>NC_059430.1:47001825-47311598 GCF_021028975.2 Sphaerodactylus townsendi | reverse complement strand
GGCTGTGATAGTGACAGATTCATGTCCAAAGTGGGAGTTTGAACCTGAATCTCCCTATATTATCCTGTGTGCTACTACAGACTGCTTCCATTATATATTGAATTTTTATTTAAAATAGGATTGTCAACAATTTGTCCCTTTAATAGTGGCTTAATATTTGGAAATGAGCAGTTGAAGTAAATAGCATCCCATTAAGCATCTATTAAAAGGGCAGGGCAGTTCTTTCTGTGAGCTGTTGGAATCCTATTTAGAAATGGTAGTAAAAAGTCAAATTAGTATTGATCATAATATATGACAATCTGAGTCCGTTTTATTTATGTTCACAATTATCATTAAAACATATGTTTAAAAGTTACAGCTGTGACCATTCAGAAAACTGATTGCAGAGTGTGTTTCTTTTTTGTTTTTAGAAATAGAAGGATCTGAAATACCAGTTAAATTTCTTTAGCTGTGATCACTTTTAGATTGTTTTATTAGTAGGGATTAAAATAGCAAATGTTTAAGTGATTAAATAATATGTGTTAATCCTGTAGGCATTACTGTAAACATTTAAACAGTCAGCTAAGCATATTGCTGTCTTTCTTGTCTTTGTGGGGAACCAGAGGGAAAAGGACACAGAAGGAGCATGCTCAGAACGAGTGTGTTCTCAGAATACTCATCTTGAGCAAGGACTGATAAACCAAAGGTCCTGGGTTGCTGAATGCCTGGTTCCTGGTTGCTTGCCTGCAAGAACAGCTCAATGAGCTCCTGTACCATCCCGCTGCTCCTTGCACCAGCTGTGCAAGAGAGTGCTTGTGGGAAGTTTTTTGTTGTTTCCATTCACTCCATTGTTTCCTTTCTGCTGGTAAATTCTTCCCAATAAATGGTGCATGAGATTGTGCTGGCCAAGAGTGAGACCAACAATTGAAATCAAATTAAATTATGCATTAAAAATACTTCTGAGGCTGATGGGCTTCATAGGTGGCTAGTATCTTCAGTACAAATGGGCATATTTACTCAAAAGTAATCTTGTTTGTTTCCATTGGATTTCTTTGGGTGCTTAATGTTTAAATACAACCTAGTTCAAATGGGTTGCTCTGTTAAACAAAATATATATTCCTGTCTTTCAATGCCAAATCATGGATGTTATCTTACATCATGAAATATGTACTGAAGTCTGTTGTCTTCTGCGTGACATGTACATGCCCAGATTAACTTTTTATTGCTGTTAGTGAACAGCACCATGTATGCTTGGGTTGATGGGACTGAATGACTGGATCCTCGATCCCTGCACACAAAAGAGTCTTCTAAGCAGGAAAAAAGAGGTTTCTGTTTGCGATGTACTATTGCAAAGTTCATTCATTGCATTTTTATATTTTGATTGTTTTTCTCTCTGTCTTTGTTTTTAAAAGATAATAGAAAATTAGGGGAAAAAATCTGCTAAAACATATTGGATTGACTCGTAAGCTCTGTTTATATATAGCCTTCAGTTGGTTTTCATCAAGAACAGCACTTGGTTTTTAGCTCTAAAGACTCATGGAATTAGAGCATTCATTTTTTCTTTTGGCAGTTTTTGCTATTTGAATTTAACTTCTCACTACTTTAGTTTTTGCTATTTGAATTTAACTTCTCACTACTCTAAACTTGGAAACTGTGAAGGTAAATTGACTATTTAGATGGTGCTGTGTGGGTATGGTAAAAACTGGGGGAGGGGGCGCGTCTCAAATCTATAGAAATAAGATTTGTTTCATAAGGTCAAACTAAAGGCCATGGCCCAGTGATCTAACTCTGACAATGACTGTGTGCAATTTCATGCTTAGTTACTATAAATTTCATTGTTTTTCACAGTGTGCATTTCTATAATTTCATGGAAAGAATAAGGGCTATTCTGCCTTATTTGACCAAATCAGGAGTCTTTTTCTTAGTTCCCAATGATATGCCACATGTATAGTCTGTTTAAGAATGATTACCTGTAAATTTCCCAAAGGGAACTTACTTCCTAGTGTGCCTTAGTCAGAAATGGTGGCTATGACTCTAGCAGAATTATGGAATGTTTACAGCAGTTTCAAGGACATGGCAGCTCCAGTACTTTGGCTTGTTGTTTGACAAATTTACCAGCAGTACTGCAGAAAAAAAATTGTTAAGTGAATAGCAAGAGCTTAAGAACTGAGTTTGCCAGGATCTGCAGTGGTTAGTTGGAAATTATTCCAAATCTGTGGATGAATGAACTGTATGCCAAAACTTCTCTTTTTCTGAAGGAGGGGGGGGCGGGGATATAAATGAACGAGGGCAAAGGAAATGTGATACAGTTTTCATTCACTAAAATGAGGGTAGTCAGAATATTTATTTAAAGAGCAAATGTATCTTGTTTCAGAATGTGCCAGGATAGACTGGAATATATGCAATGTTTTTTTAAGAATACATTCTTAAACATTGCAAAATAACAATGTTTAATATTTGAAGTCTTTATTTCATTTCTAAAAATTAATTACACTTAAAATTCCACATTTTGTCTTAGAAAGAATCCTGTTTAAAAAAACTGTTCACATGGATGGATCTAAAATTCTGATTTTTTAAAAGATTGTATGATGGAACATATATGTAATAAATGTACTTTCCCATTATAAGGGGCATTGCTTCAATTTACACATCACTGTTAGGGTTTGTGAAAGTTAGTCAGAGTTTAGAGGGGTGTCTAATTTGACAGTTAAACAGGGGTTTGTATTTGGTCTGAAACTCTAATAGAAATACATAATTTGAATCATGATAAAAGATAATTTTCCATGAAGTTTGAATTGGCAGTTAACATATACAGTCTGCCTACTAATTTCTTCAATGTGTAATATTTCTCAAACATGCTGACAAAGATAAGCCTGCATACTCCATGCACATACAGCAAAATTCAGAAACTGTGGACTCCTGACTACTTTGCAGAACCTCTGTGGCCTTAATGAAATAAGTGGGGTTTCTGAGGAAATTGAGGTTATGGACTTCACGCTTTGCCTAAATTGATGTATATAAGGATCTCTTAGTGATATGTATGATACAGAAGCATTTCTTTAAGAGTATGTATTTGAAGGTCCAGCATTCTCACTACTTTGAGTGGAACCATCTACTACTTTGTATGTGTAGCCATACTCATACAAAGCTAGCGTAGTGTAGTGTTTAAGAGCAGGTGCACTCTAATCTGGACAACCAGGGTAGATTCCCTGCTCTGCACTTGAGCTGTGGAAGATAATCTGGTGAACTAGATTATCTTGTTCACTCCAACACATGCCAGCTAGGTGACCTTGGGCTAGTCACAGTTCTTCAGAGCTCTTTCAGCCCCACCTACCTCACAGGGTGTTTGTTGTGAGGGGGGAAGGGAAAGGAGTTTGTAAGCCCCTTTGAGTCTCCTTACAGGAGAGAAAGGGGGGATTCAACTCTTCTTCATAAGAGGTGGTTGAAAAGGCTCATGATGGTGGCAGCCTTCCCAGTGGCCACACAATAGCATTTCCATAACAGCACTCTTCATATGTCATGCTGCAGGCACATATCACTGCATACCAGAAGAATATTTTTTCTAGAAAGTAGGCAGAACTGCATCACACATAGTCTCAGCACAGTTTGGTGTGATATAGTTAGTGTCAGCAAGGCTGAATTAAAAGTTTGAAGGTCTCTGTCTCACCTGGTTAGCCTACTTCTACAAGAAAGTCTTATATAGTGTGATGCTCTTAAAGTGTGATGATTGGATGAGGCTGGTCAGACTGCCGTGATGTGACTTTGGCTGTAGGTGTTGGCCAACCCAGAGGTGGCCCCAATTTTCCATTTATTACACTGGAATTATGCCTAGCTGTGATAGAATTGCTGCCTTATTGTTTCTGTGTGTTTTTTCTTCTGTAGATGGAGAAGGTGATGGTGATGGTGCAGCAGGGAAGAAGAAAAAGAAGAAGAAAAAGAAGAAAGGACGTAGGTGTTGGTTGCATTTGTGTTGTGGGGTCTTCCTTTGGCTTTTCCCTAAGGGTTGCATATTATATTGAACTGCTGTATACCAACAGAGACAATCGGTCCACCTAGTCCAGTATTGTCTAATTGGTTTAGTTGCCGGGAGTGATTTTCACCTATCTTTCCCAGTTTCCCACCCAAGATATTTTTAAGAGAAAATGCTCACAGCTAAACTTGGAGCCTTCTGCATGCAAAATATGTTGTTTCACAGTTCAGCATTTTTAAAGGGTGGGAGAAATATTTACCAAGTATCTCCCCAAATCATCCCAAGCAGATTGCCTTATGCATATAGTACCAGAGACATGAAAACTCAAACCCTTAGCAGCTGTAGGTCCTCTAGCTGGTGAAGGGCTCATGTGTGTTTTCTGTCTTGTTACAGCTGCCCTTTTTATTGAAGGAGTTACAAGCTCCCAGTAACCATGGGTTGGGTCAAGTGCACTGTATCTTGCTAATTATACATTTTCAAGACAGGTGACAATTTGGATGGAATTTTCTGACATATCGTCTGATGTGCTGTTTTTATTGGAATAATGCTGTTTTATTGGCTTATGGGAAGCATTTTTAGATTGTTGTAATCTGCCCTGGGATGCATTTGAAGGGTGGGTTAGAAATCACCTAATTAAATAAATAAACATTTTGCAGAGGAAAAATCAAATTTTGTGTACTTGTTAAATGTTTATAGTGCTAAGGATTGCTGGATAAGTCGTTTCCCCCCCCCCCTCCCCCAGCCTGCTGAAGGTTCTTTTCTACCTGCTGTCTTGTTTAAAATACATTTTCTGTTTGGTAGTAAATATATAGTGTTTTCTGGCAGTACTCAAAGTAGTTGTCTTTACTTGCACTGTAATATTTTTAAAACCATTTACTGGTAATTATATTGACTAAATGTGTTGTAATCTGCCTTGAGTCCAAGTGAGAAATCTTTCCCCTGACAGATATAATTTATGGAGATGGGGGGGAGCAGATTAAATGCTGAAGAATTTTAGTGCATGAGTAACTTTTTTTTAAGGGCTGGCGACTTAACATTTTTAATAGGGTCTAACGTAGAAAATAAGAGCCATTGGCATATATGCACAGATATTATGGCTGTTGCATGCAAGGGACGGACTTTTTTTTAATAAATCCCACTTGGTGATTGTAAAAGGCCCTCCAGGAATTGACTAGGTTATTGGAGAAAGTCCTGACATGTCTTCTGTTTTGGGTGTGAGCCGGACAGGAGGCATGGCTGCCTTATTTTATTTGTATTTTAAAGTATTAGAACCAGATGTTGCAGTATAAGAGAACTAAATTCTGCATTTCACCTAACAGCTAAAGTCCAGACAGATCCTCCATCAATTCCAATATGCGATTTGTTTCCCAGTACAATATTTCCAAAAGGTGAAGAGTGTGAATATCCACCAACACAAGATGGGTATGTATCTTTTTTGAAGTTTTAAAATGCAAACTCACAATATGTCTTCATATGGATATTGCATATACTGGAGTGTTTAAACTGTGATTGTTGCAGGTGCCACAGACTGTAGTTAGTTTATCATACATAAGTAACAAATCCTGGTTTGTACATAACTTGCCTACTTTTCGTCTGTATCCTGACAGGGAGGGCATCCTTATATTGCTATCTCTTTAGCTAAATATCTGAGAAGGGAGCACGATTCAATGTGAGTTGAGGCATAACAGCTAATAGCCATTAGTACAAAACTATGGTTAACAAAGCAACTACAAACCCTAGATTGAAGTCCCTGTTTGCAAGCAAGCACTTAGATATCATAACTAAACAGAGTTTGATCAAACCACAGTTCAGAAACTACAGTTCATCATGTTATCTGAATACAGGGTTCTGAAATTTTGCAGGATCAGCTAATTATTTGCTGTGATAAAAATAAATTCAGAACTATTTCCCCAATTGGCATTCTACCCCCTCAAACAAGCCACATTATAACACTTTGCTTTTTATATTTCGTAGTTTTCCATTAGTTTAATAACAAGCCTTGGAATATAATCTTCTTTTAAATTTAGTGCATCCAAGAGAAGTCTCATCTCCATATCTCAGTACAATCCTGTCTGGGAATTAAGATTGCGGGAGAGGTCCTCCTGACTATCCCACCAATTAAATTTGCTCATTAGGTGGGTTTACAAGAGAGGGCCTTTTCTCTGGCAGCCTAACAATTATGGAGCAACCTTTGCAGGGCGGTGTGCTTGGCCTTCTCATTGTCAGTCTTCAGGAGGCAGCTGAAGACAGCTGTATTTAGGACTGCATTTTGATTGATTTAGCTTTTATTATTGGCACTCCTATTTGGAGTTTTTGAACTGTGACTTTTATAGTTTTATAATTAGGCTAGGCAGTTGGTCCTGTACTTATCCTGCCCTGACTTAGCCACAGTGATTCAGGTTAAACTATTTATGTAGGCCTACTTGAAAGTTGATACTGGTCTAGAATGCAGCAGTGAGACTTCTCATTGGAGTATTGGTGAAAGAGCACATAACACCTGTGCTGCAACCACTGCACTGGTTGCCAGTGGAATTCTGAATCCGGTTCAAGGTTTTGGTTCTAATCTTTATATTCTAATAGAATCGATAACAGGAACTACAATTCCCCATCAGTTTCGTCAGCATGGCCAATTGGCCATGCTGGTAAGCCCAGGGGTAGGAACCTCGCGGCTCTCAGATGTTCAGGAACTTCACAATTCCCATCAGCCTCATCAGCATGGCCAATTGGCCATGCTGGTAGAAACTGATAAGAATTGTAGTTCCTGAACATCTGGAGAGTCGCAGGAATTCTCCCATCTGCCTCCAAGCATGGCCAGTGTGGCCATGCTGGTAGGAAGCTGATGGGAGTATGGTCCCTGGGCTATCTGGTGGAGACTACCCCTGATCTGGGATCCCTCCTTATTATCTGCAGAACCACATCACCCCATATTGCCCGCAGAGGGCACTCTGATCTGCTGATACAAACGAACTGGTGGTACCTGGTGCTAAGGATGTGCTTCAACCAGAGCCAGGACTTTTTGGTGGAATTCTCTGTCAGCGGATAACAGGGCCTTGCGGGACCTTAAACAGTTCCGCAGGGCCTGTGAGAAAGAAAAGTTCCACAGGGCCTTTTCTTGAGACCACACATTTAATCTGATTCTATTTGTTGGCCTCCTGACAATTAACTACCAATGCACAATTGTGGTCTGACATCACCCCGTCTGTAGATTCTCCCCACACTCAGCTTAGAGGGGAAGATTCTCACAGATTTGGATTGTTGTTTTGTCATCTGAATTTTGGTTAAATGTTGATGAGTTGATTTCATAAATATTTTTATGGACTATTTTAAAGTCCATATGTTTCTCTGAGGCTGGCCTTGATTGGGAAGGGTGGGATATAAATTTAATAAATACATAAATAATTCTTGTTTTAGTACGTTTTTAAAATGAATTTTTTATGGACTTCTGGTACAGAATATGGGGCTGAGCAGCTGTGCCTGTCATGGTTCCAGCTTTGCGAGGCACTGAAACTCAAGGGTGCAGTTCTGAAAACTGCATAAGCCTCTCTGGGTAAAGGAGAGTGAGCCAGGGAAGCTGTATGTACTCCTGAAGCAATCTCCTCCAAGTAGGATTGTACAGAAACACTCACTGTTTCTGAAAAGCTGGAGGCAGCAGTAATCACGATCTTTTCATATTTGAGCTATCAGCCCCCTTCGGGAGGAAACATCCAAGCCATGTATCCCTTTTGGAATGAAGACATAAAAAGATTGGAAAAAGAGTCCTTATCCTGCTGCTGATAAGCCTGACAAAAACCTGAAGATCTTCCTAAAAGCTGTGGAATGATGAGTGACTGTAGAATGTAGAAAAAGAATTTAAAGACAGCAATACTGAAAGATAATCCCAGAGGAGAAGGCATTCGGGTGAGATAGCTGTTTTAAGGCAAAAAAGTCCAGATTTTTTCCCTCTTGGAGTAGGTGGGATGCCAAAACAAAACCAGGAAAGAAACAAATTTACCACTACATTGGCAACTAGAGAAGAAATTTGAGTCCTACATTAAATGACTGAAAATGGTGAAACTGTAGAAACAGGTACATCTAGCGGACATGACAGCAACCAGAAAGGGCGCTGTGTCTGTTGAATTAACTGAAATAGACACAAGCCAATATGCAGAGTTTCATGGCAGAAATAGACTCTCTGGAAGACTGTCAGTACCAACATCCCCCAGATAATGTCACAGCTCAGCAAAAATATCAAGGAGTTGAAAGATAGATTCCAAAAATTATCACAAAAGGAAAAGACCAAGGAGGAAGTGAAATCTTTAAAATAGGAGGTGGTCTCTGTACAGTAGGAAGTTAAAATGCATGATTAACCATTCTTCGACTGAAATATCCAATTAAAGGGAAGGCTTTAAGACTGAGAAAGGGACCAGTGGATTCAAATCCAGAAAAAGACAAATAAGAAAATTGCCTCAGTCCTGACCAATCATTTGAAGATGAAAGAAGAAGAAATGGTGTCTCAGATTGAGAAAATCACATCAAAAAACCAAAAGGATTGTGTAGAGACATTGTTGTCTATTTCCCCTTTAAAGAAATGGCAGATCAGATTCTGGAGGTGCACAAGAAATCAACAATTAAGATAGAAGAGAAGGACATCATTGAGATGAGACAGATTCCTTTAAGAGTCTTACAGCAAAGGAAAGAATATGCATTTCTGGTGGACAGTTTAAGAAGAAACCAGATAAGATTTTCATGACTTAGATGGGAAGGGTTTTTTCCCCATGTACAAGGGACAACAGAAAATAATTATGTCAATAACAAGTGCCAAAGAAAACTCCCAAGAGAATTAAAAAATACCTTAAATAAAAATGTTCTGTGAGAACAATTAACAAAATAGGCTTATTGGAGACTAATGATAAATAAAGCTAAGAGAGTAAATTCAGCTATAAGGTTAAGAGAAGGGAAGGAAAGGCGAATTTATGTTCAAAACACCCTTTTACTATGGGAAACTAGGTTAGGAAGATAAGATGTTTTCTTTTTTGCTTGTTATAAATTGCTTCAAATCTTCAGTTGATAAACTAAAAAATACTTAATAAAAAAGAGGAATCTAGGTTGGGCTTAAAGGTTAAATAAACTATGAAGAAATGTGATAGATAACATCGACAGCAGGGTTTGGGCGGGAAGTCATTTAGTATATATTGTCTTTGTAGTATCCACCTGTGTTTTGTAAATAGAACAAAATAACTGGATCACCTGTGTCTTTCTCCTATGTTAGTTTTTTTATAGATGCTATAAAACTAATAAAAATGATTTTAAAAATATAACACTTTGTTTATATGGCAAGCCACCTTGAATTCTGCAAGGAAGAGAGGAGGTAGCAAATATTTTAAATAAAAATATATATCTCCATGTATTTGCTTTGATTTTGCCAATGTTCTTGGGAAGAATGACATTATCATGTTAGCTTACTGGTTTGTACTTTTTCTTGTGTAAAGGATAGCTATGGATTTTAGGGACAATTTAAAATTTCATACATAACTGCGGGTTTATCACCAAAATATACTTGAGTGTCGGAAGGCCTTAGGCCTCCGTATTTTGCTGGGAAAGCCAGAAAAATCATGTGTATGTGTGATACTGGCCATGTATGTTGTAGTAAGGTCTTCTAAGTCCCATCGTAATGTAAGAAGCCTCAGTGCATTCACTTCAACTGTTTCATCTGTTTTCACAAGCTCTCAGATGCCCTTGGATGTCTTTGTGGCTCTTACAGTGTGCTGTGGGCTTATGCACCAGAACGCATCTTTCATTCAACATACCAAATTCACATTAGCTGTTTAAAAAACAGTTTGGAGATTCTGTAATGGCACCTTAAATGTAAATTAACAGCAAACGTTGATAATGTACTAGTTCTGCCTTAATTATTGGCTAGGTAAAGTTGAAGAACTTAAGTGATTGTGTGTAATTTGTGAAGATATTTCTGATGATTGAAAATGTGTTTTTAAACTTTTTTTCCTGGTACATGGAAGTTTACTTAATTCTCCCTTGCTTTTGTCATTTCAATTCTGATTACATGCTAGAGTGACATATCCCTGTCTTTGCTTATATATTAAAGGCGAACTGCTGCTTGGAGAACTACAAGTGATGAAAAGAGAGCACTAGATCAAGCGAATGAAGAAGTGTGGAATGATTTCAGAGAGGCTGCTGAAGCACATAGACAAGTGAGGAAATACGTGAGGAGTTGGATCAGACCTGGAATGACAATGATAGAAATTTGGTGAGAATGAACTAATTTATTGAAGAATGTACAGGAAAAGTTTTTTGTGGTGTTCCTTGAAGAGTTAAATCTTTATGGGATTAATTGAGTGTTTCATTTAAATATACAAAACCAGCCCTCTGCCAGTCCTCAACGTCATTGGAGGTGATTGCAGAGTCAGGAGAGATTACAGAGCTTGAACATAAATATGTCTTTTTCTCATTTTTTAAAAAAGAATCAACTCTGTATTTATATTGTTTTATTTTCCACAACTGCTTGTACAGGCCACAAAGGTCTGGTGGCAAGTGGAAGTCATAACATTGTTTCTGATTACTTAACAAGATATGACATTTCCCAAATACTGTTGTGATCAATGCAGCAAACGTTAGGAAGAATATTGGCTTGGGTCCCATGAAATGACTGTCAAGGTGCTTGCACTCTGCTCTGCTTCCCCCTTCCATCAGCATCTAACATCTCCAAAAAGCTAATGCTCAAGAGTTCAGAACCTGTGTAAGCAAAATTTGTGTGTACTGTTGAAGGCTTTCACAGCTGGAATCAGCTGGTTGTTGTGGTTTTTCCAGGCTGTGTGGCCGTGGTCTGGTGATTTTAGCTAATGTTTCACCCTCGTCTGTGGCTGACATCTTCAGAGGCACGTCATGGTAAAATGTGTTTCTCTCCCTGGCATAGTGTGGAGTAATCTGTGCAGCTGGCTATGTTTTTTCCTCCTCTCAAGTGGGAGGGGGTGAGGCACGTTTGCTGGTATTGGGTGAAGTTCATTTGGAGTTGCATTTGTACAGGACACATACAAATGCAAATTGCAAATGAACTCTACCTGGACACCTGCAAGTGTGCCTCATCCCCTTCCACCTGAGAGGTGGACAAACTAGATACATAGCCACACGAATCTCTCCATGCAGTGCCTCTGAAGAAACACATCTTACCATGACACACCTCTGAAGATGTCTGCCAGTTATGGGTGAAATGCTAGGAGCTAAATCTACTAGATCACAGCCAGACAATCTGGAAAACCCACATCAGCCAAAAGCCGCGTAGTCTGGGGAGCCAGACAGGCACCGCTGTTGTTCTAATGGAATTTCTTCTCTAGTAGAAACACTGCTGATGGGATGGGGAAGTTATTTTACCCATTTCTGTCTTTCCACCTCAGCCACCTGTGGATTTTTTTCTGCAACTTTCAGAGCTGGTGCTGTTGAGGTCTCAGCTAGTGTGGGAAGGGAGGGGGGAGAGCAGGAACCAACCAAAGTCTAAGCATCCTTGTATTTGCACTTGTACTGAGACTGTTTTCTGTACTCAGTGTAGCAAAATAAATAAAATTGGTTTGTCAAATATTGTTAAATGTCTTTGATGTTCCCAGTGAAAAATTAGAAGATTGTTCCCGGAAGTTGATCAAGGAGAATGGCCTAAATGCCGGGCTTGCATTTCCCACGGGATGTTCTCTAAATAACTGTGCTGCCCACTACACTCCCAATGCTGGAGATCCAACTGTATTGCAATATGATGATATTTGCAAGATAGATTTTGGAACACACGTCAGTGGTAAGTGTGTTATTTACTGTTGTGCAGTTGGGCAAATTGGATAAAGGCAAACTATTTCTTTAACTTCTGTCTTATTTCAGGTCGAATCATTGACTGTGCTTTTACTGTCACATTCAATCCAAAATATGACAGACTGTTAGAAGCGGTAAAAGATGCAACTAATACTGGAATAAAGGTATATTCATCAGGGAAACTGTAATTTAGTTATTATCTACATAACTTATGAGAAATAATTTTTCCTTCAATTTCAACTTGTCCTTTATACGTAATATAGTGTGCTGGAATAGATGTTCGTCTTTGTGATGTTGGTGAGGCCATCCAAGAAGTTATGGAATCTTATGAAGTTGAAATTGATGGCAAAACGTATCAAGGTGAGTTTGCTACCTGTGATTAACCAAAAGTGTGTATTGTTGTTGTGTGGTATTCAAGACATATTGATACAGTCATTTATAACTCTTCATTACAATGGTTAATCACATCCAAGCATGAAGCAGTTTTTAATAAAAATAGAAGTATTGTTTAAATGTCACTTAAATGTCAATTTTATAATGTTTTACTGTATTATATAATAGTGAAACCAATTCGCAATCTGAATGGACACTCTATTGGACAGTATAGGATACATGCAGGTAAAACAGTGCCCATTGTCAAGGGAGGAGAAGCAACAAGGATGGAAGTAAGCCCATTATTCTTATTGTTTCATTTTATGTGTTTGTTCACTTAGTAGTGGGTCCCATTGAGTTCAGTGACACTGACTCCAAAGAAATGACATGTGGGGCTGTAGCCTTTTAGTAGTAAAAATACTAAACATACTTTAAATGACTCTCTCTCTTCATGGAATATTTGTCAATCACGAACATGGCCTGTGTATGTATAGCTTATTTTTTAAAAAACTATTTCCCACATAGATTATGGCCTTAAATTTAACTGAAATCAGTTCTTCATTAAATTTGAGTGTACATTTATCAGAAAAAATCATTTTTACATGTGACTTTGTATTAATATGTGATTTTTGATGCAAAAGAAAAAGATAGAGGTAAAGCCCTCCACTAGGAAGAAATAAGAGAGGAATTGACTACACTCGTCATACATTTTGCATGTGTTCTGTTTGCATCTGCTATGTATAATCTTACAATTTTTTAATGGAGGAATTCCAGGAGGTGAGGTAATTTCGTTATGTAGCAAAACAGTTTTATGTCAACTGCCGCAAAATCAACCAGGTGTATTGCAGCATAACAATTATGAGCCAGATCGCATGTTTTCAGATGCAAATAACATTTGAGTGTAATCCTAGTTAAAGTCAGTTTATTTGTTTTACTTTAGGAAGGAGAAGTGTATGCTATAGAAACATTTGGTAGCACAGGAAAAGGTGTTGTTCATGATGATATGGAGTGTTCTCATTATATGAAGAACTTTGATGTTGGACATGTGCCAATAAGGTTAGTGCTACTTTTACTACATATTTTGAATGATAAACATTAAACATAGAACAGCCAATATACACCCTATTATACAGTATGTCTATGGTATAGTGGTTAAAAGCAGCAGACTCTATTCTGGAGAAGCGGGTTCAGTTCACCCTGACTCACATGAAAGCTGCTGGTTGGCCTTGGGTTAGCTACAGTTCTGTCAGAACTTTCAGCCCACAAGGAGGCAGGCAATGGCAAACCACCTCTGAGTGTCTCATCTGAAAACCCTACAAGGTTGCCAGAGGTCAGCTGTGACTCGACAGTGTCTACACACTATGCTACAGTAGCAGTTAGAATTGCCCCATTTCAAAGTGGTGATCATAGTGCTTGAAAAAAAGCAAAGAGAACAACAATTAAAATTATTTGAGTCAAACTTTTTCTCCAGGGTTATAAAACATCTGGAACTTCAGAAGAATTTCAGATTTAATGATGTTAGATCTATCAGTACCTGTTATCCATGTTAGTGAAATAAGAACTTCCATGTTCAGAAATGGTATACCTAAATAACAGTTGCTTGGGAACCCAGGGCGACTTACGTTGTTGTCTATTCCTTCAATTTTCTGAAGTTGTTTAGTTTTATTTGGAAATATGACCATAGAATGTCAAGAAAATGACTTATCTTCCCTAAATTCTATCTTAATGGCTGTCTTACAGCCCAATCCTGATGCGGGGTAGAATGGCCACAGGAGGCAGCAAGGGCTTGTGCTGTTGTGTTTGCCCTTCTATCCCATGTAGAGTGGCACTTATGCTAGCCAGGAGGGCAAATAGGGAGGCAGGCACACGCTTCAGAGCTACACAGCACGACCTACTTGCAGCCACTATTTCCTCAGCTGCACCAGCCTAACATAGAGGCAGCTGAGGGTGTTCCCAGAGGTGGAGCTGACGCTGCTCTGCTTCCACTGGGCTTTGACTCAGGGAATGCTAGCAGGACAGTTGATGGACCCTTTTGGGCGATCCTTTTGGGCAACACCACCCTTTTGGGCAACATAGCTCCATTAAGCCCCATGGAAAGCTTTCAGATGGTTTTTCAGCTTTTCGCTGCCTCCACACATTGCCTGGAAGCCCTCTAGAGGCAGTGCAGCAGCAGTGCTTTCCCCGGCTGCCCTAGAGTGTGGATTGGGCTGTTAATGTCAGAAGCAAATATTTCTTTTGCCCTAGTCTTTCTTCCTGATTATTCAATATACTCTTTGTTCTAGGCTTCCAAGAGCAAAACACTTGCTGAATGTTATCAATGAAAATTTTGGCACCCTTGCCTTTTGCCGCAGATGGTTAGATCGTCTGGGAGAAAGTAAATACCTAATGGCACTGAAGAACCTGTGTGACTTGGGTATAGTGGATCCATACCCTCCATTATGTGATATTAAAGGCTCATATACAGCACAGTTTGAGCATACCATATTATTGCGCCCAACATGCAAAGAAGTTGTCAGCAGAGGAGATGACTATTAAAATTTCAAGGCCATTACCTCACCTGTGTACTCTAGGCTGGGTTGGGACATACTATGCCAGAATACATTTGCAGTTTTAACAGTGGACCCATGTGATCTTTCCATGTTCAGAAAGAAAGGAATTTAATCAAATGTAACTAACCAAGGAAAAAGAGTTTTTGGGGCCTCTAGGATATTTCAGAAGTTACTTCTATTTTTTTCTTTTCTGGGAAATATACTATAAAATACAACTTTTAGTTTGGAATGAGATATACATATTGTTTGGAACATGTTTGAGAGAAGGCTTTTCAAATATTTATATTATCATATTCCTACTTGAATGCTTTGAATGACTACACCTGATTTCTGCAATTAAGTCATCTCCAGTATCGCCTTTTAAACTTCTGGAATCCATTTTGTAAAAAATAAAAAAATAAACACAGATTTTCAGATCTAAAACCAAACATGCTTTTAGAAGTCTGTTACAACTCTAGGCAGCCATACACTGGAAAATACCATTAAAATTGTGTTAGAAATATTCTTGTTGTATTTACTTCCAGCTAGAAGGAAACACAGAAATTGGTCCCTCGTTCTGACATTTATGGAGTCATCACCCTTCTGAAATACAGGCTGCTCTTTATAAGATGTTACACAAATAGGTTTGTTAAGTAGCAGGGTGACAATTGTGGTAAATATACTAGCACATCCACAGACTCACAACATGTAAGAACGTCTAGCAGTTTGCTAATAATGTATTAAAGCTTTGTTGATATTCTGTTTCTGCATGAAGAAATAACTTTCATTAGAACACTTTGGTAATAAAAGCTTGGTAAACTGAGTTCTCTACCCATTTAGTAACAGTAAGGCTGAAACTAGGCAAAATGCCCAGAAGCATATTTACTGTTATCATATCACGCTAACCCATATCATAAATGGTGATATGAATAAGTATTATGTTGTATTATGATGGGCATATATATACAGAATAAGCTGTAGGGTTTTTATGGCAGGTGACATTTGTATAAATTTACTTTTGAGTACATCGTACAAAACTCCAATTTTGCCCCAGGTTCCATTTTTCCTAGCTATGCCTCTGCCTGAAAGTGTCTCAAAATATGTGTAACTGGTCCCAAGGTATTAGTATGCAAAACTTAAGCACCTACATAATTTTCATTCTATCTGTATAAGCTCCTTAGGATGGCAGACAGTTCTCCCTTTTCTATTTTACAATTGGAACAATGCAGCAGGGATTAGACAGTCTGTCCCAAGGACACCCAGTAGCCTTCTTAGCTGACTCTCACCATGCTGTATTTTCCTGTTTTTAGACTAAGTGTCCACCTGTGACCTATAATAGCTGTAAAACAGAACCACTACTTCAGTGAGCTGTACTGAGGAAAATCTGAAATAGAAAATACAATTAGTAGTGCAATTAGGTAAAAAGCATGGCTTTAGCTATTAAAGGTACAGAAGCATTGAGAAACCTGCTTTAACTGGCATAACAGGCTTTCCCAACTAGAAGTAAACAGTCCAAAGTACAACATTTTAAACGTGGTACTTCATAAGCAGATTTGCTTCTTTATGGCCTTGCCTAGTCTTGTAGACTATACATTTTCTTAATCCTTTAATTCAACTTTTTTATTTCCTGCCTTTAGTTCCCTGTTCTCCCAGTCTTTCTCCCAGATTCTTTGTAGACCACCTTGCTGTGAGTTTTTTGTGTCAGCTATATTTGTGTGCTGCAACTACCTGAAGTGATCAAAAGAGGGTTTGGGGGAAATTGGGCCAGAATTGTAGAGTGTTTGTTGTTTGCATGTGATTTCCTTGCCCTTAATTTAGTCTGTATGATCCCTTTTCTGTATGTATCGTTTATTGAAGTAAGTCGGCAACCTTTCCATATGCTCATTTAAGGTAATTGCAATAACTGTTTCAACCTTCTCTCCATTGGGAAGGAGTTGATAGGTTTGGAATATAGGAGCCTGCCTGTTACTGCCAAGTTTCCTTTGTGTCTTCAGTAAAATACGTGGTCGAGCTACTTCACGTGCTTCCTAAACAAGGAATATTTGACCGCTGCAGGTACATTAGTCAACTCTCAAAAAGAGTATTAGAATGTAAAGCAACCAAAGGGATCATATGACTTCAGTTTTCATAAATCTCTATCAACTGTAATACTAAGCAGAGAACCAAATTTAAAAGATGGATTCATTGATCTTTACAACCAGGAAAAAAAGAAAGGGAGATGGCTGAAGTGAGTGAGATTCCTGCAGTCAAAGGGCAATAGAGGCGTTTTGTATAAAATACACATACACTTTTTTTTAATAAAAAACAGAATTTCACAAAAGTTGTCCACTGAAATTCTTCACCTATGTTTACTACAACAAAAGATTACCAAAATATAAAAATGCTGAAAAACAGCTTGAGGTAAGATTCAAATTGCAATTTTCTTTAAAAATAGCTCTATCAAAATTCTAAACACTTTTAGATACCTACCCTCACTATGAAGTATTAATTTATACTAAACACTTCCCAAAAAGACTGTTCAGATTTAGCTAATATAAAAAAGTGTCAATATGTACATTGTTTCACAGGACAAAATTAAGTATGCTATTGTGCTGGCATGTCTTAAGGTATGTACAATTCAAGACCTATAACAGTAAAATTAGTTCCAGATTAACTTTCACCATCTCAACTGGAACAATTAACCTCACTATTCAGCCGTCTTCCGGGTGATAAACCAAGACAGGAGGTTCTACATTGTCCATTCGCCTGAGTAACTCGCTGAGCATAAAACAAAATATAGGCCTGGGCTTTGCATACGTTTTCCATTGTGCACATATCAAGCTTGGAATCATTGCAGTGTACCCAAAATCCTGGAACAGAACAATGGAAAATTATCACTGCATTTAATATTTCAATTTCTTTTTACTAAGCAACAAGTATTACATTTTATAAAGAAATAGCTTTATCTCAAAGTATTACATGGGATAAAAATTTATTCAAAGAATAATATGTGTCCAGATCAGACAACTGATTTCGGAGCTGAAGAAAAGCTACAAGGTGACATACATTGCAAGTATTCAGAGTTTCTACATAAGGTATTAAAAACTCATTTTAGAAAAATTCTATCAGAAACAGCATATTTAAATTCCTACCTCCTTCTGGATTATAACAATAAGCTGTGTAGTGGCCAGAACCAAATCCTTTTCCATGATGCATCACAACAGCAGATAAATCGTAGATAAAACAATCCGGTGCAAGGGACTTCAGACATTCTCTGCAGCAATAAGGTTCCATGTTTAGCATCTGATCAAAGCTAACATGTACACCAATCTTCTCACGATGATTGCGTCCTGACCATCTTAAGCAAAAAATTATATGGTTATTTTTCTACTTCTTATTGAGGTATTTCCAATGTAGCTGGAGGCTGTGGATTAAAGCTTGGTACAGGTGATGTGTGGAACCATTAACCTGCTTCAATTGTGACAGCAAAGATGATTCACAGAAAGAGTTACTGTCATGTGGGAACAAGACCAAGCTGCCCACCCTATCCATTTCCTTTGTTCTAGGGTGGACGCTTGTAAGATAGCTAGTTGAGAATGTCCCGGTGCAGGGTCTGCCTTTAACACTCTTCCCTTCATAGCAAGTCAGCAGAGGCACGAGCCCTGAACTATGGGAGGAAGCAGAAAAGAAGCAGGCAGAAAGCAAAAGGTGAGGTGATGTCTGAAATGATGCTTAAAGGCGTAATTGTAGGTCAAGAATTTCTTAACTATGTGCATTTGGGGGGGGCGTGTGTGTGGGGGGGGGAGGGAGTTCTTTGTCCTGGCTGTGTGTTTGCCTCAGGCTTCTCAGGGATGGGGCTTCTGGTGAGTCACCACCTCTATTTAACTGCCATTCAGCTGTCTTCAGCACTCTCACTGAGGTAGTGGTGTGCAGTTTTTTTTATTGTCAATAAGCAGCAACCTTGGGGGAGACAATAGAAGGTGAATTAGAGTCTTAACATGGGGTAGAGGAGAGTGCAGCTTATTTCTCCTGCCCAAACAAAAAAAGCTGTCACTTTCATTTGCTTCTGCCGGCCATTTTCTGCTACTTCTGTTGCACGTTTTCTGCTTCTGTTGCACCTGCTGTTTGCTAAAGTTGCCCAGGATGTTTCTTCTGCAAGCATCAGGCCCATGCTTCTTTTTTAGCTCAAAAGCACAGGGTTCAACTCAGCTCCTCCTGTCGATTCCAGAAATGTATAGTTTTCCCTTAATTTTTTTAATGAGCTGTCTTTGAAGACACAAACACATGATACGAGAATCATGAAAATGATCATTTTTTTAATTGGGAGGGAGAAATAAGTTGTCTCCTGAAATCTGCACAGCAAGCAGGAGACGACTTTAAGCTGACTTGGCAAAAAAGAACCGCTAGTTTAGAGTTTTCCGAAAACCCCAGGTTGAGCCGAAATAAAATGTCCTTCCTCCCCAAAACACTTTTTCCATGTGTCCACCCCAAATTTCCTCAGATTCCTGGTTTTCTGTTCACTGCTTACTACCAAATGTCAGCTAGCCATGTTGACTAGCCCATCCAGAGCATACAGTCTAGGTCTCTGGTTATTTTGCCCCCTTTCTTTCAGTTACCTTCCCTATGGACCTTTGGGCATCCTCAGTTTGTCCCATACTGTTCCCCATATTAGAACAAGAAAGGTTTTTCAACACATAGGTTTTTCAACAAATATAATATTTTCCTCCTTACAGAAACTGGAACATTAATGCTCTGGTGCCAATACTTTTGCTCCTTCAGAAACAGAAATGCTCAAACACATTACATAACATCCACAGCAGCTCACAATCCACAATCACTACCAGAAATTTGACCACAATGTATTTAATACATTGTAGAATAGAAATTGCACAAAATAATCCCTTAAACCAATATCTGCAGAACACACACCTTGAAATCTCAAGAAGAATGCCTACATGCAAAAACAGCTATGCCTCCTTGCGAGAGGGCCGCTAGCCCATATTCTATCTATATACATACCCAAAGTACAGTTTACTAAATTACCTGAATCGCTTAAGGTGTAATCGCAGAACTTGAGGTAATCGACACACCATAAGCTGCTTTTGTGCTTCTGTAAGTATAACTGGCTTAGAAGAAAACTTTCTTCGTTTTGCTGCAAAGACAAAAATCTTCCACTTAAATACACAATGAACCAACATGAAAATATACACAATTTGGGTAGCACACTTCAAAACAGACTGTCTTTCTGCATTTTATTCTACTCAATAAGATAAAAATATACAGGAATTAATAAATATACACAGCTAAATTAAACAGAATCCACATTCCACCCAAACACTTACTGATTGGTTCCACACCCTGGGACATGGACAATATATACCCCCACTAAACATTCCCTTCTTACTAGACAGTGTGTAATAGACTTCTTTCTGTGATACATCTCTGAAGATGCCAGCCACAGATGAAAGTGAAACGTTAGGAACAAGATCTACCAGACCACTGTGACACAGCCCAGAAAATCCACAACAACCAGAATCCATATTATTTATCAGACACTGGTGAATATGAAAGATCTCCAATAGTTATAGTAGCAGTTGTAATGAAATATTGCTATTTGAAATGATTTAATCATTATATCATTACTGTCATTTAATTGGTACACATTTAAATGCTAAGAGTTGCTCAAGTCATACTTCCTTTGCTAAGAATGGTTATCTAGGATTTCAAAGTTGCATCATATTTTTACTAAATGTTGTTGAACATTCAGGACAAATGTCTTTTTTCTGATGTTATTTAAAGGAAGTGCACTGATAGTATCAGTATTCTTAATTGAAGCTAGTTCACATTTTACATGGAGAACAGATGTATGAGTACATACTGCCTTTACTCACTGTTGCACTGATCACAAGCGTATATCTTTCCTTCCAAGGCTTCTGTCTCTGTAAACTTCGCCAACATTTCGGTCAACAAACAGGGATATTGACAGGTCGTCTCTTTCCCATTGCAGTGGTATCTTTCTGGAAATTCCAGCGACAGGTCCCAGAAGGGTTCTATAGTATTTGACTTATTGTCACAAACAAGACATGTAACCTGTCAAGACAAATCATCACTTAAAAAGGAATACTCCACCGTCAATTCAAGACACCTCCACTAACAAAAATTGACCAGGTAGATATACAGGAATTACAAATGACAATAGAACATTTTTGATTTTATCTTAAAGCAGCAGCACTTTTGTTCACAGATAAGTCAGGGGTAGGGAAATGGCAAGTGTTTACAACATAATGCACAAAGTGAATTATGTTGTAAACTTAGTTTTTTAGGGAACTTAATTTCCCTCTTCCGTGGGCACCCAAACAAGCTGATGTGTGGTAGATTCAGGACAGACAAAAAGCACTTCTTCACATAAAGATAAATTAATCTATAGAATGCACAAAATGTAGCAACGGACACTATTCAATTGATTTTGAAAGAGAACATAAGAACAAACCAGCTGGATCAGACCAGAGTCCATCTAGTCCAGCTCTCTGCTACTCGCAGTGGCCCACCAGGTGCCATTGGGAGCTCACATGCAGAATGTGAAAGCAACGGCCTTCTGCGGCTGTTGCTCCCGAGCACCTAGTCTGTTAAGGCATTTGCAATCTCAGATCAAAGAGGATCAAAATTGGTAGCCATAAATTGACTTCTCCTCCATAAATCCATCCAAGCCCCTTTTAAATCTATCCAGGTTAGTGGCCATCACCACCTCCTGTGGCAGCATATTCCAAACACCAATCACACGTTGTGTGAAGAAGTGTTTCCTTTTATTAGTCCTAATTCTTCCCCCCAGCATTTTCAATGTATGCCCCTGGTTCTAGTATTGTGAGAAAGAGAGAAAAATGTCTCTGTCAACATTTTCTACCCCATGCAGAATTAGACAAATTCATGATGGTTAGGTTCATCAGTGGCTCTTACACACACACACACAATTTTAGACCGCCCACCCCGAAGGGCTCTGGGCGGTGTACAACATGTCAAGAACATGATCCAGCATAGCTACCCTAACTTTCTGTTCTATACTTTCAAGCCTTAATAAAAGTTAAAGGTTTTTAGTGCTTTGTAATTTTATTTCAATAAAGCTGTAAACCTATTGTTCAGTGATTGCTTTCACTTTGGTCCTTATAGTGGCTATAATTTCAGAAGCCTGAAACGTATCACAAGAGCTGCTGTTCCTCAGTTTCTAAAAAAGACTTTTCAAGCAAGTTTGTAGTTCTTAAAATCTACTTTAATCAGAGCTATGAGATACCACAACTTCCATACTTTTATAACAAAGTAGTTGATACTATAATATGAAAGCAAAATTTAATCTGGCAATTCTCTATACAGTATAAACATTTCAGTACCCTCTTCCTTCTTGATAGCAGTAACTTAAGATTGATCACTCTGGCGAGATGTAATTCTCTTCCCTCCTCGGTGTTAAGAGGGCAAATACAAGAAAATCACACGTGAAAAGAGGCTTTGCCCCTGTCTTGATAAAATTGATTTCCTTAGAGCATATGTTTTTTAGATGCCCATTTATGGAAAGTCTTGTAAGGGAATCCTTAGTCCAGTGTTGGCAGGCCTGACTGGCATGAATGAAAAATATATATATTGGACTGTTTGTTAATGGGCAGTGACCACAGAATTACAAGTGTAATAGCTCGCTTCTGTACATCAATTTGCAAATTCAGAAAGATACCTGGCAGCTGGATGGTAAGGGATGAGATGCCTTTTTGAAACATGATACAGTTTTAATGTCCAGTTTAATTTGTTGAAATGTAAGAGTTTTATGTAAGGTTTTACAGGTACCCCTTACAATGGTGAATAACTTTTAATCCATGTATTAATGTAAACACTGTATTTATTTACAGTATTTACAGGAGCAGCAGTGGCATAGTGGTTAAGAGCAGGTGCATTCTAATCTGGAGGAACCAGGTTTGATTCCCCGCTCTGCCACCTGAGCTGTGGAGGTTTATCTGGGGAATTCAGATTAGCCTGTGCACTCCCACACAAGCCAGCTGGGTGACCTTGGGCTAGTCACAGCTTTTCGAAGCTCTCTCAGCCCCACCCATCTTGCAGGGTGTTTGTTGTGAGGGTGAAGGGCAAGGAAATTGTCAGCCCCTTTGACTCTCCTCCAGGAGAGAAAGGGTGGATATAAATCCAAACTCCTCCTCCTCTTCTTCTTCTTGGTGATGATTTACTGTAAAGATGGGATTTTATACTAGTTGCTGAACGTAAATAAATTATTATTTGCTATATAACATTTCATTACATATTCTAGAAATAAATCTAAAATAGGTGTGTAAATACAAAGTGCAAAGCAGTCAAATTATTTTACATCTGAACGATTACAAATCTGTTCTTTCTTTCTACCTGAATATGATACTAATCTGGAAAAAAGCCAGCAGTTTCCTGAGGCTTCCCCTATAAAACAGTATGAAGATACTTTGATGTGGATAAAAGAAAGATGAACGTTGTGGTATGTATTTTGAGGAATGGACTTAGTCTGCATAAAGTACTTTTCTGCCCTGTTTTTTTTATACAGCAGATGCATCTCAGAAATGTGGACACATAGAACTATCAGTTTGTCATCTGAATGCCAAATGGGTTGCATGACATAGATGCTAATAAAGGCCTTGGAAAGGATTGGGTTGCGTTACCAACTCAGAAAAACATCCTCACCAGAGCAGCTCTAAAATCCAATACTGCAACTGCTTCACAAAGCCCATTCCATGTGATGGAATGTTTTAACATCAGCAACTTCACATTTGCCTGATGCTTAAGCCTGAATCCACCCATAGAGGTGGCACGGGGCTGCACCAGCAGATTTACCCTTCCTTGGGGCATTTACCCCAGTCCAGGGAAAAATCTGCCACAGAGTGACCACCATGGCCTTCCAGGGTGGGTAGACATGGTGCAGAGTGCTGCGTAGACACTCTGGCACCCCCACCGCCTCTGCCAGCGTAGTGATAGAATTCCAGAGGCGTGGCTGGGGGTCGAGTTGACATTAATCGACTTCCACCTGGACTTTGCCTATCCTTTGCCTGTTGGAACACCAGGGTTTAGGCTTATGCCACCCTTTTGGGAAGCATAAGCCCACATAGCTCAATAAAGGGCTTTTCGGCAGCAGAGAAGCTTTTTTGTTTTTCACCTTCCCATGCCACCAAGAAACCCTCCTAAAGGCAGCAGCACTGCATCCCACCACCAGGTACTCTGCATTGAACTGCCTGGCAAACATTTTAGGACTCAGCATGCCAAGAATAGTGGTGGCATTCTGATTAACAGCCACAGCTGTTAATTACTATGGCAAAATTCTCTTTTATTCCAGAGCAGAGTCAAAGTCAATAAAATCACTCCATTAACTGATAAGTTAATTCAATCAACTGAGATATTAATAGCGGCACCCAGCTTCTTAAAAGAAATTTAACATGCTGACAGCATGTTGTTTATACAAAATTACTGTTGTTAAGATGATGTAGCAATGTATTAAAGCCAGTTGGTTTTAAAATACTGGGTAAGCAGAAAAGCTACAGCAGCTGCAGCCAAGTATGTTGGAACCACACATTATACAAACCTCCCAATTCAGTGACAGAAATTCAAGTCAGCTTTGACCTGGAAAACCCCCTCCTGTTCCAGATCTGTTTCTCCTTATGTGTGTCTCAAATCTAAACAGGATGCACTAGATTGCATAGATATATTAAACCATTTGCTCATTGAAGCAAAAGCCAAGACTGTTCAGAAGATACTCATTTACAAATGTGTTCACTTGTTGCTTAGCAATCTTGTATGAAAATGTCACAATTAGTACTCATTACTCTTCAGGAGAAAAATAGTGTAATTCCTTCTGCATTCTTTTCTCTAATCTTCTAATCTAGTTTCCATAGAAATTACTATAGCTGTTGTAAAACCTGATTCATTTGTATCCAAGAGTTGTTATGATTTCATAATTCTGACATGATTACTCTTTGTCTAGTGCTAGTATTTCAGTTGTATGCACCAGCTACAGCAGCTGCAGCTACATTACAGCTACATTAGACAATACAGCTACATTAGACAATATTTTTTCAGGTTCTCTTACAGGATGTCATCAGTAACTACAAAAATTTGCTCAAGTTAACTGCAGAGTACCTGACAAAAGGCCAGGTCAGTTTATTTATGTATTGGTGAGATAGTTACCTGCTCTGAGCCTTAAGTGAGGGTTAATAGTATGTAAGAGTAACAGAATACAGAGATTCTCATTTTGACAGCTGTATATTTGCAGCCAATATAACATGAAAACAAATTAGTAGAATATAGTTAATTAGCTTATAAAATTCTCTAAGAAACTGAAACTTTTATTTGATCTGTAGTTGAAGGGTCTATCTGTAAAAGGTACTAAAAAAAGCCCCCCTCGACTTATACGTAAGTTGGCCCCCAGCCCTTCCGCCTTTCCCACCCGCAACCCTTGCTGGGGCAGCCTGCGGGGGGCTCCCCACTCACCTTCCCGTGAGTGGAGTCAGTTTGCAGAAGGTCTTGTGGGGCGGCGTGTCACAGCTCGGTGCCACAGCTGCCGAGCGCCTCGCTGGATCCTCCCCGCAGGCTGGGACAAACCAGGCGGGGGCTGCGCACGCGCGGGCTGGTGCTGCCCGGGGAAGGAGGCTGGCTAGTGGTGGGACAAACCAGGCGGGGGCTGTGCGCGTGCAGTCGGGTTAGTGCTGCCCAGGGAAGGAGGCTGGCTGGTGGTGAGACAAACCAGGGGGGGACAGCACACGCGTGGTCGGGCTGGTGCTGCCAGGGGAGGAGGGCTGGCTGGTGGTGCTCGGGAATGAGTTGATGGCCGGCCAGCCGGGACATGTGCCTGGTGCAGGAAAATAGATGGCGAGCATCTATTTTTATTTTTGAAATTTACTAGTAGCTGCTGCATTTCCCACCCTCGACTTATATACGAGTCAATAAGTTTTCCCAGTTTTTTGTGGTAATTAGGTACCTCGACTTATATGCACGACTTATATGCACGAGTATATACAGTAGTTACAGTATATACAGTAGTACTGTATATACACGAGTATATACAGTAGTTTCATATGTTCCTATGCTTACCTTTCAAAGTTAAAATGAAGATAAAATACCTGAAATTTGTTTGTTGGAGGGGTCCTGAAATGTCTTTATAGCTCTGATTAATGTGGCTGGACATTCTTAAACTTATATAATGATAAATAAAAGCTGAAGACAAAAATAATTGAAAAAGTAATAAAATGCATATTTCAATATTTTTGTTATTGAATACACACAACATACCTGACTTAAAAGCTGTCCATGAAAAATGGTGTTGATCACATTCAAAACCTGTTTAATGAGCTTCCTCTGAGAAGTAGGAATGAAAGCTAAGCATTTTGTCCCAGCCGTCTCCAATTCCTGCTGTACTTTATCCAAAAGTTCACAGAGAAACTCCTGAGCATCTTGTTGGGCATAACCACGGAAGGCTGGGATGAGTCTCCACACAGAATGGAGCATAGCAAAAGGAGACACCAAAGCCCACTTGCCAGACCACATGACTTGAAACAATGTATGTAGTTCATGACAAAGAGAAATGTACTTTGAACTTGGCTCCTTAGGTTGAATAAGTTCCATATTTCTACTTTTTGATGCTCCACCACTTAAGCCTGAAGACACACTACATCGCCTTGTTGAGGATGCCTTTGAGTTCACATGAAAAACAGAGCTAGTGGATGGAGAATGCTGTTTAAAGGATGATCTTGTTTTCCCACTTGCTGCAGCTTCTAACAACTCTTGAGTTTGGTTCAAATCAAGTTTCAAAAAACATTCCCGAAATATGAGCAAATGACTCAACACCTGGAGAATGGAGTTCATGTAGCATGTATTTCCCAAGTTCCGTAAGCCTGTTACACCAGGAGTCACTGTAGGCCTTCGTTTAACTGGAGAGTCATTAATTTTTTTTAATCTTACTTCTTCTGAGGTAGCTGTTACTTTCAGCACTATAGCAGAGTCCAAATTCTGAGGCATTTTTAGTGCATACAGAGATACTTCTGAAGATTCTCTACTCTGATTTTGCAAGCGAAAGCTCTTCCTTGGTGGCAGCTTTTCCATTTCTTCCTTCAACTGGCGTTTTCGCTCTTCTCTTCTTTTCCTAGCATTGATTCTTTTTTCTTCTGCCACTTCTCTTAGCTTTTCTTCCTCTAAAATCCTTTTCCCACTCGGTGTCTGTTCAAACCAGGATCTAAACACTTTGTCCATTAATGCATGCCTCCTATGCCACAGAGCTGTGAACATACGGTCTTGATTATGAAGCAAAGCTTGAGCGTTATTATGGGAAACATAATCACTTGTGCCCATTGATCGCAAAGTCCTGCCACTGCGAGTAGTACAGTCATAGTTTTGACTCTTGATCGCACTTAATGTACTTCGCAAGAGTTTTAAGTCACCAGTTGCATTATCATTAAGAACATAATCATCACAAAGGTAGCAGAAAACATACAGCTCATTAACTTCCAATGCCAGTGGATGATTGCTTTCTTGAAAGTGCTTTAGTGCATGTTCTTCAATGTATCTTCCACAAGCCACATGTGAGCAACTTAGGCAGGCCCATACAGATTCTGTAGTATTGCACACCATGCAATGCCATTTGTGAGGGTTCACGATAGAATGATCTTGAGCAAGCCGCAGTCGTCCTACGTGCTTACACTTGTCCATTGTCAATATTGCAGTGTTGATTAAATACTACAGAAAGGCATCATCCAAACAGTTCCCTAGCGTTTGCATTCTGACCTGCAAGAAAGATTGAAAATTAGTGTTGCTTGCAGTTTCAGGCAGTGTATGCATTTGCTTATACAATTATATTCATTTTTTTAAATTAAAAACCAATCTGTGTTGCTTAAATCTGGTGCTTGAGGAAAGTGTTAAAAATTGTTTTCAAAAATATGAGTCGGGAGTCAGAATTAACTAGCTCCATATACGTTCCCAGATAAAATATACACACCAACAGCACTATGGAAAGTGTCCCTTAAGTTAATTCCATCTTTGAATTGTCCACAATGCAATTAAACAGGACCCTGCTCAGGAATGAGGTCTTTGTATAGGACACTAATCTAAAGACACTTGATCTTTAACCAATGAAAAACCTAAATTTAGTAACAGCAGAGTACAAAGTATGTGGAGAAAGTAGGGAAGACCCTGCTCGCTGAATAGCAGCAGCTCAGTAAGATCAGGTTGGGTCAGTTTCTCCTCCGCTCACAGATACTTAAGGCCTGGGCTTAATCTGAGTGGCTACCATTATAAAAGCCTCCCCTCCTTCTGTTTCCTTCATTCTTTCTTCTTTTTGGGTATTTTAAAGCACTCTAGGTTCCCATTTGGGAAAATGTGAGAGGCAAAATAACATAAAACAAACACGACCATGTGCAAAAACCCCAGTGGGATCAATCCTGGAACAAGCCATTACCTGCCCTATTGCCCTTTGTAAATGAAAGTTTGTCAAACAGAAGCAGCGTCCAATAAATTCTTTCCAATTCAAGGAATGAAGAAAAAGAAAGTAAGAATGATTAAAATGAACAATTAAAATGAAAGTCAGAATAAATAACCAACACTCTCATGCAGGATTCTAACAGTAAAGACATCTCCACATACCTAGAACAGGCAAAATGTTTCACTAACAAAAGCATGTGAGATAATAGACACTTGACAGACAAGAATAACACACCTACAGAACTCTTAAATGCTTGCATTACACAGACGCTGCTGCAGAGGTATAACCTGAGCTATACCATTTTAAGAACTATAGCACATAGATACTGTGTCCACACAAGCAAGCAAGCAAGCAAAAAAGAAGGGAAGAAACTATCAGGCTATATTTACAAATATGTTCTTTTTTCAGGAGCTAAAGATCTAGAAATACCATCAATTCTACTCTGTTCCACTGTATATTAATCTGCCCCTTGCTGAACCTTCTTTGTTGTAGAATGCTCAATTTGGATCCTAGTTCTGCTTCCCCTTTCCTCTGTTTAAAGTCTAATGCCACATCTACTTTACTGACTCTCTGTGCTCTTTGGGTGACAGTGGAGTCCTCTGGAGCTGCAACTGGGTCTCTGTGACTCTCTGCTGAGCCTCCGAAGGCTGCCAGGGCATTAGGCTGAAGAGGGTGGGCTGCAGCCGCTCTAGGCACCATCTTCTTAATGTGCTGCTTTTTTGCACTGTTTTTATTTCCATGAAATAGTGCCTGCTGACAGCTGTCGATGGAAGCAGCGGTTGAGGCAGCCCTATCAGGGGACGTGCTCACCAAGCATCCCCTGTGGAAAAGACTGGCTTACAAGAGGGGACTGAGACTTGTCCTCCAACATAAATTTGTCCTCCCGCTGGTCCATGTCTTGCTGCGAAAAAAGGCATGAGGAAAGGGGCTTCTTTTAGAGCAAAAAGCACCTGGAATCATCTCATGTGCACAGTGCAAATGGGTGTAAGCATTCTCTCCCGTTTGCCAAGATCAATGAGGTAGAGGCAAACAGCAAACGATAGGGAGGACAGTACACTGTAGAATAAGGAGACATAAGAATTGAGAATAAGAAGACCAGACAGCAGAAATACTAAATATATTAGAAATATAAAACACAGGCAACTGAGTAACTGCTGTCCCCGGAGGAAGGAAAGAGCTGGAAGTTCCGATTCTGGACTTATTTGCATCTCATCAAAAAGCAATCTTAGACCTTAAATAGAAGTAGACATGCCTGCTCCTGCTCTGTTAGCCACTTTGCCAAGGAAAAGTGTGATGCAGTTTGCAAAAGGCAACAGTTGATGCATTATAAATGCTCTTGTATCAAAATACCATGTTCAATAATGCACAGAATAATGGTTTGGACTAAGGCAGCACTTAAAAATGAATGATAATTCTCTTTTTATTTGAGTCTATTTATGAGAAAGCATACTATTTCCTCTACTGATGGACCACAACTGAACGCACTTTTATCTTTCAGTGGAACAGAGTATAGTATGAGGTTTTTTTTAAAAAAACTATCAGGAGCTGAAGGAGAATAACCTTCTTCATTGTAAGATTGCTAGAAGTAAGGAATGTAGAGGTACAGGTTATTAATATTATAGACCTAAAGGACAGCATAAATGAATTCAGAAATTTAAAAAGGAGCAGATGTTCATTAATTCATCCTATTTGAAGTTCCTCCAGTGACTTAAGTTCTCAAGTTCTCAAATTGAGACAGATTTCTATTTAAGAACCTGTTAATCATCAGGCAGTGCCAGTCAAAGAAGGAATTCCCAGGCCAAAAAGCCACAGGAAACCGATTCCATCCCCAGGAAGGCCCCACCAGAACTGTGTGGGCTCCTGAGCCAGAGGAGCACCAGCAGAGCAGCAGCTTCCACATTTGGGCGCCACAGAACTGTGCAGCACTTTGCCACTTCTACAACTCCCCCCAAGCCGGATTGCATTGTAAGTCTCAAAGCTGGTCTACTGAGAAGTTACACAGGTGTTGGGGCACAACACCTGCTTTGCAAGAAGACTGCCACAAACTATAGTGCTACAAAGTAAACCTAAATATTATTCTAGCATAAGAATATAATACAACTGAGAAGAAGATAAATCTAACAATGTTGAATATATATGTAATTACATTAGAAAAAATCACTGTTTGCCACTGCACCTATACATATCAAGTGCATTTCAATTATACTTGGTTAACAGTTATAACATAATATGGAGGCCTTTTTACTTTTCAAGCCTCAACTGGAGTGGCAGGGCGACACAGCCAGCCGCCTGGCCACTTGGATGGGCCTATGACTGCCAACGAATAACCTCTACGTTTTCTTGGATTGGGAAGGTCTGTTACTAAAATTATTAACATCTGTTATTAACATCCTGCCTAAATCTGCATTAATGTTCCTGACAACAACATTGGCTAAGTCACTGGCTAAAATCTGAATAAAATCAATTTTTAATAAATTTAGAATTAGAATCCCCCCCCCAACCATAAAGACTAAAGTAATGCAATAGAGTTCAGTGTATGGGAGACTTGCAGTCCCAGATATAAAAAAAAACCAGTATTATCCACAATGAAGGAGAGTAGGGGCTGTTTCATGTTGTAATGCTTCCAAGACATGCCAAAATCCAGCTTATGTTCAGAGCTGAAATGGGTTGGGGAGTATCACTCCTACAGTATCATTCTGTAGGTACTCAGAGCACCTGTGAAGTTCAACATGATATAAGAGGGCAAAGAAGACACAGCTGTGGCAAGATTTGAGGTAAAATCCCAGCAAGCACAGAAGTTTGGATTACTTATTATGTTCTGTATTCTTCTTCTGCCTAGATTGAGAGGTAGATTCAACACTAACTGTAGCCAAGAATGCTATGCAGTAATCATCTATGACTTCTTCTGCAAATATGTTTGACTAAACTCAGACCTGTCCCAATTATGTCCACAGCTGGAAAATAAATTCAATCTTTAGAACAAAAGAGCATGCAGGTGAGAGTACAGTATCTTTTATCTGATTGCTTTGTATGTTTATGGTTGGTTAAGATCTTTATTAACTTCTCATATCATGAAGTTCCACTTATATCACAATACATACATTTGGAACCGGTGGTACAAACTGAATCTATTCATTCAAATAAATAAAAATGCATTGGTATCATAGTCTTGGTATCATAGTCTTTTGTCACCATCAGTGGGAGAGTCAGAGAGTAGTGGTTAGTGTCAAATTAGCATCTGAGGGCCAAGGTTGGAATCCTCACTGTGCCATGGAAGCTTGCCAAGTGACCTTGAGCCAGTCACACACTCTCTCTCTGCCCAATCTACCTTGCAGGGTTGTTGATGTGAGAATAAAGTGGAGGAAGGGACATAGGCAGGATATAAATGAAGTAAACAGCCACTCAGAAGAGATGTCTTAAGGAGTCTCTCAATCTTTAACACAATTGTATTTGAAGATAGGATTCTATAATTTTTTTACACAGACTATGTTACTATAACTTACACTAGTGCAGGGGTAGGGAACCTGCGGCTCTCCAGATGTTCAGGAACTACAATTCCCATCAGCCCCTACCAGCATGGCCAATTGGCCATGCTGGTAGGGGCTGATGGGAATTGTAGTTCCTGAACATCTGGAGAGCCACAGGTTCCCTACCCCTGCACTAGTGCCTTACTCACCCACTAGCAAATCTGCTAACTCACAGTGTCTCTTAAATTTTCTCTCCCCCATACCTTTTGAAACTCTTTCAATTAGATTTATCCAGAGGCCCTAAGAAAAGGAGATTCAAAAGAGGCTGTGCCTCATTACCACTTACTTAAACACAACAAAAGAACTCAAGCATAGGGCCTAAACACTGCACTTGACTGGTTATTGTAAGAACTATGATTTATAAAGTAACATGCCTAAGGCATATTTACTTGGAAGTAAGCAGAAATAAACAAAGTAAACTTACTTTTGACTAAACATGTAGGTTGCAACTGTTGATGAACTCAGTACAAAAATGAATATATCCTGTACTCCCACTGGTTACTGACTCTTGACTGAAAAAAAATCAGGTATCAATAAAATTTATATCTAAGAAAGGACAACAGTGTTTTCAGGTGAATTCTCAAGACCACTTTACATATTTTTTATGATTCTTTGTTACAATCATAAAGGCATAGTAAGAAGATGAGATTCTCCCACAATTTCCAGTGTATGTTTATTATTCAACTGATCTTTTGTTAAAATTAAACACACACCACACCTTAAGAAATGCTTTCACATTCAGCCTAATAAAGAGCTCTGGAAAACTCCAAAGCCTGCACAAAGTTATTTTGGCTGGTCTTAATAAAAGGCATAACATATGTTTGGTTTTTGAATGAAAACACACAGCTACCTACTTTTTAAAAAATGAAACTAATCCGTTCAACTGAATAAATTCATTTATCCAAAAGCAGGAAGTATTCTATATCCATCAATGAAGGGCAATTAGAGGAGACCTTACATTTTATATACTGAATCAACTTTCAAAGTAATAAAAGCATATTGCTGGGAGTGGGAACTCAGATTCAGGAGAAGTGCCAAGGTACTGATTACATTACAGTAGTTATGATTCACAGTATTCTCAGTTTTCAGATGTAACTCTTATTTCAGTTACAAGCCCTTCCTTTAGAAGTCAGAAATTGCTCTTCTGAAATTTTAATCTTAAACAACCATAAACATCTTCCCAATTATCAAACAAAGTCCCAGACAGATGATCACCGACCAGCTATCCCTTTTCACAAGGATTTACCCTCCCTTCCACTCCAACCACCTCAAGAAGAAAATATTCAGTCACCTGGAAGGGCTTTTAACCTTCCGAGGCCGATAATGCACACCGCAGAGGCTTTTTTTACCCCTTAAACTACTTCCAAGGTTTGAAGAGGAGGCTCGCCTATCCTCCTGCAACACAAGAAGAAAATAAGCGAGCAGTACCGCAATAGCTGGGCTCCCGCATCGCTACAAATGCCTGCGAGCTGAGCACCACCACAACAGAGGAAGCCCCTGCCTCTGCGCGTGGCGGAAAGCGGGAGAGGCTTCCCCAGGCGAGCGTACTAGAAGTTCCCTCCTCTCTCCGGCTCCCTCGGAGAGGCGCCAAAACCGAACTCGGGAGCCAGGACTTCCCCGAGGATAGTCACGGGCATCCAGGCTCTCCGACTTTCTCCCTCCTCCTCCTCCTCCTCCTGCTGTCCCCCGCTCCCCAATCGGTAGCTGCCGTCACCCTGAACTTCTGTTCCTCTGTCAGGCCAGCCGGGGCCCAACTCGCACCGGCCTGAGGCTTGCCACTGAGGGAAACCCGTTTAGCGGTTCAATACCTCATCCGGCCATCCTTCTCGAAGCCGCCGCTCTCCAGCCGCCGCCATCTTGTGCGCCGCGCGCTTCAGCTTCGCCAGTAGCCGCCCCCTTGTCGCGTCAGCACCGCTGCTCGGCAGCCCGCCCGCCCTCTTCAGGATCACACGCCCACTCGGCAGGCGCGAGGATTCCCTGAGCGCCGGCTCATCTTGCGATCCTTGTTGCTGAGGCCAAATCATGGGCTCCCTCGCCCTGTCGTTTCTGTCTTTGTAAAAGTTCCTTAGGAAGTCTTATTATTGATCCAAGAAGGTGAAGTCCGAAGGCAAGAGACCGCCTTTTCCTAGCTGAGGCTTGGCGCCGAAACAACCGACGTGCCACGCGGCTTACCTACAACCCTATTACGTTTAAACTTAGCCGCAAATAGGTACCCCGGGCCTTTGCAGTTCGTGCACTACCGTTTTTACAAATGGTGTTTGCAGAAAGCGGGAAGCGAGAAATGGTTCTCAACAGACGGTGGATGTGACCTGGCCCCAAGTGTGCTTACTCAAAACAAACTCCTGGTGAGTTTAATGGTGCTTACTCCCAAGTAAATATACATAAAGCTAACTTTCACTTTACGGAACAACTTTGGCCTGGTTACAATAGGATACTTTGGATGGAATATCATGAAACTTAAGGAAATGGGAGCATAGATGGTGTCACCTTTGATTTTTCATGCCAGAGGAAGGGGAATATGATGGGAACAGAAGTAATGGAGGTAAGCCACTGGTTGTGTTGGTGGTACTGGCAGGAGTGATTTGGATTCTGGGACCTGGGTAGGTTTTCTGGATATTGATCTGCTAGTACACAATGGACTTCACCTATAAAGGTCAGGGGAAAATGTGTTTGGCAGAAATATGAGGAGATCCATCAGAAGGTCTTTTAATTGACATCATTAGGGGAAGGAGACAACCCAACATAGGGATTTAAAAGGAGAGTAAAAAGCAAAGGCTCCCCTGAGGAGGCTGGGTCTAATGGAGACAAAAGTGCAGGGCTTCAAGTTTATGAGAGCCATCATGGTGTAGTGGTTAAAAGCAGGTGGACTCTAACCTGGAGTACTGGGTTTGATCCCCCTCTTCTCTATATGAACGATGGACTCTTATCTGGTGAACCAGATTTGCTGCTGCACTCCTACATTCCTACTGGGTAACTTTGGGCTAGTCACAGTTCTTCAGAACTCTTTCAACCCGCCTACCTTTCAAGGTGTCTGTTGTGGGAAAAGGAGTTTGTAAGTGCCTTTGAGTCTCCTTACAGGAGAGAAAGGGGAGAATAAATCCAAATTCTTCTTCTGTATACCAATGCCCAAAGCTGGGACAATATGAAGAAAGAGCTTGAGCTTCTAATACAAACAGACTTTACATAGATGATCCCCATGACTGGAATGTGGTAGTGGACAGATGTTGAGTTGCTTAAGAAAAACTGTAAGGGTTGAAGGGGAAACAGAGTGGCACTGTACAGTGGCAGAGGGCCAAGGGGGCGGGGTGTGTGTTGTGCACTGGGCGCACACCTGGGGGCGCAAAATTGCCCCCTGGCACCTCCCCCTTTCCCCTGCGGCGCGCACACACACACACACACACCCCAACCCTCTTCCCACACTTACCTACGTCCCTTTTCTTTTTGTAGTACTTTTTGAGGTTGAAAAAAGCAGCCTAGTTACAGTTCAGGGGAAAAACTGCCTGAGGAACTACAGTTCCCAGGAGACCTTGGGGCTCACAAAGTCTCCTGGGAAGTATAGTTCGTCAGGCAGCTTTCTCCTTGAACTGTAAATAGGCCGCGTTTTTCAGCCTCAAAAAGTACTACAAAAAGAAAAGGAACGTAGGTAAGTGTGAGAAGGGGGGTGGTGTGTGTGTGTGCCGCGGGGAGGGGGCGGCAGCAGGGGGGCGGAAAAAACACTCTGCGCACCGGGCACAGTTTTGCCCAGCTACGCCTCTGGCACTGTATGTAAGGAGGAGATTTGCTTGTCAGAAAATACTGGAAGAGGAGGGTGACAACCCAATGGAAAGTATCTGGGTAAGAATAAGGGAAGGAAGGAAAAACAGTAGTTGGAGTCTGCTACAGAGCTCCTGACTAGGGTGAGTGGTTGGATCCTCTTTGCACATATGACAGGGTATCCAAACAACATGACCTAGTAGTTATGGGCGATTGCAACCTCCCTATTGTGTGCTGGGAGACAAACTCTGCCAAGCTTCCAGCATCACATGAGTTCCTGATCTGCCTACTGACAACTTTTTTAATCAAATGGTGGAGGAAGCTATGCGGGGTTCAACCATGCTAGCCTTGATATTGACCAGCAGGCAAGATATGGTAGATGGGATGAAGGTGGTGGAGACCTTAGGGGGAAGTGACCATGTCATCCTAGTGTTCCTTTTGCTGTGGGGGACCAGGGAAGTTTGAAGCCACATGTGCATGCTAGATTTTAGTAGGGCAGACTTTAATAAACTTAGAAGCACAATGAGAGTCATTCCATTGGCAAGATTGCTGGAAGAGAAAGGAGCAAGTGAGGGATGGTCTCTTGTAAAACCAGAGCTCTTGCAAGCTTGCCATTTCTATTCCAACCAAAGGGAAACCTAGTAATGGATCATGAAGCCAACTTGAGTGAACAGAGAACTCCATGATGAGCTAAGGGACGAAAAGGAAATGTTCAAGAAATGGAGGCAAGGACATATCTCTAAAGAGAGTATTGATAGGGCCCTGTAGGTCAGTCATCAGAGGCTTACAGTGAGCTTGTGGAGTCCCAGCCCCTATCTTTGATGTGCAGGTTATTTGTAGTCTGTTGGGCTTGGCTGCGCCTTCTGTTCTGCACTGCCCAGCCAGATGTCTGTCGGCCATCTACTTGGCTTGAGACTTAATGTTACATTCTGCAAATAACTATTTACTAGTGGTCCCAGCACAAAAAATGTCCAGCTGTCTTCTACTAGTGCCAGAGCCTTTTTGCACCAGAGCCTCTGGCCCCAGCCTGGTGAAATGCTCTTTCAAATGAGACCCAGGTCCTGTGGGACTTATATCAATTTTGCAGGGCCTGTAAAACTGAATTGTTCCACCAAGTCTGTGGTTGAGGTTAGCAGTGGTGTCCATCTCAGCTGGCCTCCCTTTCTCTCTCCTGCCCCTTGATGGATTTATATTGTTGTTTTTGGCACTTGCATTGGAAAATGGTTTTAATTTATAAATATATATCTTGTTGTATTGTTGTGATTCTATACTGAATGATGTTAGCAGTGCTGTGCCTGTCTCAGTGGGAAAGGGTGGCCTAAAATTGGATGCTGATGATGATGATGATGATGATGATGATGATGATGATGATGATGATGATGATGATATCATCATCATCATCATGGGGATGGGGGTGGCTCTGCCTTTGTTCCTGGATCTGGGATGGATGTCTGGGCCTCTGAGGCCATTATCTTGGACCCAGTTCCTTCGTTGGGTGTGTGGGGAGATGCCAACGTCATCCTGAAAACGTATGAGGCCAGGAGAGTCGACTTTGGATGGAGCTGAGGCTGGTCAGGGATGCTTCAACAAGGAAAGCTTCAGATATGTGTGGAGCAAATACAGAATAAAAGAGGCAAAAGGCCCACTGTTGGGTGAAAATGGAGACACTCTGACAGAGAACAGAGTGCCTCTATTTTTTCTCTGAACAAGAGAACAGGCTCATCTAGAGATGGTAATATGCGAGGCACGATGTCTGGGCTGCTACTTGACATGACCAGAGAAATAGTTGAGAGCACCTGGCTGCACTAGTTGTGTACAAATCCCCCAGACCTGATGGTGTACACTCTAGAGTGCTCAAAGAACTTGTATGTCTCCTTCCAATTCTACGATTCTAGGACTGTATTCTATGAAATTTTCCTGGGAAAGCTCTGAATATTTTTGTGATTATTTTGTGTATTACCCTTGAAAAACATCGTCTAACTACAAAATGTTTGAAGTTTCAAACAGAAAGTGAATAAAGATATTCATAACCAATTTGTAGCACAGTTCTTATTGTATAGAACTCATGAGCAAAATTACTGTTAATCTCTCATGTCATCCGTATCTCACCCCTTTCTCCAGGTGATTGGTTGCTGGATCAGCATTCTTATGGCTCATCTGAGAGGCTGATTTTCTCCTATCTGTCACATTAACTGACTGAGTCTCCTATCTGTCACATTAACTGACTGAGCATCTCACTAAATGTCACTGATCTTTCTGCTTTTTCTACCTAAGAATGGAGGAGGCCACAATCCATTCTCATGCTGATTTGGATGGAGGCTGTTCCCTGTTCCTCCTTCCTTTAACTTCTCAGTTCTTTTCCTGTCTTTCTGTCTTACTTTGATTTGTTCTGTCCGAAACTGTTTCAACTCTTACCCTCTAAACGTCGCTACAGAGCACTGCACACCAAGACAACTAGACATAAGAACAGTTTTTTCCCGAATGCCATCACTCTGTTAAACAAATAATTCCCTCGATAATGTCAAACTATTTATTATATATTTATTATATAATTACTGCACTACTTTTTTCATCATTCCTATTACCCATCTCCTCCCAATTATGACTGTATGACTATAGCCTGTGCTGACATTTCATTTTATTTTATGATTTTACATTTTATGTTTTTATTACTATTGATTGTTTCCTGATTGCTTACTAGACCTATATGACAATCATTAAGTGCTGTACCTTATGATTCTTGACAAATGTATTTTCTTTTATGTACACTGAGAGCATATGCACCGGAGACAAATTCCTTGTGTGTCCAATCACACTTGGCCAATAAAGATTCTATTCTATTCTATTCTATTCTATTCTATTCTATTCTATTCTATTCTATTCTTTTTCAACAGTCCCTTTGGCAATTAATTTTTATCTTTGCTTTAAATATGTATTAGTATCAAGTATAGATTCATTAGATTTTCTCCTTTAACTTTGATACTTTGTTTAGAAGAGGTTTTCCAAATAAAGTAACCTTGTCTAAAGATTACATATTTATAAAGTACTGCTTAAGCTTTAATGTTTCTTCTTTAAGCTCATGATTGCCCAGACTTTGTTACGCTATTTTTAAAAATGAATTTGCAGACTGCCATATGAAGAAAATTAATTATAACCCTAGGGAACAAATTAGAAACAGTTTCTAATGCAATCGGAATGTTTCTATTGTTCTTTAGAAATGTATAACATGATCTGATGTATATATATATACACACACATACATATACATATACATATATATACACACACATACATATACATACATATATATATATATATATATATATATATGTGTGTGTGTGTGTGTGTGTGTGTGTGTGTGTGTGTATATATATATATACATATATATATGTTTTCAATTAAATATGTTTTCAAGCAGTATTTGTTTCTTTAAAAAATATGTTTCTTGAAAAAATGATTATTTGTGTATATTAGGGATTAAAGAGAGACTTCCTCCTAGGTCATGTAGGTGACACTGGGATTCAGGAAGTAATCATTAGTAGGTCTTCTCAGAAGTAAGGCCCATGTCATTAAGGGAGCTTATTCCTAGGAAAGTGCCCTTAAGAATGCAGTCTCATTTTCTCCACAATAAAATGTGCAGTGGTGTATATGCTTGATAGAATCCTTTCTCATTAAATTATCTACAGATTAAATTACCTGCATGTTTCAAAAGGCTGTGGTTGTCTGTATAATGCAGACTGCATCAGAGATTAATTTTACTGCACATCCATGCCTAGAAGATCAATCAGCTGAAAATGAGCAGAAGTTGAAATTCTTCTGCCCTATTGCAAGTGTGAGGAACCATCTACAAGCATAAAAACATAAGAAAGAGCCTGCTGGATCAGACCAGAGTCCATCTAGTACAAAGGTTGAATTTAAATATTGTTAGCTAAATTTGCAGTGCCAAATGATAAAATAATACTCTGCATGCATTAAGTTAGATAATCTAGAATTTTAAAAAAGTAAACTAATATAGCATGCGAAAGATATACAAAGGACTGAACTTTGCAGAAAGTTAGTTTCACTGGTTTAAAAAGTTGCCATTTTAAGCTTTCTGTCCTTACAATTTACAGTTGTAAGCTTTCTGTCCTTACATATAAATGGTTGGAAGTGCCCATCTTGAATTAAGCTGTAGTATAATTCACTGAGGTTTACTAAAACAATGAGTGGTTGAAAGAGCTATGTTATAGCTATGTTATAATATTTACTCAAAGACTTTTCCTGTGCTTTTTCAACCGAATACAGAATAGAATAATGTGATTTATAGGATAATATACTTGTATTGGGTTTTGCTTGAGTATTAATAATAGCAGTCAGCTTGAGTAATTTAAATATCAGCATTAAATTAAAGAAAGTTTTTTGCACAGTTGTCAGATCTGATTTACATTATACTGATACCCTTAATTGGCAGTATCTTACACATTTTGGAATTAACACAACAATCTTGTGAAATGGGTAGAATAATATAAATCACGAATGCCTGTTATTTTGCAGCCATGACCGTTTAACATTTCCAAATAGGTACATCTTGAAACAAGTGTTCCTGAAAGGTGGCAACTGCTTTTCCCATGCTAAGAACCGATGTTATGGAGAGCTATTCTCAATTAATTTATGCTGTTTGTAGAAATTTATTTGGATCTTTTGTTGGATCCCTGTTGAAGAATATTACAACATTTTAAAAAGGGCCAGCTTTATTTCACAAGATAAACTGGCCTCAAAAAGTAATGATGAAACAGAAATAAAATCAAAATGTACCTGAGTGACAACTGAAATTATGAAAACAAATTTCAGTCTCCTAATACTTAAAATAGTTTCTGGCCAGCAGAGTCTTGCTTTCATAGCATTGGTACAGAATATTGAATGTGCAGACCCTTCAAGCCTACTATTATTGTGTACTTTTGGTTTATTGGTGTTATTATGGTAGCCTTATAACAATCTTGCCAGGACAGTTGAGATAGTGACTTGTCCAAGGTCACCCATTAAGAGAGATCAGAGCAAGAATTCAGCTACATCATTCTTTGAGGTGGGACTATGTTGAGGTTGAGGATATATTCATATGTGAGATTTTCAAACTCTGGCAAATCAATTCTGTAAGCAGGGAGATACATTGGACTTCTTTTGCATGAATGGTATAATTAGTAATGAGAGCTGGTGTAGTGTAGAATCTTGAGGGAATCAGCAACACCCATTTAGCTCTTGGTGGGCTTGGGCAAGTTACAGTTTAACCCTAATCACTGAAAGAGACCAGCCCTAAACAGTTCTGTTCATAATCCTACTTGTTTTATGGCTTTTCTCCATGAAAGTATTCTGAGGATGGCACTGCAAGTCAGTCTTCATTTCCACTCCCATTTGCTGGATGGGATAGCAGTACTAACGATTACAATAGGAATATATAAAAATTGCTTTGAACACTAGACGTGCTTTGTAAAGGCTAAGTATTGTTCACAGAGCTCATGTGAAACATACAGAATGTAAGCTACGTTTGGTTGTTTTTTATTATTGCCTATACAAACTTTCAGTGACTTTCCAAATCTATTTAAGGAGTTTCACAATTGAGCAACAATGCAAATCTGCCAGTCTAGCCAAGGTATTATATTGGTAAATTAATTTAGCTTCTGATGTCCTTATCAAAGTTTATTGAAATTATAGTGCAATTTGAAGCAGCATTACATCATTTTAAAGGCATTAAAGTCAATAGATTTAGAAGAGTGCAACTCTTCTTTGGTTTACACTGTTAGCAAGTCTGTAATTTGCTATTCGGTCAAAAGTAGGATAGCAAAAGCTAATGTCCTTTTGAAAATTTCCAAGACGCTGCCAAAAATATTTATGCTCTCTCATAGATTCATAGAAGATAAATTGTTGCAAAATAGTCTGTCTTGGAGTTCAGATATCTCTCATTGACAGCTGATTCTACTGTCCCAGTTGGCTCTCTACACAAGACCCTAATAGCATCCTCATTTGATTTGGATAAGAATGGCATTCCCATGCCTTTCGTTTTCTAGCAGTTGATTCCAATGTTACACTTGACTGTATGCTTTCAGATTACAAGATAAAATGAATAACTGTTGGAACAAATCTAAAGATATTAATCACAGGGGTGTTGTCGTTTTCCAGGCTGTATGGCCATGTTCTAGTAGCATTTTCTTCTGATGTTTCACCTGCATCTGTGGCTGGCATCTTCAGAGGATATGATGGTAGTAAAGCAAGTGGAGCATATATACCTGTGGAATGTCCAGGGTGGGAGAAAGAACCATTTGCCTGTTAACAAGTGTAAAGGGTGCAATTAACAGGCAAATGGTTCTTTCTCCTTGAATACAAAATACTTTTTTTGTTGATAAATGTTTAGCCAGTAGATGGCACTTCAGGATCACTTCTCAGAGGTTATGCTTGCTATCAGATGGGTCACATTTGTTAATACAAACTGTCTGTGCGGAAGAAGTGTGTGAAATTGTGCTCAAACTAAAGGACCATAAGGCTCCAGGACCCGACGGGTTCCCCCCAGAGTTATTTAAGACCTTTGTTGATTGGTGGGCCCCAGTACTAGCAGCTCTTTTTAAATCCGTTAATCAAACAGCTCTTGTACCATCAGATTGGACCAATGCAATTATAATTCTTGTCTTCAAAAAGGGAGATTTTTTTGCTCCCTTCCAATTATCGTCCTATTAGTTTATTGTCCATCACTGGCAAGGTACATGCCAAATATTTCCACAATAATACAAACTTTCTTGAAAATATTCTTGTTTTTTATTATTATATTATATTTTATTATTATATTATATTGAAACTTTGTTAAAATCATTAGCTAGATCCAAAATCCTAATCTTAGATGGTATAACAATCACTTTACTTAAATTTTCTGGATGAAAAGGCTGGCTTTCATAGATTTTTCAATCATCCATCCAAAACTCTGTGCATGCTGTAATGTACGGATAACATTCACAGATTCACATTTTTCATTACTAAGGTTTTTCTGAAAATGTTATAATTTGCATTATTTCATTATATTTTTAAAATTAATCACATTTCTACTTTATTCTGATTTCCAGCACCTAAAGTTTAATACACAAGTTGTTATAGCAGTGCTGTGAGGTACCTTAGGTTTAAAGTTTAAACTTGCATGGATCCACTAAGGAGGGGGCAGGAATTTGAATCCTGATATTGATATTTCAATAAATGGAATGAGATCTACCAACACTATTTGAGAGGTCTTAAGAACATCAATGCTTTTTGTCTTCTTTTTTCATCATTGTTACTTGCTGTGATTTAGTCTCAGTGCCAGACCAAATCCCTGTTTTTTACTTCTTTGGTAGAGTAGCATGGTATTTTTGTTTTGTTTTCCCTTTTTATTTTTTAAAATATACTGTAAACATTTACATAACTGTGACAACTGTAACATAATGACTAGCTGTAGTCACCATTTTATAAGGTTATTTATTCACAGTTAATTGCATCTGAATGTAGACTGAATTGCACCTGTATGTAGACTTGAATGCATGTTTGAAAGTAAATACTATTAAAAATAATGCTGTCCAGATGGATGGAATTCAGACTTTGATGTACATCCAATTTATATCACGGCTTACGGATTCCCTTAAATGAATGGAAGGACTTGTCTTTAAACAAAGGAACATAGACTTTCTTAGATTTCAGTTCCATTTAATATTTAACAATGTATATTCTTCTTATCTACTAGGATACTTCAAATGACTTACATGAAACTATAAGCTAAACAATAAAACCATCAGCATTTGCTGCTATGACTTCTACAGCTTGTTTGAAGATTCTGTTTGGTTTTATCTAAATACATTGAAGCTTGTTAAATAGTAGCCAAACTGAATTGTATTTAATCTACCAATGTATATTGACTATCTTTTTAACTAGATTGCGTTTTCTTCCACAGTTTCAATACTAAACTTTGTGTTTCCTGTATACATGGGCTTCATTCTCTCAGAACTATGTACTTCATTTTTTTCTGAAATATTCTTTGATTTGCACACACTGGTATTCCATATCCCACTCAGCAAAATAGACAATACACTTTGTGGAATGTGCAGTTCATGCACACATGATATACAAATCTGAAGATGCAGACATGGCCTGAATCTGTACTGTGCTCTGATTTTAGCAGCAATCCAGTCTTTCTTATGGATCCTAATGTCAAATGTTAATCATGCAATGCCAGTGCAATAATTTTTTGACTGATGGCAGCTGGCTTGGAAAAGCTTGAACAATGATATTTTCTGTTTCATGTTGATTTTAAAAGGCTGTTTCCTACTGTTTTTCTAATTAAATGCATTTCCCTTATATTCATGTTTGGATTTCACCTTGCTCTGCATGAAATAGAAATTTTGCACAAATTAGCTAATATTCCCATGGTCAGGATCCTTTGACAGAGCTAGCTGTACCATGAAAGAAGAGAGAGAGCTGCCTCAGAGACACAGTTTAGATGCTTTTAAAGGCCAACAAAGTTGTGTTATTAGTTTTAAATGGTCAGTCTCCCATCCAAGTACTAACCAGGTCCGACACTGTTCAGCTTCCAAGATCTGACAAGGTCAGGCTAGCCTGTGCCATCCAAGTCCAGGCTGACTGAATTGTGGAAGAAAAAATACAGGAGAGGACATCTGAAGGAAATCTAGGAGAGGACAACTGAAGAGAAGGAGAAATAGACAAATGAGGCCAGCTCCAAATTCTGATCTTATTCCTACCTCTTGCTAGTGAAGTAGTAGTTACCTACTCTTTCTTCACTTGAGAAGATAAATCTAGAACATTTAGATATTCTCCTACCCACAGGTTGTGGAGGCAGGAAGCAGGTTGATCTTTCAGTCTTCAGTTACAGAGGGAGTACTTGCTCATTATTTTTGTTTTCTATGAGTACATGCTAGGAAGAGAGCTCTGAGGATTGTTTTGAGTAGTATTATTTGATGATAGGTCAGTTGTTCATACAATAATTATAGTCCTGGTGGTCAACCTGACATTTGCAGCCAGTACCCAAATGGAAGTGGCTGCAGGCTCTTTCTTATCTCCAGTTAGGTATTCAGTACAGTGGTAACACAGGGAGACAGACAGGAGTTGCTCAGGACTTCACGGCTACCGTGATTGCCATAGGACTGTGCCAGTGTTCCATAATCCCTGCACACTTAGCAGTTCATTTGCTTGATTTTTTTGTTCCAAATTATAAACCCATTAAATGCAAGTGGTCTGAAGTTGGTTATCAGCCTCCACTTTCTGAAGAAGGGAGGATTAATTCAACTTGACAATTATAGGCGTCTTCTGGATTTCTTTGGTGCTCTGGGAAATTCCAGCTGACTTGGCAGGATATTCTTTCAGTGTCTTGGTTGACTTTTGGAATGTTGAATTGATGTGACCTTTCCTAGGTGCCCTATACCACCACTGATAAGAACTGAAAACTCCTTGGTTTTCAAGGATATTGCTAGATCAGTTATTTGGGAAAATATTTGTTCAAAACAGATCACACTGTTCAAAAAAATAAGTTTGAAATTTGGGGGCATTCTTGACCAAGCATTGCTGCTATATTTTGATAATGACTTGAGATTATTTACTATTGTGCAGGTACAGATAACTTTTCATCAAATAGAAGTTCTTGCCACTAAAACAAGTTGCAACAAGTTGTATGTGAAGAGTAAATAACCTGAAGGCATCATACATGAAGGAGAAATTCCACTTACTTGGCATAATGCATTAACTTTTCTAGAATACATTCAAAATATTTAATATATTTTGTATTCCGGGTGGCTTTGTTAATCATCAGGAACAAAGAGACCAGGGAAGAATTAAACATTTATCTTATTTAAATATGTACTATTTTTATTAAACTATATTATCACAACTTCAAAATATAAGAGAACTATATTGACACAGTAATTTTTGTAAAATACTTAATTTATGATTTGTAAAAGAGTATCCCCATTACCTCTCTCTCACTGTTGAGCTCAAGGTAAGGTGGTTTCCACAGCACCTTTGAGAAAAAGGGAAGAAGGGATAGATCGTTCAGTGATGTGAATCCCCACCAGCAGATGGAAATAGCCCAGAGAAGGTACAGGCCAACCACTGCAGTGAAAAATAAACGCTTTTTACACTAGAGTTCTGTTTGGAATACTGCTAATTTCTGTATATTTACACCATTTTTTCTAAAACCACCTCTTTCAAAATTCCAAGCTTATGTAATATTTCTTTAGTAGCATCAGGCAAAAGGGTGGCAGAACTATAAAACCTTTGACTTGAGTATGTTCTTTTGTTGTTTGCAGTTTTTTGTTCATGCATTATGAGAGCTGCAGCTGTAAATCTTCTGAAAAGTTGATGGTGTACAGCTCCTATCCCTTGCTTCCTTGATCTACAAGGCCTCAGAACTGGAAAGGAAATTGGTTGTCACCATTTGGTTCCTTCACCTCCTGAGCAATCTGGAGGCATTCTGTCTGTTCCTCCCCACCCTGGCTTTCTGGTCTTCTATTTATCTCACTGTTTGTGAGCAATCCTAGCTTTTGTTTCATTCAGTGGCCCTCATCTGCGTTGGGCCAGTACCTTACGTTAAACAGGGCTTACTCTGACCTTGCCTTTTTTGCCAACACTCTTGCCTTTGGGAGGTTATGTTGCAGCCTCCCTGGTTCTTTCACTTGCTCCCCCAGTCAGTTGCTGTGACTGCCCCTACACTTTGCCCCTGTGGCTGGTAAGCAGTGATGCAGGGCCAGGACTGATTCACAGCTGTCCCTTCTAGCTCATGGGAACACTGAAGGTCTAGGATGTGCCCTCACAGGCAGTGGGAGCAGTGGAGCATCTAGGGTAGGGATCAGGGATGTAGGTATAGATTTTTTATGGGGTGGGTTCGGGGGGCAGGGCCATGCCCCCACCTGCCCTTGGGGTTGTGGCCACACCTCCCCAAGCCCCGTCCCCAGCCTCAGTGCTTATAAAAGCAGCTCTCCAAGACCAGGGACAGCAGGCTCCCCTGCCTCGCCCACCCAGCCGGTAGTCCCTTCTGCCCTCCCCTCCAGGCAGATGCGTAGTAGGGAAAATGGAGCCCAGTGCAAAATCTGAGTTTTGTGCCCCCCCCATGGGCGGCCGCTGTGGTGCTGGAATCCACCCCCAAACAGCATCACTTTCAATGGTGTTTAAACTAGGGAGCCCAGATTCTCCTTTTAAATCCACCTTAAAGGGAGAATCTGGGGTCCCCAGTTATAACAACATTGAAAGTGATGCTGTTTTGGGGTGGATTCTCCCCCACCCTGAAACAGCATCACTTTCAGTGTTTAAACTGGGGACCTCACATTCTCCCTTTAAATCCATGCCGAATGGGGTGTGTTTAAAAGGAGAATCTGGCAAAATTTGGGGGTGCCTGCTGTCAGAGGTGCAATTGTTAAGCTAGCAGCACCAAACTTTCAGGGTATCTTTAGGAGACTCTCCTGATGATACCACCCAGGTTTGGTGAAGTGTGGTTCAGGGGGTCCAAAGTTATGGACCCTCAAAGATGCAGCCTCCATCTCCCATTAGCTCCCATTAGAAACAATGGGGGATGGGGGCACCCCCTTTGGGAGTCCATTAATGCCACAAGCATTAAAGCCCAGTCCAAAAGACACTGAGTGTTGCAATTTGGCTGCCATATCAGCATAAAATTTCAGAATAGCACTCATTTCACTGTAACTCCAAACGGGGCTCACAGTGTTTGCAGGCTGATACACAAAAAACCCCACTGGCACAACGTATTTGAATATGTGGTAGTTCAGTGGAAGATCTTTTTCATGGTGTCTTGGTTTGTCCTTTATATATTGAACCTATGAAAAAAAATCCTATCTAATATATTAACTGTTCTGTACTCTTGTTCTGAGATGGACATACTACTTATTTATTATCAGATATGGATTGTTTTGTTACCTGTAGAATAATCATTATTATCATTAGATTTATAGGCCGCCCTTTTCAGTCAAGAGGGCAGCTCACAACATTCAATACACAATGGTACAACAATCAAATCAAATATATACAGTTTCTACAGTGTGAAATATAATTTCCATTTCTGGCACCATAGATCAATAATAATAAAACCCCGGGGGAAGCGTGCTGGTGGGGCGGGTGAGGAGGTCAGCCAAGAAGGATACATCACTGCCCTAAATTACAGGCCCAGTGGAATACTTCAGTTTCACATGCACTCTTTGCTGTGGCTGCTATAAAAATCAGAGCAAAGATAACCACCAAATGAATCAAACCATTTTTCTTTTACCTGACTTACAGTTGACGTATATTGAGGATGCTATAGATGGTTAGAACAACCTTTTATTTCTCTGGTTTATTTATTTGGTTATATAGAAAACCTCGAAAAGGGTTGCAACTGAGAATCTAAGTATTACTTGGATTTCAGCAGATTTTTTAAATCATAGTATACATGTTTTAGATTCTTATGTGTTTTTAGATGTAGATTGTAAACGCCTGTGCAATAAAATTTATTGATAGTATAGCTAAAATGGATTATGGATTCTGATATCATGCTTTGTTTATGCTAGTAAATTTCTTGGGGTGGTATGTGGTTGACTTCTCTTGAGGACAAAATACTGATCTAGAATGATCACTGGTTTGGCCCCACAGAGAAATTATTATATTAACCTCTTTCCAGTTAAAATAAGTTTTTGCATTTATTTCCTTCTTTTCTTGAGGTAAGTATAACTTTGAACAAATGTCTGTATTTTATTTGCGTGTTTTAAAAAGCCATTTAGCACTTTTGTCTGGAAGAACTTTTTGTCCAAAAACTCAAATGTTAATAGCAATTTCAGTCATTTTATTTTTTAACTCTGCTGCCATAGAAATGATAAGGATTCTTCATTTACATCCATTTTGCTCAGTCAGTTTTGTGCTAACATGAATGAAACATATTTGCAGTGTGTAAATAGTTGACTCAAAGCACCAGTTGAGTTTGCATGAATAGGCCTTTTAAGCTTCTCTGCCCTTTCTGCCCTTTGGTTGAATAGATAAATAAAGAAAAGGCCTTATTATTTTATTTATGTGAATCTTCATATTAAAGAACATTGCTAAATCAACTGAGCGTTCATACTTGTCTCCTATCATTTACTGCTGCATAAGTTGCTTGGCATAACTCTAAATAACTGATTGAAAGAACACAACTGTTTTGTATGTTTGTAGACAATCTGTTATGTCCCAACAACAGCAGGGTCTTTCTTAGACATACAGAAGATCTTGCTGCTGATGTGATGAAGCCTCCTGATGAGCATAATTATATGAATGGAGCTTTTATCCTCTGACATTTTCTGTTCAATGGTCTAAATCCTAGAGAAAGGGTGGATAATCTGCAAAACATTCCCACTGGAGTTACACAATTTTCCAGAAAGTGCCATTTTAAGAATTCTATCTGGATAAGTTATAAAAATTATTCGGAACCATCCCTGCATCTCTACTATTGACAAAGTCGTAGAGTTGCATCTATGAAGGAATGAAAAGCAGAGAAGTTTACTTTTTTACTGTGAAATTCTTGTGCAGGGAGCTCATGCCCAAAAGTTCAAATTATGCCCATAGCTTGCTTGTTTGAAGACAGTGTCGTGATAGACAGATGATAATTTATAGTAGTAAGGCCACTCTTGAAGAAGCCGTCTCTGGATCCTAACAATGTATCAAACTTCCACCCAGTGTCAAATCTTATGTTCCTGGGTAAGTTAGTCGAGAACAGCAGCAGAACAGCTCCAGACTTTCCTTGAGGACACATCAGTTCTGGACCCATTTCAGTCCACCTTCTTTCCTGGCCATGGGATGAAAACGGCATGGGTCACCCTTACAGATGATTTCTATAGATAGCTGGATTGAGGCAAACCAGCGTTGCTGTCATTACTTGATCGGACAGCACTGTTGGACATGGTTGATCACAATCAATTGATTCACTACCTTGCTGATACTAGTATAAGTGGGACAGCCCTGCAGTGGCCAGTCTCATTTCTCCAAGATCAGGACTAGAGGGTAGCGCAAGGGAAGCAGGTGTCACCATGATAACCTTTGGTGTGTGAAGTCCCTCAGGTGGCAATCCTCTCCCCAATGTTATTTAACATTTATACATGCCCCTTGCCTAGCTAATCTGGAGTTTTGGGCTGGACTGTCATCAGTATGCCGATGATATCCAGCTGCATCTGTTGATGGGCAGCCAGCCAGATGCCACCCTAGATGTATTGGCCAGATGTCTGCAGGCTGTGGTGAAGTGGTTGAAGCAGAGTCGACTGAAACTGAATCAATCAATGATGTAGGTTCTGTGGCTGCCCTGGGGAGAGCTGGGTTGGGATTGGGATGGCAGGTCTCAATTCTTCTGCTATTAACACCAGCAGCAGTGACCTTCAGGAGTTTGGGTGTGATTATGGATTCCTCTCTCACAATGGAGACACAGGTCACAAATGTATTTTTTCATTGTTGCCAGCTTAGGCAATTGGTGCCCTTTCTATCTTGTTTTACAGTGATCCACACAATGGTCACCTCCAGATTAGTTTACTGTAACTCACTCTATGCAGGGCCACCCTTGAGGCTGCTCTAGAAACTTCAACTGGCCCAGAATGTGGTAGTATGGGTCTATGAGTAATGATGAGAAAGGAAAAATTATTTTTGTTAGGCTTTTCAAGTCAGCTTCCCTTGAGCACGCGACCATGTTGAAACAATCTTTATTTCTCTGCTCCACCAAACACCTGGCCCGTATCTACACCCCTATGTAATTGTCCAACCTCCCCTTCAGCCATTTTCTCCTCCTCTTTGTCCTCCATTTTCAAAAGGAATTAATTTTTTTCTTTGACATGGAACCGATGATGTAACATTGAGGCAGATATAAGATACAGGGGCAATTTGATTGACTTTGTTAGGGCACAAGAAGCAGGGGGTGACTGAATCAGCTTTGTCAATTTCATATCCAACTAGTGATGTAACATTAAGTTGAAGATACACTGTGTGCTCAGTTTGGAGTGAGTGAAATTGACAAGGGACTGTGTTGCTGCAGCTCTAATTTGGTGAAAAATGTGTGCTTGTGTTTTGGGGGGGAGGGTTATGACTTTCTGTTTCTTCAGGTGATGGTGCCTACTCTAGTAGGTTTTTTTTCTGGTTTCCACTTTGTGTGCTTAGTTTTTAATAGTAGAAATGAAAGCTGAGACATTTTTTAAATTGCCGCTTCAATGTGACTGTGCAATAATGCTAGATCACTTGCACAAAAGAGAAAAAAGGGAAAGTTGTTCATCTGCATCATGGATGATATTCCACCACCATTAGGAATTGTACATTTTCAGCAGTAGCATGTGGAATAAATACAACTGAAGAGACAAGGGGAAAAAATGACAGGGAGAATGGAGGTGTGCTGCATGATTTCACAGAAAATGTTTCCAAGACACAGTTTGAGCACTGGGAAAATCTGTGATAAGCTGTTCATGCGGAAAAGGCTTTTAACTGTATCAAATTATGTACTTTAGGTGACATTGTTTTGCATTAAATAGCCATCGTTAGCAAGGGTTGAAATGGGAGCTAGGAATTTTTCCCCCTTTGTTCATTATTGTTCATTTCCCCATTATGAAGCTCTATGGCAAGAGAACTGCATAGTTTTAGGAATGAAACTTGCATGCTTTGGAAACCGATTTATAGCTGGTCTGTTTAGTCAACTAAAGAAGAAAAAACAATCTACAAGGTGATAAAAATGTCAAGGTCATCATGCTCATGGAAGCTTTCTGACCAGCCAGGAATTTTGATTAATTCTTTAAATGCAAATTCAGAAGTGTTGTGGACACGTTCCTTACCTCCCACAGAGCACCAGGTGGAAAATTACAGTTAGCTTTGCACAGTCAAAATACAGTACTGTGCACAAGAAGGCAAATTCTTCTCTCACACTGATGCAAATTCATCCCCAAAGTCCTTCATACCTCCTGATCTTATTTCAAACTATCCCTCTGGAACTAAGAGGTCATTTTGGGCCCCCAGTGTAAGACTTTCTTGGTTTCCATGGTACTATAGAAATGGTACCAATTCTTCAGTGGAAGACGCACAGATAAAAATCAGTCTGTATGTAAGTCAGAGAGCTGACTTAGTTCTGTTTGCATCTAAGTTCTGTTGACATCTACGAGATTTTATGGTTGCTAAAGAACAGACTGGGTGTGATAGTGCCATATCTTTTTGATTACTCAAATAAGTCTGCTGACATTATCCAATTTAGCTTAGTTTGAGAATATTTGTATTATTATATCCAGATTCTTAAGTTTCTTTTCATTCGCTTTCTCCAGAATGTTTACAATAACCCACTATTTACTTGTGTCCAGACCTGTAGCTGTTATATTATAAGGAGCTGCCTCATGTTGCCCATCAATGTGTTTTTGTTGACTGGATACATGTCCTGAGGATCTCCCACAAAGGTTTTTTTTTCCAAGATCTGCTGCCTGAACTATAGATGGTGGGGCTTGAACCCAGAGGGACTTATACATACAAACCATGGGCTGGATTAAGTTTTTTTTCCCATTAATGAAAAGCCCTTCTGTCAACAGAATTGAATTGTTCTGCCTCTCCACTGCTGCCCACTGAAATGCCACCAGTCTCCCCGGAAGAGCCTGTTAGGGTAATCAGTGAACTGCAGTGGTGTCAAGAGAGGCAGAAAAAGTTCCACTGTGATGAAAGGAGTGCCTACCATTAATAGATTTAATCTGAATCTAAACCTGCTTTCCTAAAAATAAATTATGGAACTCAGAATACTTCTCCACCAGCATAAGGGGTAAATATGGGACCAAAAATACATTAGCAGACTTTTGAACCTATATTTCTATCCATTCATATTGGCCACGGTTTTCCAAATGTGATTCCAAGGACTTCAAGTGTGATTTTTTGACCATCAGGTCACAACTGACATATGGCAACCCTGTGGGGTTTTCAAGGCAAGAGATGTTGTAAGATGGTTTGCCATTACATGCATTGCATCACAACCCTGGTATCCTTTGAAGGTCTCCCATCCAAATAATTGCCACGGTTGACTCTGCTTAGCTCCTAAGGCCGTGGTGGCGAACCTTTGGCACTCCAGATGTTAAGAACTACAATTCCCATCAGCCCTTGCCAGCATGGCCAATTGGCCATGCTGGCAGGGGCTTATGGGAATTGTAGTCCATAACATCTGGAGTGCCAAAGGTTCGCCACCACTGTCCTAAGGTCTCATGAGATCACGCTAGCCTAGGCTATCCAGGTTATTAGTGAGGAACAAAAACAGATGTGAAAGCAGAACAACAGTCCTATCCAGAAGGGGACAGGAGTCATGGAAATGGGACGGGTCCGCACCGGCATGTTTGCCCCCCCCCCCCCTTACCTGAGTTCAGCCTGCTGCTTTTTGCAGCCTGGCGGGAAAAGCAGCCTGGTGGGAACTACATTTCCCTGGAGACCTTGCGAGCCCCATGCGTGTAGTTCCCATCATGCTATTTTCCACACCAGGCTGCAAAAAACAGCTGGCTGAACTCAGGTAAGTGGGGGAAGGCATGGGGGCACTGCATGGGGGGCGGGGGGGCAAGGCATCTCATTTTCCACTGCATTGTCCTCCCCAACTATTTTCTCTTTCTCTTCCATGGTAACCCCCATAGCCCTTCAGTTTTTCTGCTTCCTTTTCTCCTTGCCACCCACCTGCTAGCCTACCTTTATCAGTCCGTTTGGCTTCACCTCTCCCTCCTTGCCTAACCCGGCAGCTTCTTCTGGCAATAAGTCTAGCTGGACTGCATGGTTGGGCTGCACAATGACCAAAACTAGGTGGGATCATGTGATCAAGGACATGAGAAGACTGAGGAAGGGGCAAACGCGCCCCCAACTGCTGTTTTTGCTGGGATAAATGACATGGGGGAAGGAGAGCCTGAAGCCCCTCATCTATCCTTGCAGTGCTAAGAGCCACGCCAAGTGGCAGAGCTTTTTGCAAGTTCCAATATGTATATGTCGCTGTGAGCCATGCCAGAGGAGCCCTGGCACTCCTCAGTCACTGGTACTGTTTATGTCTTTTCACTCTATGTCTTTACAATCTTCTTTGGCTTTCTGTTCTTGCCCCTGTACATGCATGTACTATTTATCATTTCCATGGGCAAAGCAATAGAAAATTAGCTACTTCATTTTCACTCACATTTCTATTCAGTGTCTAAAATGCCAAAGACATATTATATGATATATTGTGCAACAATTCCAGAGACATGGTTATCATCAGTAATAATACCAATTCATAAAAAAGGATCCACCAACACTCCTGGAAACTTTCGGCCAATTAGCCTTCTGTCCATAATTGGGAAGATTTACACTAAATACCTTGAAAGTATGCTAAAAACATGGATGTCTGAAAACAACATCATAGGCCCCGAACAAGCTGGGTTTAAAGCTGGAAAATCTACCACGGATCATTGCCTAACTCTCTATACCTTGGCAAACAAATACCAATCCAAGGGCCAAGGGAAATTGTATGCTGCCTTCCTAGACTTGAGTAGTGCATTTGATACAATTTCCAGAAGTATCCTATGGTCAAAACTAACCCATCTTCAAATGGAGCCACGATTACTTACGCTCATCTGTAAATTATACAGCAATACTACTTGTCAAGTAAAATTAGACCAAACTGGTACACTATCCAAAAAAAATTCTAATTACCAGAGGGGTTCGACAGGGCTGTGTACTGGCATCTCATCTGTTTAACATTTACATAAATGATCTGCAAAATCACCTTAGTAAAGTTAATGGCCATCCTCCTAAAGTTGGAGAGTGCTCTGTCCCACTTCTTCTCTATGCCGATGATGCTGTTATTTTATCCCAAAAACCTATTGGACTTAAAAGGTACTTTGGAGCTTTTCTTGATTACTGTGAACTCAATAAACTTAAACTAAATCATGAGAAGTCAAAAATAGTTGCATTCTCCAAAAACTGGTGCCTTCTTCCCTGGAAAATCAACAACATTGAGATTGAACAGGTACAATCCTTCAAATATCTTGGGATCATTTTCCAATATAATCTGAAATGGTCCCTTCACAGATCCTGCTTAATTTTATCAACCAGATGTATTGTGTCTGGTATAATTCAATTCTATTATGGAAAGGGAAACCAATCAGTGACAGCCGCTCTAAAAATCCTCCAGGCAAAGATACTGCCTAAAATTCTCTACAGCATCCCAATTTGGGTTAGTGATTTTCAATCTGATGTTGAACAAATTCAAGCACAATTTCTGTGTAGGATCTTGGGAGTTCCGAATAGCGTCACCTATTTAACCTTATGCCTTGAGCTTGGTCTCTCACTTGTCAAAACAGAAGCTTGCCACCATAAAGTACTGGCTTAGACTTCACTTTAGATCATCAGCTGGTTCAAAGTCATTGAGGACAAAATCAAGACTATAGGAATTGATTTGGATAGTGTTGGGATTGGCAGTGAATTATACATTTTTAACCAAATCTGGGAAAGATTGAGGGATATCGAGCATCACTTTTTTTACCCAACAAAGGCAGCTGTATGCTCCCCCCGCTACCTTGGAATACAGCCACGCTATAGAGTAAGAGCCAAATATCTCACATCTCTGTCATCCACTAAGCAACGTCGTTTATTTATGTTAGCACGTCTTAACAGCTTCCCATCAGCGGTAACCTCTGGGAGATACCTTCAGATCCCCAAACAACAGAGACTATGCCGTTGTGGTTGTGGATCTCCTGAAACCATATCCCATATTCTCCTGGAATGTCATCTTCATAGCAGCCCTCTTATGATTTTAATTTATCCTTTGCTGCTTCCAAGGCTTCATTATTCTAAATTCCAGACCGCTCATTTTTTGCTGAGTGACTGTAGTCCATCGATTACCTTGGCAGTGGCTAAGTTTTTGGAAAACATTTTAAATACCAATATTTAAATGTCTAAATGTAAATAATCTGCAATCTTTTATGTCATTGAAGGTTAAACTGAACTGAATATATTGTGCAAATTGGAAGTGCTTTTCATTTTTTTACTTATTTACCTTTCTCACTAAGACTTAGGCCAGGTTATATAATGTAAATCAATGCAGTTAGTGGGATTATATGTCTAATCAGCATAGCAGTAGGACCAGGAATTGCATAAATTTTAAATGGAGCTGTCATCTAGACAAGGCATAAGCATTAAACATGACATGTTAAACAATGCAGAACATGGTATTACATTAGTAGAAACAAAGTATATTTTCCTCTGCCAGTCTGTTATGATGTAGCCCTAGTTCCTTTATAAAATTGCCCTTCAGAACAATTCTGTTTTACATAGTTTGTGAAATGCCAGCAGTGTAGTAATGTATTATGGGAAATGCCAGCAGTATGGTAATGTGTTATGGGAATTTATGAGATTTTAAGGGTTTTAGTGTAGGATGTTTTGTTGATCTTGTCCACCTGCACAATGGCAAGATCCTCTCTTTTAAAAAGTTGGAGGGGAGATCTGCAGCAAGATATTCTCTTTTCCCTCCTTCCATATCTTAACTAGATGTCATATACAGGAGACTTAAATTGGCTGAAGTAGTACTACTCATAAGCTCATCTTCCACTCCAGGGCATAGCAAAGATTTTTTTTAAAAAAAGTCACTTTCCCAACTTCCATCAACCATTCTCTATAACATAAAAACTAGAATTATATACTGTATGTTCCAGAGTTGCTTCATTTATTTTTGCCCAGGCTGGCTTTCGGTTTTGACCTTTTAGTTGTACCAGATGTTCTGTTATTTTTAACAACATAGTCATGTCCCTGAAAATACCTCTTGGAAGTAATAAGACAGCCTTGTACATTTAATTTTCCATTCTGCTCTAGGTCTTTGCCAAGATTTTTTAAAAGTAATCCATATTTAGGATTTGAGATGGAAACAAATGTGTCTCTAAATAACATGTTTGAATGCTTCTTATGAGCATCAGGCTGATCATGGAAACAGGATGATGGACTAAGCAGACCATTGATTTGATCTGGCAGGACCTATGAATGTTCTCAGTAGATAAGTTGGGGGATATAGCAATCCTTGCTGGAGTTTTAAGGAATTGGGGGTTCACCTGTGGATCAGTGAGAGCGGGATGGAACACGGTAAATAGGCCATGAAAATGTCAGATGGCAATAAATTGTTTAGTACCTGGATGGAAAAGTCTTTTGCATGCTGTTGAAAAAGTAAATTCAAACCCTCAAGCACTTGATAAGGATATCATGAAGGTTTTCCCATAGAGTCAATTTCTGCTGGAGATGCACAGGATCTAGCATTTCTTATGGGAAGTATGTTGAAGAAACAGTGATGAATAAGAACAGCCCATCAGGGACCTATGGCTGTTGTGGTCTCTAGGGAACAGAAAGATTAGGGCAAGAAATTCTAGCAAAAAACAATGTGCTATAAATTGAAGGTAAAATGAATTAAATAAGTCATTTAGAAGACTGAATGCAAAGAATGGGATCAACTTTGGATGGGAATGTAAGGCAGCCAGACGGAGGATTCTGCATAGCCCAAAACTGGCAGTGTGAAAACGGTGTGAAAATGGTTTTAAAAGGTGTAAAAGGGTTTGCATCGTTTCCACACTGCTGTTTTTGGCCCATGCAGAATCTGCCCTGAGAGATGCTACAGGTCTGTGTACTGACAGATACAGAGGCTCCCTTAATGCCTACCTCTCTTTCTTAGAGTTTAACAGCCATAGAAGGGCATTCATTCTTGCTAGCTGCCAAGCATTCCCTTCTGCTGATCTGGATTGAAGACTCAAAAAGGTCCCTAAATCTGTTCTGTCCCATTGATTCAGGAGAGATTGAAACTTTGAAGCCTGGTTTTGTTCACTGTCCCTTCTTTCATGAGGCTCGTCTCAAGTTTATTTCTCTACTGCTCAATAGGCTCCCTGGCTGATCTGATTTGGTGCTGCCCAAAATGCTACTCTCAGATGAGAACTCACATGTCTCAGCACAAACTGCAAAGTTCTGTGCAGTGGTGTGCAAAATTCTTGCTAGGTTAAGTTTTAGATGTTAACATTTTAGAATGTTAAAGGGTGTGTGTGTGTGTGTGTGTGTGTGTGCGTGTGTGCGTGCGTGCGTGCGCACGCGCGCAGTGGTGGGATCCAAACATTTTAGTAACAGGTTCCCTTGGTGGTGGGATTCAAACAGTGGCGTAGCGCCAATGGGGCTGGGCGGGGCATGACGGGGATGTGGTCGGGGATTCCGGGGGCAGGGCATTAATAATTTCTCTGTTACTGTAAAAAACTCTTAATGTAAAAAAAAAGTTCCTAATTTCCAGCTGGTATCTTTCTGTCCATAATTTAAACTCATTGTAGCAAGTCCTATCGTCTACTGCCAACAGAAACAACTACTTCTCCTCTAATTGACTGCCTGTCAAATACTTAATACTTTCAAATACTTAATTTTGTTTCTAGAAATCAAAAGAAGGATACTTTCCTTAAACCAGGAACTTTACCATATTTCTAAAACATGTTTTTAAAACAGCCCAACAGGGAGAATGATCCCGTTTTCTACCTTCGCTAACCAGCCACATAGGAAACAACAGGACTTTATGATTTTTGGACCTAATGGAATTTCTAACGGAAAAGCAGACCCAATGTGTAACCCCCTTGGAGAGACTTAGTATTTCTAGAAAGGCAGCAAAATATTTGACCCCTAAAAAAGGAGCAGCAGAGAGGTATTTTTATGCATAACCTTTTGCTCCAACACACTGGATTATGTTAGTATTTTAACATTTCTTGAGATCTTTCCATATAAAGAATACTTCCAGAAATATTCTTCTTGGTTGTCCCCCTCCCTTCCCAATCTCTGCCTTTTCTCAGATTAGTGAGGGACATTTGTAAATATTTTCTTACTCAGCTGTGGGAAAGTAGTTGTTGAGTTACTTTGACCTTTGTCCAAGTTAGATTTGGAAACACAGATATTGAAAAAATCAACAAAATTATACAGAAACTCTGGGGACCAGCAGCTTCAGTGGCTTATCAGTAAGCTGTCTCTTCAGTGTGCTAGGAAGTGGTTGCTAGACAGTTGGATGCGTGAGGTTGAAACATTTCTCTGCAGATATGAAATAAACTGTCTTAACTAAAAATATACTGTGGATATTTGTTCCAAAGGTATTGTGTTTACTAATGCCCAGACTGGCTCTCTGTTTAGACACTTTGGTAGCACCAGATGTTTGTTATGTCAGCAACACATGTCCCTGAAAATAGCTCTAGGAAGTAATGTGCTTATATTTTCTACTGGATCTGCTCTCTGTGTTGTGTGATATATTAGAAGGATGAAAGAACTTATGGGATATCCTTTAATTGTTCTCTCCTTCAGTTCTAGTAGCAAAAAGAGTTGTGGTCTCATGATTACTGGCTGGTATCTTGAGTTGGAACGGTATACTGGGTGACCATCCATGACCCCTTATTTACTCCTGGAATTGAATTTATTCTGGGGTCATGAAAAAAATTGTCCATAACATTATGAACTCTGAAAATCATTAGTTATGGAAAAGCACCCAGTGATTTTAGGAGAGAGACAGAAGTGAACTCCTTTAGAGCCTTTTGTATAGCTGATCCTGTGCAGAATCAACTCGAGTGACTTTCAACTACTGCTCAGTCAGCCTGACCTATACCAGGAAAAATTCTAGGACAGATCATTAAGGAGACAGTCTGTAAGCACTTGGAAGGGTATGATGTGATCACTGAAAATCAACATGGGTTTCTCAAAAACAAGTCATGCCAGACCTAATCTTATCTCTTTTTTTGATAGAGTGACAAACTTGGTAGATGAAGGGAATGCTGTGGACATAGAATACCTTGATTTTAGTAAGGCCTTTGACAAGGTGCCCCATGATATTCTTGCGAGTAAGCTGGAAAGATGTGGACAAGACAGTGTAACTGTTTGTAATAGGTTGGATTTGTAATAGGTCAAATACAAAGAGTGCTCATCAATGACTCATTTTCATCCTGGAGAGAAGTGCTACAGGGTTCTGTTCTGGGCCCAGTTCTATTCAATATTTTTATCAGTGACTTGGATAATGAAATAGAGAGCATGTTAATCAAATTTGCAGATGATACCAATTTAGGAGGGGTAGCTGAAAGACAGGCAGGATTCAAAATGATCTGAACAGATTAGAGAGCTGGGCCAAAACTAACAAAATGAATTTAAACAGAGATAAGATTCTACACTTAGGCAGAAAAAATTAAATGCACAGATTGGGTGACAGTTGGCTTGATAACACTATATGTGAAAGGGATCGTGGAATCTTAATAGACCACAAACTGAACATGAGTCAGTAGTGTGTTATGGCCGCCAAGAAAGCCAGTGCAATTCTGGGGTGCATCAATAAGAGTATAGTGTCTAGATCAAGGAAAGTAATTGTACCACTCTACTCTGCATTGATCAGACCTCTCCTTGAGAACTGCATTCAGTTCTGAGTTGGACTTGATGGCCCTTGATAACCACAATTTAAGAAGAATATTGACAAGCTGGAACATGTCCAGAAGAGGGCAACCAAAATGGTAAAAGGTCTGGAATCCATACCCTACAAAGAGAGACTTAGGGAGCTCAGTATGTTTAGCTTAGTGAAGAGAAGGTTGACATGATAGCCATGTTTGGATATTTGGAGGGATGTCATGTTGGTGAGGGAGAAAGCTTGTTTTCTGCTGCTCCAGAGGCCAGGAATAATGGGTTCAATGTGAAGGAAAAGAGATTCCATCTAAACATCAGGAAAAACTTCCTAACAGTAAGGGCTGTTATACAGTGAAAAGCACTATCTTGGAGTGCGGTGGAGTCTCCTTTGGAGGTTTTTTAAGAGAGACTGAATAGCCATCTGGCAGGACTGCTTTGATTGTGTGTTCCTGCATGGCAGGAGGTTGGACTTGATGGCCCTTGTGGTCTCTTCCAACTCTATAATTCTATGAATCTATGATACAGCATGAAAATTACAATTTGGACCTTTGTGGCTTCTCTCGTTCTGTTGCATCCAATACTTCTGAAGTGCTTCAGGGAATCAAGGGATGGTATTTGAAAAATTAGTGCTACATAAGTGCCTCTTACAAGCATTTAGAAGAATATAAATATATTGGAAAAGTTTCTGTGGCTTTAGCAAGTTTTTTTTCTACAATATCTGGCATTATCATCGCTTTTGTTCTGGAAAGCTGGGCATACAAACTAGCGCGGTCACTGGTAAGTATAACTTCTGTAAGTAAGGTAGACCAAAAACTTGGAAGTACCTTTTTAACATAAGCACCAAAAGTGATGTTCTGTGAAAGCTCCCTTCCTTTATTACACAGCTCATGTGTATAGAAAATTCATATGACTCAACCTGATGCTTTTTTTCAGAGTGAACCAAAACTGGCAAAACATTTACACCACCCAGAAAAGGAAACCAACAGCATAGCCTTCAAATGGAAAAGTTAAAGCAGTGGAGAAACATTTGCTAGAGGCAGCTTTACATCATCTGATATTGTAAATAGGGTATAGTGATAGAGTATAGGGTCTTTAAATAATGTTTAAAATATTTTAAAAATGATTGATGGCGGGGCACAAGAAGCCATTGTCATGGCATACTCATGAAGTTAAAGGAATAGACAGAAGAAACTAATCCAACTTATGTGACCACATTCCCCAGTGGTAATGTCTATTACTCAGAAACTGTCTAGGGAAGAATCAAATTTTCTTAGTGGCAATATTCATGTTATATATTCGTTGAAATTTTAGACAGAACTACTGGAATCATTGAGCTACACTGAAAAGATAAAATGCAAATTATTTGAAATCATAGCATATTTATTATATACATAAGATATAAAAAACAAAATTTCAAAACAGTATCATTTTGTGAATCCACAGGACCACAAACAAAAACACAAAAGACAAGTGTCACTTAAAAAATGCTCTGCAGTTCTTCCTTTGTTTTTGTTTGTATAAACAGAATATGTTTTATAAATGTGTTAATAGATAAGCATATAGTCTAGTGAAGAAAATGGTAAAAAATCATGAAATATCCACAAATTAACTTCATTGTGGAAATGTATGTATTACAAGTTGGCATAGAACAAAGCATATTTCAGGCTATCATGCGTACTCACATGTAAGTCCACCTTAGTTGAATGGGATTTACTTTCAAGTAATGTGCATCAGATTGCAGTCTTTCCTATACAGATTCAAATATTATAACATCCAGACTGAATTCAACATGAATTATGAACTACATCCATCACATTTCAACAGAACTAGTTTTTATCAGACTTTTAATAGATGCTATCAATAGAATTAAGCCATTAGGCTGAAGTAGAATTTCAGTGCAAATATATTAGTGGGGGTTTTTTCCAAAATGCATCCTTAACTTTTTTTATTCACTGTTGCCAGATGTAAGAAAAGTTATTCTACTGGTTTTGCAGTGTTTCCTTTCCGATAGACTTTTCACTGTGCCATTTTAGAATTTTTACACTATAAAGAGACAGGCAATAAAGTGCTTTTAAACAATGAAATACTTACATGAGTTTAATGCCCCCTGTTCACCCTTTATGGAGTCAGTCTGTCATGAGCCAGTCCCTGGGAGACCAGGAATCAGATGCAGAGCCAGACAATACCATGGACTAGGAGCTGGCTTCCTGAGAGGAGATGTGAGTAACTGACCCAAGCCCTTCCCTGCCAACTGAGGCTGGGCAAGATGTGGTGCATCTGGGAGAGCTTTCAGCAGTCCCAGATAAGCTAAGTGATAAGCCAGCTGCACAAAGAAGGCAAAGGCAGAGACAGCAGCTCAGTAATAAAAGGAGAAGTGCCCGCATCATAGCTCAATGGGCACTGTCAGCTCGTAGCTCGATATGGCAAAAGGCTCTGCGAACTGGAAACAGCAACATCAGAGAAAGACTGAGTCTTTGCAGGACTAGGAAGGGTGTCTTGGGCTTGGCTCTGCCTGGATGCGATGAATGTGTTTCACTGGAAAGCTCCATGCCTCAGGTTCCCTCCTCCACACCTCAGACCTCCATTCCTAGCCAGCCTGCCTGCCTGCTTATATTCCTGGGTTTGCTTGACTCTGGATTGTCTGACTATGCCTTTGCATGCCACCTGCCTTGACCTTAGATTGTCTGACCATGCCTTTGCCTGCTACCTGCCTTGACCTTGGTTTGTCTGACACACTATATAGCTCATGCCTGCCTGGAACACACAGTCATTTTATCACCAAAGGTCTGATGAAAGGATTTTTATTTATGTTGGCTCAAACACAGAGTTAAAGGCCAATTAGGCACAAGATGTCTGCTGTGCGATGGCGGGCGAATGTCTGTCACAGCAAGATTTCTTGTATGGATATATTTCCTGCTTTCACTTTCCATCACTTCTAGTACAACTTTTAATTTGCTTTGCTACTAGAGCAGGCAGATTTGCCAGTGAGCACAGCTTTGTCCTGGACATGTTTCCTCCACCCATGACCAGCCTACCTAGCTCCACCCTTTCCATCCCTTTCTGCCATTCATGCCTTCCCCTTCTCCCCACTTTCCATGTTGCTGGCTCCTTCTTGCTTCTCTAGATGCTTATATTGAGATATCTATATCTTGATATAGTAACAGAGAGGAACAGTACAAGCATGGTCTCTTTTTGGCTCCACCACCCTCCCCTGTTGTACTTCTGCCCTCCCCTATGACCGGGAAGACTTTAAAAAACTTTATTTCAAACAAACAAACCTTTATTTTAGAAGAAGCCCCTCTCTTCTCCTGCAGCAGCAGCAGCAGCAGCAGCAGGTGGGGTGGGGTGGGGATTATCAGGTCTAACCATGGTCCTCTTCATCAGCAGCATGTGGTCCAGGGAACTGCTTTGCCTTTTTTATTTGGGGGGAATTATTTTTGGGAAGGGTTACAATATTGATATAACTGGATTAACAGAAATATTGATATTAGAGTGATTTAAAAGCTTTTACAAATCCAGCCAAATCTTGGCACTACCAGATATGATGAGATTTGTGCCTTTGAGGCTAAGTTGATGAATGGAGTTAAAAGAACCAGGAGAAGGAGAGGCCTAAGAGAGTTCAGAAAAACTGCACAGCAGGAGTGTGCCTCCTCACGTGTAAACCGAGAAACACAAGGAGACCCAACTACAAGCCCACTACATAGTAAAAAGCCCAAGATAAGTGCTTCATGTATAATGGACCAACCTCTGCTGGTTGCATTGGTTTAACTGAGTGGAAAATTTGACCCAGCATTTTCAAAGTATCCCAAATAAAAATACTATGAATTGCTTTTAAGAAAGTTCTGCAGAGCGCAGTTGAATACAGACATGTCTTAATAAGATATCATACTTTACTGGATGGAATTTTCAATGGATTTTCTCACTGGTAAATTATTAGCTTCCATACATGTGTTACCCACTAGAAATCTGCAGTAAATGTAATCACATTCATTCTGTTAGTTTTAATATATCAACATAGATCAAAAACATTGCATTGGTTCTTTTTAGGATTTGTAGCTGACAGCAGTCCATCAACAGCACATATGTAACCTTCCAAAGAATTACACAAGAATGAGGTGTGAACTCTCAGATGAGTCCTTGGTGACAGCTCAGTCAGGATTTATACCAACAAAGGTGTTTTTTTTTTTAAAAAAGTTGGGCACTAAGTCAATATTGACAATGAAAACCTAATATAAAACTTAAACTTTTGGCTCTGATTGTAAGGTCACTTTTTGTGGAATTAATGGGATTTACTTTTAAGCAGATTGTCCCACTGCAGAGATTTATGAGTGCATCCTTGTTAACAGATACCCCTTTCCCCATCAAACAGATGACTGGTGGGAAGGTGGAATGGAGGGAGGGGCTTTACAAGTACAGCTACTCTGCTGCTGCACTCCCTTACTGCAAGTTCTGAACTTCCCGTGTACATTCAGTTGGGTCTGTGGGACAGGGCAGGGGTTTTTCACAAATGCTAGCAGCCCCAGACTTTCATGGGACCCACCTGAAGGCCAGCAGTGGGGGTAGTGGAGGAGGTAATGCGAGGCTGCTGGTTGGGGGTGGTGGTGATGGCATGAATGGCTAATGGCCCAGCACGCCAGTGTAAGGCAAGGTTTTCCCCAGCCACCTCTAAACTACTTCCTAACTTCCTGGTTTCCTCACCCATTCCAGGCTTGATCAGGAGACCTCACTGGGAGAGGCTTCCTTCCAGTTCACCCAGCCTCCAACACCCCTGAGCCCCTAGCTGACTCATGGCTTTTCCCTCTCATCCCTCCCTATGTGAGTGGCACTGGGTGGCTTGATGTGTCAAATTATTTTTGTTTATACCTTGGAATTCTGCTATTCATGTCTTAACTGTGTTGGGTGCCAGATCCATTTTGGGAGGAAAGAGGTCTGCATGCCCATTTCCCACATTTTTAGGGATCCTCTTAGGGGATTTGGGGTGAGGGCTTATGGGGATATACCCACATCAGGGACTGTCAAGGTACCAAGTGGCAGGAGAGACAATGCAGTGGCTGGTGCCCATGTGGAATCCATCAACCTACCATCCCAAGGGATTTCCCCCACCCAGCTGGGCTGGGGTACAGGCAGCAGAATACATCAGCCAGAAAGCAGATCCGCTGGTATTGGGATCTGTCACTCCATGCTGTGCCAAGGCTCTGTCAGCTGCTGAACCAATAATGTTATGGCCATTTTCATTCCAGCAAGTTGTTGGTGTCATTATATGTTTGGGTGCTGTGGGGCTGCTTTGCCATCTCTCCGCCCTCCCACTCTTTAGTGCTGAGCCTGTAACTCCGTTTCTATATGTCCATTCCCTCTGCTCTATTGAAACCAATGTGTTTAGGAACAGGGTGAAATAATTTCAGTTGGAATACCTCTTGACACATTTGGCACTGTTTCCTTACATTCCAGTTTTAATTTTTTCTCCATGAACGTTGCATTTTGTGCATAAATAAATGGCCTGTTCATCACTTTCAGCTGCAGTTTTTGAAAATCTCAAAGACTTTTTTCCCAAGAACTGGTTTCCACTCCTGGACAAAACTTTTCATATTGACTATCAGTCTGCTTGCTTGGACGTCTTCATATCCAGCTACAAGGTATGTCAAACCTGTGAATAAAAATCCAGACATTATGTAATTGATTTAAATAATACCTGCCCAGCAGGGACGTAGCGAGGGGGAACTGCGCCCGGGGCACGCACGCACCTTGCGCCCCTGCCATGCCCCTTGCCCCCGCCCTGAATGCCCCCAGAACGCACCAGCCACACCCCTGCACAGGCATGCGTCCAGGGCATCGCCCCCCATCCCATTGGTGCTACACCACTGCTGCCCAGTGTATAATCATAAGAGCAAAATAGTTTCAAGCATTTTTAATACTTTTTGTCATGGCCTTTCTTCATAGAGCCTAGGGTGGCTTACATTATTCTCTCTTCCTACATTTATTTGTACAACCTTGAAAAGTGGACTGAGCTGAGGAAAAGTTTGCTTATTTTTATTTATAGCCCACTTTTCTCACCAGTAGAACCGAAAGTTGCTTACAGTATTGCTCTTTCTTCTGCCTTTTTATCTTCACAGCAGCAACCCTGTGAGATAGGTTACGCTAAGAGACTGACCCAAGGTCACCCAGCAGGCTTCATGGCAGAGTGAGAATCTAAACCCAGTTCTCCCAGATCCTAATCTGGCACTCTAACATACCATGATGGCTCTCTATCTATAGGCAAAGTGGGAGACAGAATGTGAATTAATTGTTTAAGGACAGCAAAGATAAAAATATAACATATTCTTGTTCTCTAGGTGGCTTGTATAGTTTAACAGCATTGCTGTTAGTAAAATATTTCTGCAGCTGAATCAATATTCTCATTGCAAACATAACTGTTGAGGGACTCTATTTGTAATATTTCCCTAGAAACCTAAAGCATTGCAACATGGGAGTGATATTACCTTGTTAGTTGTAGTTTGCTGTTAATATGTATGGCTGCTGTTTTTGAGAGTATAAAAATAAAAGTAGACTGAAATGTTCTATCCTGTTGTTCAAGGTTACAAATATTTTCTAGAATTCCTGGAAACCTTTGTTTTTTGTTTGCCAATTGTAAGGAACACTCTGTTCTTTGATAATGGGGGGAAGACCTGTTGTAAGGAAGTATTTATTTATTACATTTGTATGTATGTACAAGTGGAGAACCTGCAAGGACTTGCGGGGGTCACTTCATTTTTTTCTGTATTCCCTTCCCCACACTATTTCCACTGTCTGACCTCTTGGCAGCTCCCATATCTTCTCCATTTTGTCTGATTCTTTCTTTTGTTTCCATGCAACAAGCAACCTTTCTTTTACCTGCCCCCCTTAGCTTTGTTTTTACTTCTTTATACCCCACCCTTCTCCCTAGTGGCAACAAGCCATAGCCATCACTGCACCTGAGTAAGCTCAGTTGCACAAAGTGAATGGCAACAAATTGCCTGGTGTTGTTACTAGCCTTGGCCTTGATGAATGTTCCCTCCACAAAAGAAAGGAAGGAGCAGGGGTGGACTGCAACACCAAAATAAGCCTGGTAACTGTTCTGCAGCTCCTTTTTCCTTTTACTGACAGAAACCCCACTCAAATGATCACTGAAGTCTCAAAGAGCATTAATTTCTTAAAGTTATGGGTGCTGCTTCTGTTATTTTGTTGTGGGGATCTAAACCCCCAGGGTGGTTTCTTTTTAAGAATTCAAATTTTTATCCCATGCCCAGTTCTGCAGTGGGCAACCCCCAAGGACTTGCAGGAGGTGCCTCACTTTTCCTTAAAACTCCTCTTCATATTATTACCTTCTTCCCTCCTCCTGACGGCCCCACATCATCACCTTTCCCTGGTTCCTTCTTGCCTTCTTACCCACTCACAAACCTACCTTTATCTGCCATACATCTTCAGCAATATTCATTTATTATTTACGTCATCAATATCCCATATTGCTCCACAATAGGGACCCAAAGCAGTTTACATCCTTCTCTTTTCCTCCATTTTTTTCCTCACATCAGACTGAGAATGCCTGACTGACCCAATTTCATCCAGTGAGCTTTCACAGCAGAGAACACATTTGAATCTGGAACTCCTAGTTCCAAGTGTGAAACTCTTAATTTTTGTACCATTCTGGCTTTGTGCTGTGCGGTGTGGTGGCTACTACTGGACAGGCTACTACTGAACAGTACGTATCCAGGTCTGGGTGACTCATACAAGACTCATAACAGCAAGTTACCTGGTGGTTGCTGCTCAACTTGACACCAGTAGTGTTCTCTCAAAGGCCAAAACAGTCCTTAAAAAGGTGCTGACTGCCTTTCCTGCCTTCTTGACATAAGTCAAGGCATGAAAACTGATGATGCTCTTCTGGTTGCCTAGCACAACAGTATTACCAGTGAGGTCATCAGTTTCTTAATGCTACTCACTCTTTTCATAATTCTGAAATTTGTAACCCTTCTATATGTGGGTGTTTTGTATTTTATATTTCAGATTTTTCTGCAAACCTGGGGCATTTTTCAGGTGTGTAGAAAGATCTGCCTTGTTCATTTATGACCTCAGTCTCTGGAGTTCAGTATCCAAAAGTTTGGCGATGTTGAGGATTTTAGATGTGTTGATATACTTAGAAAATTTGCATGTCACATCTCCAGACATTTGCTAGAGGCAGTTGACAAAGTAAATCCAATAACAAAAATTATCAATAGTAAACAATCCACAAAACAGCCAAAATTAATATGGCCAGAGCAGTAAGCTAAACTACTGCAGTCAAATGTCTGCTCACAGCCTGAACTTGATCCTGATAAAAGTTGGTTTCAGGTAGCTGACTCAAGGTTGACTCAGGCTTCCATACTTTTGAGGTTGGTAAAATGAGTACCCAGCTTGCTTGGGGTAAAGTATAGATGGCTGGGGAAGGTGACGGCAAATCACCTCATAAATATAGTCTGCCTAGTAAACATCATGATGTGCATGCACAGGGGATTACCTTTACCTTTTAGAAATACAAAACTATCCTCAAGCTAGATGTAGTAGAAACTTTTAATTTCTCAGAATAAAAATGGCCTGCATATCAATCTTCACATGCGCTGATTGGAAAAGAGATTGTCACTGACAACTTCAGTGGCAGTACTTCCACGTCATAATTAATGTATGAAATTATAGATCTAAAGTGAAGCTTCAATTGAAAGAAAAGTCTACCATCCAATCTCTAAGAACGATTGGCAGTTCAATTTCCTGAAGCTTCTACATAATCTTTTTCTTATTCACAGAATGTAGCACAAAATGGCATTTGTATATCAAGGCACTTTTTGAGTCCAATAGCACCTTAAAGATCAAATTTTTCCAGGATATACATTTGTGTGTGTCAAAGTTTTCAATCAGGAAAGCTTATACATTGCTTATACAAAGCTTATAGAAAGTTTTGTTCATGTTTAAGATGCTAGTGGACCCTGATTTTACTACTGCAGGCTGATGCAACTACCCACCTATATAAAGGCAGACTTTTCACCTGGCATTCACATGTAAAGAAATTAAATTTTATTTTTCTGACTTAATTATTTGTAAATTATGCAGGAATTTATTGATGGAGTTATTGATGGAAAACCCTTATTGATGGAATTAACTTGGGCACCATGAGTTTTACAATCGATTGTTTGACAATTGTGAACTGTTTGTTGGAAACCACCCTGAGCCCATAAGGGGAAGGGCAATTTAGAAATCAACAATAATAATAACAATAACAACAACAACAACAACAACAATAATAATAATACATACATACATACATACATACATACATACATACATACATACATACATACATACATACATACATACATACGAAATTGTAAAAAAACAAGAAAAAAATCACTGTCACATGGGCTGATTCCGCATGGGCCAAAAACAGCGGTGTGAAAATGGTGTAAACCCTTTTACGCTGTTTTAAACCCTTTCACACCATTTTCACACCAGTGTTTTTGGCCCATGCAGAATCAGCCATGGACACAATGTTCATAATACCTACCAGGATTGAGTACTGGGCAAGTACATCCTCTGTTGGTCCATGATTCTGGGTAAAGAATCCTCTTTCCTCGAAAAATCTTCAGCTTTGTAGATTTCAGTACTTTTTTGATCTTCACATTGACCTCAGCATGAGAGCCTTTATCATGAGCTGATAAAATCTTTGCCTTCACCACTGTGAAAGACAATTTCAAAAATCATTATCGTCTTTCATTCTAATATATAGGTGCACATTAATGTTGGGTACCGTTGATTTGTATACTATGTAACTATGTCTGTTTGCACTTTGTGAGTGATTGTAACTGTCTTTTATGGCAGGCTAATACAATACAGTTTTTCCATATATTTGATTTGTTGAAAAGAAAACGGAACTAGATGTGGTTGAACAGAGACAGTGCCAGATCTTCTCCTTGATGAGCCTGTTCAGCCTTTGCCAATGACAAGGCACAGGGAGATGCTCAGTGACCTGATTTTGAGGAAAAACTGAGCATACAGCTCAGTTCCTTCCCACTAAAGTGACTGGGGAATTGGCACTGCTTACTCGTCATTTTAAATGTTTATACAGATCTGCAAACTACAACAGCGCTGTCATGTAGATTGGCCACCTCCTCTCATTATAGGTTTAAAACACATATATTTTGGCAGAGAGAGGTAATTATTTTAAATCCGAGTGCTCATTCTCAGTTAGGTTGGGTCATGGAAGTGCCTAGACAAAATGTTCCAGGGGGAGTCTCCCCATCCCGCTTTAAGTCATGCATGGATGGATTTCAACGGACAGAGGCCTGTTGCCAACACAATGCAAATAGTACAATAAGCACTTTATATTGGAGGTATACAGAGAAATATTTGTCCACAGATCAAATGCTGCTTTGCTCTCTCAGGCCATTATTTATAGGTTGCATCAAAATATTGGAAGAGGCATTCTGTAAGGAAGCTTATACAGAGCAGAAAAATATGCTGGCAGCTGTGTTGGTCCATCTGAAAAACGCAACAATATCATGGCACAATACTTGTATTAGGATCATCACACAGCAGGAATCAAGGTTTTCAATGCATCAGAACTTGTCTTCAGGCAGGGTACTAAACCAAAAAGGGGGTGGGGAGGGAAAGAAACAAGATGTTGCTTGGCACGATGAAAAGCACATGTTTGTGATTGTAATAACCTTAGAATGGAAACATAAGAACATAAGAACATAAGAACAAGCCAGCTGGATCAGACCAAAGTCCATCTAGTCCAGCTCTCTGCTACTCGCAGTGGCCCACCAGGTGCCTTTGGGAGCTCACATGTAGGATGTGAACGCAATGGCCTTCTGCGGCTGTTGCTCCCAATCACCTGGTCTGTTAAGGCATTTGCAATCTCAGATCAAAGAGGATCAAGATTGGTAGCCATAAATCGACTTCTCCATAAATCTGTCCAAGCCCCTTTTAAAGCTATCCAGGTTAGTGGCCATCACCACCTCCTGTGGCAGCATATTCCAAACACCAATCACACGTTGCGTGAAGAAATGTTTCCTTTTATTAGTCCTAATTCTTCCCCCCAGCATTTTCAATGAATGCCCCCTGGTTCTAGTATTGTGAGAAAGAGAGAAAAATTTCTCTCTGTCAACATTTTCTACCCCATGCATAATTTTGTAGACTTCAATCATATTGAAGGAAAAGGTGTTAAACAGTCTTAATTTGATTAGGATGTATTCAGCGCAAAAAAATCTCAAGTTATATCAAAGCTTTGGAATAAAGAAGCAATACAATTGCTTCCTTTGAAAAGATTTTTTTAAAGTGATGGTTTGGTTCAGTCTCTAGCCCTAAACAGACCACAAGGTTCCTCTTAAAGACAGAGAACAGAAGTAAATAAAAAAGCTGTAGTCCTGAAGCTGAAAATTAATTTTAGCTGGGACCCCAGGGCCATTTTCGCACGGGTTGTATAATGGACAAAATGCCCCATTGTTGATCCATGCTGCGGTACTTTCCCTCATTTTTGATTCTGCACAGCTCCCCAGTTCTTCCCGGGAGTCGAGGCAGGGCCACTGTGTTATACCCCAGCGGTTTCTGCATGAGCCCAGGGCTTTCCCATTTTCACTGCGAGCTCTTCTGCAATCTCTTCCGCACATGTGCGGACAACCTCTGTTTCCCACATTGGCTGATTCTGTCCCCATTCCCCCACTCGCTTTCACTATTTTAGTTTTAAATGACTCTGAACCCAAAACTTCTTCTCTGTTGATAAGAGATGTGACTTTCATTGCAGTGGGGAAAAAACACAGAGGGATAAACCGTGGACCTTAGACAGAAAAGCGGGGTGTGCAGGCACTGCGAATGGCAGGGCACGGATTCTCACACACAAGGATTTCAGTCAGAAAAGCGGGGTGTGCCTGTTGATTGGTGGGGCGGGCCAGAGCGGCAAGGTGGAAGAAATAGCCCCAGTTCTTTTGCCGTGGTGTTTTCATGGCAGCGGAAGCACACAGAGGCAAGCAGAGTCACACTGGGGCTTTTAAAAAGAACCTCCATTTTGGCGGTTTTTGAAAGCCGCAGGGGAAAGGGAAAATGGTGGTGCAACAAAGGGATAGACCCAGTGCTGCTTCGAGGACCGTGAAGAATTCCAGGCTGCACTGGGATATTCCCCTAACAACGGTAAAATTTGGCCGAGAAAAAACGGCCCAGGTATAGAATCAACAGAAACAAAATTCCTCTGGGGGGAATATGCCTGCTGACTACCAACAACAATCCAGTTTGTATAGGAAACTGTTTCCAGTAGGTATGTACATTCTTACTTATTGATTACATTTATATTCCACCATTCTTCCATGGAATTCAGAGTAATATAAACAGAGACCCCAAGAGGTCTCCAATCCAAGTGCTGACTGCACCCAGATCTGCTTAACTTTGGCAAGGTTCTGTGTCATATGCTGGGGTTCCCAATCCTGTTTAATCTGTGGGTCCTTCTGGGATGTTGAGGACAGGTAGTGGGCATTCATAACAAAATTGTTTTAGCAGGAAAGGGAACTCACAAAATGACTACTAAGGTGGTTGAGTCCAATCACAAAATGTGAGGAGGTTGCAAAACTACTATCCTATTACTGAGACAGCTGTATCCGTATGGATGTTCCCTGAAGATGTAAAGGCATTTATTTTGAAGGCTAAATGATGTTACTATCGCAGGAAATAGCTTCAATACCCTAATGTCCCGGATCAGAATGAAATACAGCCTTTTGAACTTTTTCTAGGTCAAATTTAGTCAAGAGACACATCATTTCCTATTGAATTTTAAGCTCTTGTGAAACATGTGGCAGCTATAACCATTTTTAAAGGATATGAAATGGAGTGCTGAACAAAACATTAATTCTGACACAGCTTATTTGTATAACCAACTTTTTCTAGGATAAGGTATAGTATGATCTCTCAATGTTTGTTTTAGCAAAACAATACTCCTGCCTCCACGTGTTCTTGAGGGCTAGGAGATTTTAAAAAATCAAATGTCTTTGATTTTTTGAACCTGCAATCTAAAGATATGCAACACTAAAGAAGACTTACTATCTTATTAGTTGTTTCTGAAGTCTACATTTGCTCAGAAGTCAGGCTTATGGGATTTAATGAGAAGACACCAGAGTCATTGGATCAGAGGAGTTTGGATGTTCATGGAACCAATCTTACAGAATCTGCATACAAATCCATCTTTCTCTGCATTCCCCCTGCCCGCCGCAATTTTTCTATAATAGTCCTGTACTACTTAAGTGCTTTTTCTTAATGTTGATACAACCATATACTGCATCTTTAATCATATTAGGGAGCAGCTCTGTTGACAATTATCTCCTAAAATACCTTCATGAAATAGCCTTTTATTAAATTGCTTACAATAGGCCATGTGGAGAATGTTTTTAGTTAACTCACCATACGTGTATTTCATGCCACAGAAGGTCTTGGAATTTCCTAAAACTTGATCTTTACACTCACATTTTCCTGTGGAAACATATCGGAAATATTTCTTGCTTTGAGATGTCACCTGATAAGATCTTTAAACAATCAATATTATCTCATGTGATAATGGGAAGTATAAGACACACAGTTGTTTGTGTCCAGTTGGCTGGAAGGGAACAAAATACTTCCAGTACAAAGATCTGATTTTGGAGACTAACATCTTTCATGGATTATGTTTATTTGCAACTAGCGGTACCTGGCCACATGTTGCTGTGAGTTACTGTGGTGAAATGGGAAAGGAACAGTAGCAGCAAATCAATTGCAGAGGCCAGCAGTAAGTGCTCATGCAAACACGCAGCCTGATACTGTGCGATGCCATTGATGTGTGTGCCCGCATTCCTTGGGGGAGGGGGAATGGAAAGGCACCCCTTCCACACATCTAGGCTGGCTGGTCATGATCCTTTACCTGGGAGTAAGGTTGGTTGGTGGCAATGGGTGTCGCTTCTGAGAAAACCCTCTGAGGGGTGCGACGCAGCCATTCAAAGTATGTCACAGTTGCTTTACTGAGCTTACTCCTGAGTAATGTGTGCCTGGTTTTCTTAGCTGTAACCGCAGTATTCAGGGAATCTAGGCTGGCTGGCCCCTCCCTCCCGTCCCTTGCATGTCGCCCCATTCTCTTCCCTCCCTCACTTCACTTCCCTTGCATGCCACCCCTCCCTCTCCCTCCCTTCCCTTTCCCTCCGCTAGGGTGGGTGGGTCATATCAAGATGCTGGGCCCCCTGCCTCCCCTCCCTTGCATGCCACCCCTCCCTCTCCCTCCCTTCCCTCTCCATTGTGTGTATGTGTTTCACTTTCACACGAGTTATTGCCTGTGTACTGTTTTCACTGATCATATCTGGCCATCTGAGTGAACTTTCTAAGCTGCACAAACATCCTAAGGGTGACAGTTACACACAGGCAGCTGCATATCCTTCACCATGGAGCGCCAGGAAACAGGCGTTTTCCCTGGGCCAGGTGTGAAATTTAGATGCGAACATCTAAAAACACTCTCGCCTGGATGACTATAGTGGCTGGGAATTTTCAGAGGAATTGGTCCAGCAGTTACTGAGTTATACCATCACTAACAAATACACGGTTAGCTTTGTGTGTGTGTGTGTGTGTGTGTGTGTGTGTGTGTGTGTGTGTGTGTATACACACACATACACACACACACATGATATATTGTTGTGATTATATGGATGGTGAGAACAATCACCCACCAGTCAAATTACCTTAATCGGCCCTCATGTCTTCAGCCTTCCTTTCCTCCTTTGGCAGTTTCTCCCCATGAAAACTCTGGTCAACTTACACAGTGCCACTGAAGACAGGCCCAGTTGCATGGCTGGGGAGCCTGAAAGGACTTGGGAGAGTATATATGACTTTCCCTTGTATTCCCCCTACACTTTATTTACTCTTTCCTTCCTTCTGGTAGTCCAATAGCCTCATTTTTACTCGCTTCTTCTCCTATCTACCTACTGTCCAACCTACCTTTTTTTGACCCCCATCTTCAGCTATACTTATTATTTATTTACTTCATTTATAGCCCACTTTTCTCCACAATAGGGACCCACAGTCGTTTACATCATTTTCCTCTCCTTTTTATCCTCACAACAAGCTGAGAGTGTATGATTGGTCAAAGTTACCCAGTGAGCACTCACAACAGAGTGGGAATTTCGACCATTGTGTCCCTTATCCTAGTGTGAAACTCTAATAACCACACCACACTGGTTTTCATTGGAAGGGTGCTATTGAACAGTCACAAGTAGCTGGGCCTGGCCACAATGAGTCCTTCCGATAAGGCCAAAACAACCCTTTTCCTGTACCACCTCCCTGCTTTTTTTTTTCTCACAGAAACTAAGTCTTGAAGGCTGGCAATATGGTTGTGGTTGTCTAGCCCTGCCGCTGAGGGCTACAGGCACTCTTTTCATCATTTTGGTTTTTTGCCCAGTGTATTTTTTAAAATCAGATTTTTCTCTAAACCTAGAGCTTTCCTCAGATTTGTAGAAAGAACTATCTTGTTTGTCCATGATCCCAATGTCTGGATTTATGTATTCACATATGGGGGCATGCTGAGAATTAGATATATTGATTTGGATTGGATCTTGTTTTCATCTGTGTCAAGTTGTTTGGCCTTCTGGACTATGATTTCTCTTCAGATTTGAGATGCTGGGTCTTCCAGTGTCCCCTTATCCCCCTTCCTTCTCTTTTACTACATACATGTACTTACAGCCCAATTTTTTTTGGGGGGGGGTGCAGTAGAGCAGCAGCTGGGGACAGTGCCACCACACTGCCTCCAAATATGCAATCAACAGTTCAGTTACCAGAGGAGAAAGAGAAACTTTCTTCCCCAAGGAAGCCCATTGGGGGGGGGGATGATTTAATCCCCATTTTTTGTGTTGTAAGTCTGCACCACTGAAAAAGGATGTTCCCAGACCAAAAGTTCTTTGGGAACATTCCCAGAATTCTCCCCTCCATGCCAGTGCAGGCATTTGTGGTCAGCTGCCACAGGTACCAGCTTCCAGCTGCCACAGGTACCAGCTTCCCCATCCATGCCAGTTAAGAGTGGTGGACTTTAATCTGGAGAACCGGGTTTGCTTCCCCACTCCGCCATGTAAGCGGTGGACTCTTATCTAGTGAACCGGATTTGTTTCTGCACTCCTATACATGAAGTCTGCTGGGTAACCTTAAGCTAGTCACAGTTCTTTCAGAACTCTCTCAGCCTCACCTACCTCACAAGGTGTCTATTGTGGGAAGAGGAAGAGAAGGAGTTTGTAAGCCGCTGTAAGACACCTTGCAGGAGAGAAAGGTGGGTTTTAATCCAAACTCTTCAGTCTGCACAGTGCTGGGGGCACAGACGTGGAGCAACCATTCTGCCATTTTCAATGCAGCTTCATCCCCAGTTAGTATAACATCATATGTTTCTGAGATGGATGCATATCACTATTGTTCATTGAGTGATCATCTGTGCATATGATTGGCTTTGCATCTATAAAGAAAGTGACCTCAGAAACGTCTAGAGCTACAAGCAGGGGCAAAAATCCTCCACTTGGTGCAGAGATACATTGAACATGCCCAAAAGGAAAGAGCTGCTTTTAAATACCTGTCCTTTTAAAATTCATCATTGGGAGGTGAGTCCCATTAAATCCAATGGGGCCAGGAATGCAGAATTTAGTCAAATGAAAGACTGCCCCCCCCCCCGCATGTAATTTAAAAAGTGCTTGCTTTTTATCTCTTAGATCTAACGCAACATATTTCTAATTTTGCTTCTATCTTGTTCACTGATCAGTCTTACCTGAATGTCGAAGGGCAGAATACCCTTGTTCATCTTCCCACCCCCATGCTGGTTCGCTTTCATTATGTGCAGAATAAAAATTAGGGATTTCATGGTACCAGTTGACATCTGCATTGCTGAAATGAAAGGAATGTGCTAAAATACTTTTTTTTCAAAAATCAGTTCATTTCAACTTTGTAAAAGCAAATTTTCTTTCTGATTTCCTATGCATAGTGAAGGGCAAGAGCATATATTCAACTCAGGATGCTGCCGCCACATCTCAGCTCAGAATTCCCTGGTCCTGGAAATCTGCAGATGTCTTGAGGAGGAAAAGTCCACCTTTTAACATTTTCAAGATAAGATGGCTCGGGCTGAAATAAGTTGTTCTGAGGATGGTTCTGGTGGGTTTTCTGGGCTGTGTGGCCGTGGTCTGGTGGATTGTGTTCCTAACGTTTCACCTGCATCTGTGGCTGGCATCTTCAGAGATGTATCACAAAGAAAAGTCTGTTTCACACTGTGTCTAAGTGAGAAGGGAAAGTTTAGTGTGGTATATTGTCCATGTCCCAGGGTGGAGAACCAATCATTAAGTGTTTGGGTGGAACTTGCTATGCAAAGGTGTGGTTGAGTGCATTGTATTGCGGGTGGGGTTATCCATTTTTAAAGTACTGGGAGCCAGGCTTTGCTAATTTTTAACGTCTCTTCTTTCTTATTGAAGTTGTCCTGGTGTTTGTGAATTTCAATGGCCTCCCTGTGCAGTCTGACATAGTATGCTTCTGAATTGTCCATAATTTCAGTGTTCTCAAATGAAGTATTATGTCCAGTTTTGTTTAACACATGTTCTGCAACTGCAGATTTTTCAGGATGGTTAAGCCGACAGTGTATTTCGTGTTCCTTAATATGGGTCTGAATGCTGCGTTTTGTGGTTCCTATGTAGACTCCTGTGATATACTCCTGCAGAAGTGAGGGGTTCCTATGTAGACCTTTCCATGGCTACAGGGTATGCGATATACTCCTGCAGAAGTGAGGGGGTCTCTCTTGTCCTTTGCTGAGCGTAGCATTTGCTGTAGGTTTGAAGAATACAGAGTACAGAATACAGACCATCTTCAAACCCACCAGGAGTATATCGCATATATCGAAGATGCCAGCCACAGATGCAGGAGTATATCGCATACCCTGTAGCTGTGGAAAGGTCTACATAGGAACCACAAAACTCCTTTCCACCAGACCACGGCCATACAACCCGGAAAACCCACCAGAACCAGTTGAATCCGGCCGTGAAAGCCTTCGACAATATATTGTTCTGAGGATGTCTTGGGGAAAAAGCTGTGCTGTGTTCCTCCCCAATACACCTTTTTTTTTTTTGCATCCTCAGGATGTCTTATTTGTGCTGTGCAGAATGGGCCTATATGTATAACTTTAGTCTATCTGTGGTTTGGATTGCACAACATCTACAAAAGGATCTATTGATATAGTTTTGCCAAGGCAAGGACAGAGTCCAGATAGATTCTGATCAGCTTTGTTGCAAGGCAGAAAGTTGAAAATTCCCCATCATGAGAGAGTTTGCAGATGAACCATGAATTGTGTAGAATCACTTGAACATGTGCTTTTGTACTGTCCTCTCTATGAGACAACCAGATTAAATCTTTTGCAACAGGTTCTGGCAAAGAAAAAAAGTTTGTCAGGCCAACAAAAAATCTTATCCCTGTCGAATAATGAAGTTGCTAATATAACCGAGAAAACAGCTAAATGTCTATGTCTCACCATTGTGATGCATCTTCAAACATGGAATAGGAGTTCTATGGCACTGCAGCCAATTCTCAAACTGTTATATTATGTATGACTTTTCTCCCTTGTCTGTTTTTGTACTGATATGCCAATAAAGGTTGCCTTGGCTTGACTTGATAGCTTTTCCTTATATGGTTTGTTCTTTGGCATCTCAAACGTTAGAAATGATCTGTCTCCAAAATAAATCAGCAAAATTTATATATCCTTTCCCCATGTTTCTGACAAAGTTAAGGGTAACAACCCCTCATTTTCCCTGCAGGAGCATGTGTTAATTTTTAGATTTCATTAATGTATCTTCCCTGTGGAACAGCAATACTTCAGAGTATACACAAAGGCAAGAAAAGTCAATGCAAGTCATGGGAAGTGAGTCCATATCAAGACTGATGATATAGCACCATCCAGCTGGTTTTTCAAGCCTCAATAGGTCCTGCAGCACAGTCAATCATTGTAAATGATTATTTTTCACCTGTGGCACAGAATGGTAAGTTGCAGTATTGCAGTCAAAGATCTGCTTACAGCCAGAGTTCGATTCGGACAGAAGTCAGTTTCAGGTAGCAGGTTCAAGGGTGACTCAGAAGAAGAAGAGTTGGTTTTTATACCCCCCCTTTTTTCTCTGCCTTCAAAGAAACTCAAGGCAACTTACAAACTCCTTTCTCTTCTTCCCCCCACAACAGACACCTTGAGAAGTAGGTGAGACTAAGAGAGTTCTGAGAGCACTGTGACTGGCCCAAAGGCACCTAATAAGCTTCATGTGGAAGAGTGGGGAAACAAACCCCGTTCACCAGATTAAAGTTTGCCACTCATGGGGAAGTGCAGGGAATCAAGCCTGGTTCTCTAGATTACAGTCTGCCATTCTTAACCACTATGCCATACTGACTCAGGCTTCCATCCTTCCGACATTAGTAAAATGAGTACCCAGTTTTCTAGGGATAAAGTGTAGATGACTGAGGAAGGCAATGCCAAACACATTGTGATGTGATGTCACCTTATGAGTCAGTAATGACCCAGTGCTTGCTTTGGAGACTACCTTTACGTTTACATTTTTTAGTGCATGATGACCTAGTCAAGTGAATCTGGAAGTTATTCCTTCTGCTCTCATCCCTACAATAATGCAAGGGGTAATTATGCACATCTGGGCCATAACACTGAAGCAGTAACAGCACATTTTATTCTAGCAGTGTTTCTACATTTGTAACCGATGTATGTCTTTATCCTTTTCATTACGGATATCTTGAATATATGTTCATTGTAGATGAAGTTTCTCTCATGGTCGGTGCTTACAGGGAAAACCTTTGTCTACTTACCTATTGATGCATTCTCCATTCAATGGGTCACAACTTCCTGCACAATCACATGGTTGGCAGCCATAATATCCAAATCCCCAGTACCCAACCATGCATTGATCACATTGAGGACCAGCCACACCAGGTTTGCAGGGACAGTCACCATTGCTGGGATCACAGAAGGTGCTGTTGCTAAAGGGAAGCGCTGCTGATCCAACAGGGTGACAGGTACACACTGCAATATTAAAGCAAACAAATTAGATTACGGCCTCTGGACAGGAAACGTACAGAGTCGAGATTCTGACAGCAATATAGAGATTTGATTTCACCTTTCTCTACTGTTATTTGTACCTGGGATGGCAAATTGTACCTGGAGTGGATTTATAGCAGGATGTTATAAATCCTGTTATAATTATAACATTATAACAGTTATAAAATTATAATAAACTGTTATAAATTCATTTCCATTGCAAATGGAAATGAAATCATTTTGCTCTGGTTGCTGAAGTTACTAGTTTAGTTTTAGAATGCAGGATTCAGACATGCATTCATGAAGTACAAGCTTAATAATTTTGACGTTAGGGAACCTGTTTTATGAGTTCTAATTACATTGTAGCAAAGTATTTAAAACGTATGAGGTAAAAAGAGGAGGGAACTAATCTATGTAACATTTGAGCAGATTGCCATAGATGCCATGTTAAATAGCAGAATGACCTGTTTTATCTAATGCACACCCACTCCTAAGAAAATATTACACATTGTTAACCTGAGAGTGTGCTTAAAGTAGCTTAAGAGCTGTGTCTTAATAGCTCCTTCATTTGCTTTGACCTTGGAGCTTTTTTCATCTTCACTGCTCTTCAATAGTTGAGAAATAATGTTGACTTGAGCTGGTAATTGCAACAGAAATCCACTGTTTGCCAAATATGAATACGAGGTTATCAGACATGTCTTATCAACACAAATGAAACATGTTTTTTTCTGTTGAGATTGTAATCTCAGCTTGAGCTCTTCAAAGCACAAATTTTATGTTCAGCTGGAGCTATCCACAAGGCAGTGAAAAGCTGAACTACTCCATGCAGCAAATATATATCTCCTCAACCGTCACTACCATTTGTCACTCTCGAAGTCCATTATTGTGGAATTCTCACAGCAACTGAACTTAAAAATAGGACAGGTACCCAAGGATAACTGTTATTATGGCTTGAAGGCAACAATGTTTTTTGCTTTGTATCACTATATCTTGCAGAAAAAGCAAACTGATCACAAAGAAGCCAAAAATTTTCTCCATGACTTTCTGATGTATGGAGTCTGCATATAATGATTTGCAACAATCTTTTAGTGCCAGCTTGCTTGCTTGCTTGCTTGCTTGCTTGCTTTCCTATTTACTTGAGAGTTATAAAGGCAAAGGTAGAGACTGCCCTTGTATCTCTGCAAAAAAAAGGGCTGGGGACTTTATTTTTAAATGAATTCTGAGAACCAGGACATTGTTAGAATGATCTAGCTGTGGCTGCTATGAATTCCTCTGTATTCACAGCAGCAACAAGAGAGCCACATTAAGGATCATCCCTGGGTGAAACTAATAGTTCTGTCTTTTTGCATACCAGTGGACCCTTCTATTCTTCCAGTCATTTCATGTCACATTGCTATGAATGTCAGAAAGAGGCAGATAGATGCATAATGATTTGGTGCATTTTATAGGGAAGTAGATGAGTGACTTTCAACATGTGCAACTTTTTTCTTCTGTCTTTTCCACACAGCAGAAATATAAAAAGCATTTTGGGGAAGAAGTTCACACAGCTCTCTCCCCCAAAACGTGTTCATGCTGTTTTATTTCTCTCAACCCAAAACCATTTTGGCTAACAACACTGTGCAAACAAAAAAAGAGGATATTTTTATAACATCTGCAGGACGTTTTATTTCTGCTGTATGGAAAAGACCTTCTAGATGCAGCAGCTAACTCCATCTTCTAGAACTTCTTCAAGATTCTCTTTGTCTTTCAACATGCTAAAGTTTGCTGATCTTTGCCATGTAATATAAGCTTGGGCATAGCTTTATGAAGTATTTTTTTCCTACAGATTAATGTACTATGGAGAATAAGTACAGATCTTGAACAAGTATATAAATTAATGATTGCAAGAACATCTTTCCGACATACTTTTTTCTGTAGTTTATTTTTAAAAGTACACTATTATCCATCATTACTAGCTACAAATTGTGAGGATTGAAGCTTCTCTAAACTATGAAACTGATTGTGTTTACTGACTAAAAATGTAAAGATGTCTTTGTTGGAAGGTGAAATTCTAGCATTTATTTGAAGTATATAAGCAAGCTAGGTTTTGTAAAAGAAGCACATTAAATATCTGAAGTTATGCTTTTCAGTCCCATTCAAAGGGGGGGGGGGGCTGAAAGGGTTCCTGGAAGTTGTGCAGCCTTGAACCAGTGCATTTGCCCTCCCTGGGGCTCTTACCCCAGCAGAGGGGACAGATGCACCGGAAGCCATGCATCTCACAGCTACAGAACCCAGAAGTTCAGACTGTGGCAGGCTGTGCTGGCATCATGGGGGGCATTCTTGGGAGTGGAGCTGACTAATGTCATCTGAGGATTTAGGGCTGGTTGCACAGTGCACTGGCCCTCAGACATACACCACTCTTGTGGTGGTTTATGTCCTTCAAACCCTATGGGACTTTCCAGTGGCGGGGGAATTTCAAGGCTTTTCTGAGCTCCCCGTGCCACCGGAAAGCCCTATTGGAGGTGTCTGTGAGGTGATAATATGTACAGATAGCTAGTTCTATTAAACAAAACAAAACTTGGTATACCAAGGTTAGACTTTTCCCGCTTAAGTCCCTGGGTTGCAGTCCAGAGAGTTGAAAAATGTGTGTAAAAGTGATCGCATATCCAAAGCAAGTACACAGATTGTTCAGTTTGTTTCTTCTTCAGATATTAAGAACATAAGAACAAGCCAGCTGGATCAGACCAAAGTCCATCTAGTCCAGCTCTCTGCTACTCGCAGTGGCCCACCAGGTGCCTTTGGGAGCTCAAATGTAGGATGTGAACGCAATGGCCTTCTGCGGCTGTTGCTCCTGAGCACCTGGTCTGTTAAGGCATTTGCAATCTCAGATCAAGGAGGATCAAGATTGGTAGCCATGGATCGACTTCTCCATAAATCTGTCCAAGTCCCTTTTAAAACTATCCAGGTTAGTGGCCATCACCACCTCCCGTGGCAGCATATTCCAAACACCAATCACACGTTGCGTGAAGAAGTGTTTCCTTTTATTAGTCCTAATTCTTCCCCCCAGCATTTTCCATGGATGCCCCCTGGTTCTAGTATTGTGAGAAAGAGAGAAAAATTTCCACCCCCCCCCCCCCCCACGCCCCCCCCCCCCCCCCCACCCCCCCCCCCCCCCCCCCCCCCGCCCCCCCCCCCCCCCACCCCACCCCCCACCCCCCACCCCCCGCACCCGGCCCCCCCCCCCCCCCCCCCCCCCCCCCTCTGCCTCCCCCCCCCCCCCCCACCCCCCCCCCCCCCCACCCCCCCCCCCCCCCACCCCCCCCCCCCCCCACCCCCCCCCCCCCCCACCCCCCCCCCCCCCCACCCCCCCCCCCCCCCACCCCCCCCCCCCCCCACCCCCCCCCCCCCCCACCCCCCCCCCCCCCCACCCCCCCCCCCCCCCACCCCCCCCCCCCCCCACCCCCCCCCCCCCCCACCCCCCCCCCCCCCCACCCCCCCCCCCCCCCACCCCCCCCCTCCCATTTACACCCACTCTTTGTTTCCTGTTTCTCAACCAGTTTTTAATCCAAAGGAGGACTTCCCCTCTTATTCCTTCATTGCTGAGTTTTCTCAACAGTCTCTAATATTGCCCCTCTACCTGCAGTTTGCTTTTTAAAACTCTACACATTGGTGTTGTTCTTTGGGGAGCATGGGGTGTATTCTGTTACAAGCTAAATGGAGTGAAAATCCAGGTGTGCATAGATATGGAGTCCACGCAAGATTGTGAAAAAGATTCCTTTGTTTCATTGTGAATTTTCAGTTATAATTTTGGTGAGTGTCAAAAGGAAATCGTCTAATGAAATATTGGGCAACTTTATAATTTATAAATATTAGGGTGTCAATATTCTCTACTATGGTATGCAAGTTTGTGATAGAACAATATGGTCTTGAGACATATATATCACAGTCAAAAATAGATACTTACATTTGCAGCCGTCAGGGGCAGAAAAAGGCCTTTTGAAGTCCCGGTAGTAGCCTGGCTTACAATGCTGGCAGTGCCGGCCTTCTGTATTGTGCTGACAATTATCACAGACTCCGCCACTTTGGTTCCCTGATGCCAGCCATGTGTCCATGTCAAAGTGGCAAGTGTCAGAATGTCCATTGCACTTACAGGCTGAAAAATAGCCAGTGGTGGGATCCAAAAATTTTAGTAACAGGTTCCCATGGTGGTGAGATTCAAACAGTGGCGTAGCGCCAATGGGGCTGGGCGGTGCACGAAAGGGGCATGGCCGGGCATTCGGGGGCGGGGCATTAATAATTTCTCTGTTACTGTAAAAAACTCTTACTGTAAAAAAAAGTTCCTAATTTCCAGCTGGTATCTTTCTGTCCATAATATAAACTCATTATAGCAAGTCCTATCATCTACTGCCAACAGAAACAACTACTTCTCCTCTAATTGACTGCCTGTCAAATACTTAATACTTTCAAATACTTTATTTTGTTTCTAGAAAATCAAAGAAGGATAATACTTTCTCCTTAAACAAGGAACTTTCTACCCATGGCTTATTCGGTAAAACATAAGTTTTTAAAATACAGCCCCAGCAGGGAGAGAATTATTATCCCGCTTTCTACCTTTGCCTGAACTAGCCACATAGGGAAACAACAGGAAACTTTATGCCAACTGTGAAATCTCAATGAGTGGTCACTACAGTCCGTTAGTGAAGATTCACCATCACCACTGTTTGTTAACTATATTCTGAAGGGCTTATACATTCAATACTCAAAATAATTTGCACTTTAGATTAAGACACAAATTCATTAAAACATGGATCCGATGGACCATTCCTACTGCATAGGCATATTCAAGAGCTAGATATCAAGGCTACTGCCAGGATATGATATATATTTTTTATGGAATAGATAAATCTAGATTCCACCAGGAGACCAAATAAATAGCACATTCTTGATAAAAAAAAAATCTCTGCAAGTTAGCTGCTTTGCAAACACAGCTGTTAAAATTAAATACAATTCATGTCAGTGCTGGTTTTGTCTTTCTAATTTATCTTACACAGTTATTTGCTATCTGAATATTTAAAATATAATAAGAAAGCAAAAAATTATGTTCATCCCGATAGGCTAGAAACACTTGCATGAAGTTCATACTTACATTTGCATTCATTTGGGGTTCCTGTTTTGCCATCTGCAGCTTTCCAGGGCTGATCGTTATAGAGTGAAGCACAATGTTGACAATGAATTCCTGCAGTATTGTGTTTACACACACACCTTCCATGGACCTAACAAACAGAAGCAAACTGTGACCACTGTTGTTACAACATCCTAATATAGAGCCTACACTAATTTTCCACATGCCATGTGCTAAGTTGCACAAAGAGGTTCATTGCTTCATTTTACTTTCTAATGATTTGAGAGTCAGTGCGGTGAAGCAATTCGAGTATTGTATTAGCATCTGGAACACCCAGGTTCAAATCTCCACCCTGCAAGGGAGTTTGCTGGGTAACCTTGGCCCAACACACACACTTGGCCTAAGCTACATCACAGGACTGTTGTGAGGATAAAGTAGAGGATAAGAGTTCCAATTAGGAAAAGGACATTCTGTTTCACATACTTTTCTCTAGGCATCTTAACAACTGCATGATCAAGGCAGGAATGAAGATTATATGTGTGCAGCATGGGAGCAGTTCAGTAAGTGTTGCATTAGACCTGTGATGGCGAACCTACATGGCACTTGGCGATGCAGGAGGAGCCTCCTCGGCCAGGCACGCTGGGAAGTGCCCGGATCTCCCCCTCCCCCGAGCGGGTCACCGCTGCCATTCCCCCTTTGCCCAAGGGAGAAGGCAGCCACCTTCTCCCTCGGGCAGAGGGGGAATGGTGGCGGCGACCTGCTTGGGGCTACCGGCTCTTGCGGCGCGGGAGCCGGCGTCGTCGAGCAGGGAACCCCCTCTGCCCGAGGGAGTAGGTGCTTGCCTTCTCCCTCGGCCAGAGGGGGAATGGTGGCGGCGACCTGCTTGGGGCCACCTGCTCTTGCGTTGTGGGAGCAGGCGTCGTCGAGCAGGGAACCCCCTCTGCCCGAGGGAGAAGGTGCTTGCCTTCTCCCTCAGCCAGAGGGACAATGGTGGTGGCGACCTGCTCGGGGCCACCTGCTCTCACGTTGCGGGAGCAGGCGTCGTCGAGCAGGGAATCCCCTCTGCCCGAGGGAGGAGGTGCTTGGCTTCTCCCTCGGGCAGAGGGGGAATGGCAGGGGCGTTGGTCTGCTCGGGGCCGCCTGCTCTTGCGTTGCGGGAGCAGGCGGCCTCGAGCAGGGAACCCCCTCTGCCCGAGGGAGAAGGTGCTTGCCTTCTCCCTTGGGCAGAGGGGGAATGGCAGGGGCATTGGCCTGCTCGGGGCCGCCTGCTCTTGCGTTGAGGGAGCCGGGCTCAGTTCGTTAGCAGGGAACCCCCCTCTCTGCCCGAAAGTGAGGAAGCGTGGCTGGCCTTCCTTCCCTCAAAGGTAGAGGGGGAATGGCGGCAGTGATGACCTGCTCAGGGCCTGACTGCTCTCCACGGTGCAGGGGCAGGCTGCGCTTGAGCAAGGGAAACCCCATCTGCCCCAGGGAGATGGTGGCTGCTTTCTCCCTCGGCAGCAGAGGGGGAAACGTGTGTGGCTGTAATCTGCTCGGTGTGGCTCTCCAACACTCCCAGCTCTGGGTATTTTTTTTAAGCCGAGAAAGGGCCCCCTTCTCGGCATAAAACCCCCCCAAACAAATGCAGAGGCTGGAGTTCCCCTCTCTCTCTGAGGAGGGAAAAAGCTGGAGGTCTCCACTTTTCTCTGAGAGGCTACCTCTCAGAGAGAGAGAGAGAGTGGCGCTCCAGACTCCTTTGATCCCCACCCCATGCACCCCCATCAAGCTTTCTCTGCCGCACAGCTGGACTGCTACAGGGTCCAAGTGGGCAAGGTGATAGCTTCCCTTCGCCCACCCACCACCACCACCACCACCACCCCAACTCCCCATCAAGCTTTCATGGATCAGAACAGGGTTCATGGCCTGCATCTGTGTCTGGCATCTTCAGAGGTATATCACAGAGGTAAAAGCGTCACAGAGTCTACTCACAGTGTGTGTAATAGACTTCCCCTCTGTGATGCAAGCAACACTTCTGAAAGGTGCGCTGAATTGACAGATGCAGGTGAAATGTTAGATCCACCAGACCACAGCCACACAGCCCGGAAAACCCACCAGAACCTGTAAAACCTCAGTATTCAGGTTAAATTGCCGTATTGGCACTTTGCGATAAATAAGTGGGTTTTGAGTTGCAGTTTGGGCACTCGGTCTCGAAAAGGTTCGCCATTACTGCATTAGACCCTGGCAGAAAACAGGCACTTAGTGATTCTTAGGCCATTTCTGCACAGTCAATTACAATGTTGTGCCGTCGGTGTTATTGGCAACGCTGCAGCAACAGAGCATTCACATGAGCAGGCGCTACATAGACACGTAGCGTCCCTGCCCCCTAGGCGAAATTGACACTATTGATCATATGTTTTTTAGATGCCCCATGTACGAACAACCCCAAAAGGAAATTCTTAGTCCTGCCCTGTCTGGCTTAACCGGCCTAAATCACAAAGATTTACTGGACTACACATTGTTGGGCAGAAACCAGAAAATCACACGGGAAACGGCCCATTTCTGTGCACTTATCTGTAAATATAAAAAGAAATATCCTGTGGCCGAATTGTCAAGGGAAGGGAAGATTAGACCCACTCAATTTTTAGATGACATGGCCAGAAGTCCAGCCTTTTAGTCAGTCCTTATAGACTTCTTTTTTAGCAATATTGTATGAGCCTTTTATACTTTGCGCTTTGCAAACGGTGTTCTTTTTTTCCCAGGGGCAGATATCACGGGCATTCGGCATCAGGATTGGCCAGTGTGGGCAGTCATTGTGGGGGTGTGCTCTGCCGCACTAATTCCTGGCAGGTACTTCACACAACACCGACTGTAGAGTGCTGTTGCTGAAAAGACACGCTCAGTGAGCGATTTCAATAAATCGCTGTGGGCCCGCTGGATTGTTGCCGCATCTCTGCCTCGGGGGGTGGTCCACCCACTCTTAAAAAGACCATCCTTAGATCCTGGAGATCTGGCCAATTACCGCCCCATTTCGAATCTTTCGTTTCTGGGGAAGGTGTAAATTCTCGAGGAGAGTGGGTGTTGGAGCAGCTTCAGGGCTTCCTGGAGGACACATCGGCCTTCGATCCCTTCCAGTCCGGCTTCCGTGCTGGGCATGGGACGGAGACTGTTCTTGTCGCCATCACAGATACGCTCCGTATGCAATCTTGGACCACATGGATCAAGCTGGCTGGTGTTGTTAGATCTTGGTACTGCAGCCGCTTGATGTGGTCGACCACAACCTTTTGACCCCACCCGCCTGGCTGCTTCTGGGGTCGCGAGGGCAATCTGTCCTTCAGTGGATTGCCCTCGCTTTCTCCGGGACGGGGGGGGTCAGCAAGAGGTGTGGTGCGCGAGGGGACCAAGCTTCCCAGAGGTGCCGCCCCACTTCATTGTGGTGTGCCTCAGGGGGCACTGTTGTCTCCCGGCCATTATTTAACATCTATATGCGAACCCTTGCTCCAGTTGGTAATGGGAGCTAGCTGGGCTGATGACCATGTCATCACAACAGTATGCTGATGACATCCTCAGCTCATTCTGTTGATGGAGAGGGGGAACGGTCATCAGCCCCTCCCGCTCTCTCAGGTGCATTGTTTGGAGGTGATGGTTGCTGGTTGGCTGGAAGCAGAGCAGGCTTATTAAACCTCGAACCCGTCCAAAGACGGAGATCCTCTGGCACATTGGCGCGGGAAGGAGGGGGTGGGGATTGGTATTCTGGCGCTTCAATATGGGAGGTGTGGGGGCTACATTGGCACCGGCCTCCTCCGCTTCATAGCCTTGCAGCCCAGGACCACCTGGATTCGTCTCTTTTCAATGGAGACTCCAGGTGGCCCATGTAACCCAGGTTCGCGTTTTTTCCATCTTCATGGAAGCCCGGCGGCTGGCCCCCTTCCTCTCTCAACTCAGACCTGGCCACCGCGTGGATCCACGCTAAATTCGCGTCACCTCCAGACTGGGATTATTGCAACTTCGCTCTACGCAAGCAGGCCTTCCCCTTAAGCGTCTGATCTCGAAAATTAAAATTGGTCCAGGAACGCGGCGCACGCTTTGCCTCACAGGAGGTGCCGCCAGAGACCATATCTAGCCTGATGCTGTGCCCACCTGCGCACTGGCTTTCACCGGAATTGAATCTCACAATCGCTTTCAAGGTGTTGGTTTTGACCTTTAAGGCCTTGGCAGCTGGCCTGGGACTTCCTCATGCGGCACCTCACGTGGGACCGTCTTTTGCCCTTAGCGATATGTCCCAAATGCGGCCTCCCTCCTCCCTAAAGTGCTCAGCAGAGGCAAATTTACTGGTGATCCCTGGTTCCCCTCAATGATCGCGGGCTGAGCCTCCCACCTGGGCCAGGAGCTCTTTACAGCTCTGGCCCCCAAGGCCTGGTGGAACAGCTCTGCCTCCAGCTACGCGGGCCCTAAGTGGATCTTAATGAATTTCTTTGCAGGGCCTGCAGAGTACTGAGCTGTTCCACTGGGCCTTTGGGGAGCCCGGCCGCTGATGCCCCCCCCCCTTTCTAAAATCTGTGGACCCTGCCGTTCCCCCTCCCTCTTCTTTCCTCCCCCCCTCTTTTCTTAGGTGGGACGCTACCAGGGACGCAGGACGTTTCATCAGTAATTTTGATAGATGCTGCATTTTTTTAATGGGGGGTCGATTTCCAACACATATGAGAGTTTCAAGCATTTAATAACTATTTAAAAAATTGATTTTATTTGTGCTCTATCTATTTGTTTGTTCGCCACCCTGAGCCCTTCGGGGGAAGGCGGTTTATAAATATTATAACAACAACAACAACAACAACAACGTTGTTTTTACCGTCCTTTTACCGGCTTTCTTGGCCCGTGCAGAAACGGCCTTAGTTATGATTTTCATCTCTTCAGAAAAGAGTATTTCTTTAGGATGCCCTTATGAGGTAAGTATTTTGACAGGCCAAATAATGACACTGGTAATGTTCTTCATGGAAGCATCTTGGAATGGTATTCCGCATAGTACATTATTTGAAATGGTATTGCAAAGTATGATGGTGCAGTACTATTTTAATTGGTTTGACTACTGCAGTGGTCAAAAGTAAATGGAAGATGTGCATGGTAATGTGATGTTTCAGTAATCAAATGTTTGGAGACTGATTATCCTACATATCAAAAGTCAAAGCAGCTTTTTTCAAATGAAGATAATTGCTCGTTCACAAGATGTAGTTTGCAGTGTTGCAGCAATCTGTGATGTATTCAGGAGAAATGGATTATATAATAATCCACAGATGCATACTTGGCACTCATGAATATCTCTAAATGTTAGAATCATAGAGTTGGAAGAGACCACAAGGGCCATCAAGTCCAACCCAGGAAGACACAATCGAAGCACTCCTGAAAGATGACCACCCAGCCTTTTACTGTCAGGAAGTTCTAATGTAGAATCTCTTTTAGGTGGAATCTCTTTTCCTGCACCTAGAATCCATTATTCCTAGTCCTAGTCTCTGTTTAGTTGTTCTGGACATAAAATAACTGACTTGGAGGAAAAATGGAAATTCACAGTTCTTCGGAATTGAAAATAAATCTGAATATTCCACTCCAGAGAATGTATACCAGCACATAATTGCATAGGATCTAGTAAAATAAAGCTTAAGATATCTATAAGCATTTATGTGCAGTTACTTGATAAACACTGGAACAGAGAAAAGGAGCTCTGTAATACCTGATTAAAATCTCTCCTCACAAATTCTATTTCTTGCAGCTTCAGCCACTTATCTCTAACACAGCAATAATAACTGTGGACTGTCTCACAGGGCAATTGCTGAGCGGTCTCACCTGAATGTCTCTCATCAGTGTTAAGTATCAATATTGGTAGTACTGCTAGATTTGAGTCCAATAGCACTTTAGTGAGCACCAAGATTTTCGTGGGTGTGACCTTTTTGGAGTCAACATTCCCAAGATTGCTGCTTTTCTAGGAGCTATTGGACTTGAGTCTAGCTGTTCTGTTGCAGACCAACATGGCTATCCTCTAAAAATTGTAGCACAAGTAGCACAAGTAGTTGTAGCACAAGTAGCAGTAACTGTAGTAGAAATACCTACCTCAGTACATTTGATCTAATAAGTTATTCTAATCAATTATTCCCAAGCATTTAAACTTTAATGTTCACTATTCTTTCTAAACTGAAATACTTGTGTCCATTATTGGCTGCCCCAAAATAAATATTTAACTCCAGTTTTCAGATTGTAGAACTATGTAGCGGCAGAAGGACTCCAAGAGGATTCATCATTACTATTTTATTTGGATACACACTATTTTATTCATCTAATTGGAGTACGACTGCCTTTAACATTCCATGGCCCTTTCTACACAGCTCATTCATAACAAATGTAACCTGTTCCCTCCTCTCCCCCTTTGCACATAAGAAGGTCACTTGTTCAGGAAGTGGCAGCTGCAGCTCCTTTGCACAGGGATGCTTTTTCTTCCCTTTCCAGGATGAATGTGAAGCTGCAGAGACCTCTAGGCAACTTCCGTCGCCATGGAATGCCCAGGCCAGAAAATAAAAAGTATCTCCCTCCCCATGCTTGTGAATTTGGAATGGTGGGCGGCCAGAGTTTTTGTGCCTCCATAACCCAGAATACCCACATCTGAACATGGCGGCCATCATTTGAGTGGATTCTCAGATGGCAGATGGAAGGAGGGAAATTTGATGCTTCCTGCTGCCATTGTTCACACAGACAAGCAGGAAGCATTTGAAACCTGGCTGGGCTACAGGAAAAAGACTGCTTGTTTAGCAATCTTCATTTAACCCAGGTTGGGCTCTCTAAAATAGATCTCACCTATTTTGGGGGAGTGTTCTGTGCGAACCTCTGCCCCCAAAACAGTAATTTTGTGTCCTTATCTCATTTTAGATTGGCTGTGCGGAATCTCCCCATGTCTTCTTGAGGACATTGAATGTACTGAATATATCAGACTAGAAAGGAGGAGGGGAAAGAACTGCCTCTTTGTTTAATTTGCCAAGTAGAATTTTTCTGTGGACTCTGGGGCTGTTTCTGTACGGGCCAAAAGCAACACCTTAGGGACGGTAAAAACACCATCCCTGGGGCACTGTTTGTATAGCTGCCACTGCTGCAGCGCAGCAGCACCATGCTCTCCCCCCCTCCAAAATGCGGGAAAATGCTGCTTTTTTGGAAAGTGTCATCTTTCCACCAGGGAATTCATTGGAGGAAGAAGTGGGTTTACAACTGTATCAAACTAACAAATGTAAAAATAAGGCTTCTGTTATTTATTTATTTATTACATAGCAGGAAGTTCCATGCATGCAACAGATAAATAATGCATACATGTGGAGCTCTGTGCTTCTCAGATATGCACAGTTCCAATTTATGGAAGGACCTCAGTGTGTGTGGAGTGGGACTTCAGCCTGCCCCCCATGCCTGACTAAAAATGGGCCAATGGAGCCCATGTTTTGTCCTGCTGGATGTAATATGTAGTTTAAGCTTTCACAACAGGATGAACTGCAGCTCCCTGAAGCAATTTCAGGTTGCAGAAATTGCAGGGGGTTGGGAATTGAAACTCATTCACATATGCTGAAGACCCAAGCTGAATCAGTCCACCTCATAGCAGCTCAGAGGAGACTGTCATGTGATTCCCAAACAGGATTAAAACCTAACAATAGGTTTTTAAACAAAAAAATCTGGAAAGAGATATATGCAGAAATCAAGAAAATATTGAAAATCAAATTTTGAATGGACACAAAGACTTTATTACTGGGAATTCCACTAAAGAATTACCAGAAAAATTGCAAGAACTATTTCTGTACTTATTAACAACAGCCAGAGTGATATTGGCATACAGATGGAAAACAGTAAGTTGTTCAGATCAAGAAATGTGGGAAGAGAAGAGAGTATGCTACAATGGCAAAGCTCACCAGCCTTGTAAACAGGTGGCCAAAACAGGAGTTCCATGAGAAGTGGAAATTATATTTTACATATTGTGCTGATGGGTCTCAATAATGTTTTCGTAAAGTAGAAAAGTAATTAAAATATATGGGGTATAGTCCCTTATATTAATATTAATTGCAATAGGTTTTAATGATGGAACTAGCTAGTATCTTAACAATTGCAGATGTTAGATTTGTCATCAATATACTTAATGTTTAGCAGGTTTTTAAAAAGAAGGTTAAACTTAAAAGAATTATATTAGTTAAGTAAAGTTTGATAAGAAAGACTTTTAAAAAGAATATGATAAATCTCTATTCATTTTTACAGTTATTCTCTATTCTCTAATGAATCTCTATTCATTACAGTTATTTTTATCTGTAAAGGTTTGTTCTTCTATATCTATTTTTATATTCTGTTATATTTTATATTCTGTTATTCTTTTTAATATAAAATCAACTAAAATTATTTTTTAAAAGCCCCTAAACTCTGTGGGAAGCAGAAGGTTTCCAGGTACAAACCTTGGCATTCTTGAGTTAAAGGATCACAGGTAGCAGCAGATGGTGAAAGACATTTTTCTGTCCAGTAAAGCTGCCATCAGACAGGCTGCACAGCATTCACCTAAGTGGACCAGTAGTCTGACTGGGTATGTGACATGTTTTGATGTTCATATACAAATTGTATTAAGGCTTAGCTAGTATGGTTTGAGGTAAGGGAAGCTGGGGCAATGGTTCTGAAACCACTTTTGGAATTTAAAGAGCAGTATCAAGGTGGTATGGCATTGGATACGTTTGGAAATACCTGGGTTCAGATTCTTGCTAACTATAAAACTTGGCAAAGCACTCTCTCTCAGTCTAATCGACCTTAAAGACTTGTTGCAGCCATCAGCATGTTGCTGGAAGGGCAGAATAGAACTGCAATAAAGGAATAAAAATGCAGTCAAGGCAGTGTGATTTATGGGCTTGATAGATGGAATTTGTTCACCTTGCCATTCCATTTAGGAATGTGGGAGTTACTTTTACTATTTTTCCCTTTGGAATCCTGGTCTCCCGGTTTTTCTTTGATCCTGCATTGTACTTTCACTAAAATAGAATACCTGTTCCTCAGTTAAAATAAGAAGAGCCTACAAATTGATCCTCGTACCTTATTGGTACTCATTTATTGTTCAAATACTTCATTTTTATCTTTATGATGGCAGTGTTAATAATTTTATTCTGGTCTTAATCTTTTGTATGTTTTTAACAGCTTATTTTTCAATAAACAAGCATGCCATTCAAGTTTCATTGAAGGCGGTGACAAAACTACTTGTTTTTTAGAAGTGTGAATTTAATAAAAATAAATACTAGGTGCTTGTTGGTGCATTGTATATGTTAATACTGACTATGCAATATGTCTGTCAGGCTTTACAGTTCATGTACAGCAATAAGAAAACAGCTGTGTAGAATAAAGAAGCTTCAAAAGTAAATTCAATAAGCAGTAGTTTCTGTTGTACAGAGTGAAATTTTCAGTTACGTGGCCTTGGGTTGATTTACAGCCACAATGTGTTTCTGAAGACTGAACTGCAGCAACTGTAAGACGATATGTTTTCTAGCCATTCCATTCATCCTTATTCCTTTTAGGCATTAGTGTTTTGAATCTTTATGGGGGATTGCTAAACAGACACATTTCCCAGGATGTTTCACTATGGTGCAAACTGACACAAGCAAATTCACTTAACCAGAATCCTTTGTCACACAATTTTCTTTCTGTCATTAACTCTTTCCATTTTACTTCACTTGACCACTTTCCTTCTGAGCTTGACAACTCTTGTATAGTGTCACTCATTATGCTATACAATTGCACACAATGTTACAAAAGATGACTTGTGTAAGATAAATGAGTGACTAGTTTTCACATATGGACAGTTACTACGGCATGTTTCCTTCCACTGCCTTTGTGTTCCTGAAATAATATATTCAGTTACTTCTTTTCAGATTGCCTGGCATCTTTGGCGTGTGTGCATGCACGCAAAACTTTTTAATGCTGGTAGACATTATAGGAACACATAAAGAAAAAATACTTCATAATCCAAGTACGCAAATATATTGGACAAGAGGGAACTGTAGATCCAACAGCAGTCTGCTATGGCAGGCAAATATTTGCCAGGAAACTGCACAAAATATGGGTTGAGTACTTACATTTTAGGCAAATAAATGTTAATTCTGTTTCAATGAACTGAAAATACACATATAGCATGTAGTTTGAGCCCTGCTTGAGCTGGTATTTGTATTTGCCTTTTCACCGTTCCAAAACCAGCCATCCTGAAATCTGATGACCACTTGTACGGTTCTTACTTCTTATACATAAGAACTAAACATCTGGACAGTGTACTTTTAAGAAAGAATCATTAATCAGCTCAAACAAATACTGTTACTTGTTAAGCAGAAATATGCACATCGTACTAAAAGGTATTCAATTGCTTATAGAGTAGCTAAGCAGAATGTATGATTTATGGTGTATCAATTATACATTTATTTTTATGTTATAGTTTTGTAGTTGTTATGAATTATAGTCTTTACAAATAAATTGGTAATTTTCCAGGCAATTTAAGGTGCCTTTAGGAAGCAGAAGCCATATAAAGAAGGGGAACTTGCAGTTTGCTGAATCCTGCCACTATTTCCTTCTCTCCAGTTCAAGGTCAGGTCCATTTCTGTTAGAACATAAGGATGGATAGTGTGCCACATGTGTGCTAACAAGACCACATAAAGGCTGCTTAAGGAAACCAACTGATATCAGAGCTGAGCAAGACTAGGGTTCCTGATAGCAAAGACCTGGACTGCCATAATCTTCTGTTCAAAAAGTATACTTCTAGCACATTTTAAAACTATGTTTGTAGAGATTGCACTTCATTGTTTAATTTAGATTAAGCTAGTCCAGACTTTCTTGCCTGATTAGATAATTTTTCTACATTCTCCTCAAATTATGGCAAGTCTCATATTGTTTGTTGCCCCTTAGTCTGCAACATCATAATTCCAAAAGAGCATTATACGTTTCTGTTACTTCAGCACATGAATACCCAACAAAACAGCAATCTTGGGAACATTTCTTATTGCTGCAAGACTGATCTGGCCACTTGAGATGTTAGAAATAGCTCATCTAACATACACTTACCATATGGAAGATTCCTGCACCTTTGACAGGCCTGAATCCTTTGATGGGCACACAGTGGTCTGCATGGCCGTTACAAAAGCAACTTCCCTTTACAATGAAGTCATAAACAGCATAATAGGTTAACTGTGGAAGTTTTACATTCAGGTCATTGCTATGACAAGGACAAGATTGTTGTTTAAGCAGATGCACTTGAAGATTAGTGATCTTCAGCTGTTCCTGAGCTTCAGGGCTGTAAGGATCATCCGAAAAAAAAGGTGGAGACAGAGCTCGGTATATGACCTGTCCCAAAAAAAAAAAGGGGGAAGCAAAGTAAGTACACAGTAAAGAGAAATACAAACAAAATATTTACAGAGGGCTTCTGGCATCATGTATCATCAGATACCACAACTGCAGCAAGCTCTGGATAGCTTATTCGCTGAAAAGACTGCAACTTTGGGGAATCATAGAGAATGGCAAGAATTTTCGAATCTGATTGCACCTGGAAAGGGCTGCTAGTGCAGTTGGGGAAGCACCTCTGAATAAAACATGACGGAGTCAACATGTGTCTGACTTGGATCTGGGAGAACCATATCTGAATCCCCACTCTGCCACAGAAGCTTTTTATTATTTATTAAACTTATAGGCACTCTATCGCTGCAAGTGGACTCAGGGAAGCTCTCAACTATCCAGTCACAATACTAAAAACATAATTTCCATGTAGTACAATATCCTGGTGCTTTAGTTAATAACAAATTAGCCAGAAGGGGAATAATTAATAGAAATATAAGATAACAAATCATCAGCATCAAAGGACAGGAATGGCAGGCCAGCAAGTTGGGATAACGTTGCAGCCCTCAACCGTGGGTCTGGCAGAACAGCTCCATCCTGCAGGCCCTTTAAAATTCACAGGCTCACTTGACAGAGCATTCAACCAAGCTGGGGTCAGAGCCGAAAAAAGCTCTGGCCCTGGTTGTGGACAGTTGAACAGTTTGGGGGCCAGGGATCACTAATAAGTTGTTATTTGTCAAACAAAGGACCCTTTGCGGATAACCTTGAGACAGTTATACTCTCTCAGCCTAGCTCTTGTAAAAAAAAAAAGTAAGAAAGAAAAGGAGGTAGCCAATCTTCAGATGGGGTCTAAAGATCTCCTGGAATTACCACAGAGATTAGTCCTTCTGGAAAAAAAAACATGCTGCTTTGGAGAGAGGACTCTATAGAATTATAACTCTTCCTTCCCAAGCTGCACTTGCAAGATCTCCAGGAATTTCCTAACCCAGACCCGGCAACTCAGAGGACAACAATGCTGCAAGCTGCTTTGGGTTCCCATTGGAGAGGAAAGTGGGGTATAAAGTACAAAAGGCATGTACTGCATATGAAATTTTACAATAAACTTTCCTGTGGAACCGGGAAAGATTCAATAATTTCATTTAAACTAGATCATTCTGCTGTTTATATTCCTGGTTGAACCACGGGCCTTTTTGTCCTTGAAATATAGCTACAATTTCTGATAGATGACATCCAGAATTTAACAATATTTCTAGGAATACTAACAGGACTCCATGGCACAGTAGAGATCTGAATCAAGGTCTCCAGATGCAAGTCTTATACTCTAACCTCTGCACCACACTGGCTGGTTATTACAAATAGTCACCAAAAGCAAGAGTAAGAGAAGGAAAGACTTCTGGTCAGATGGCATAACTCTAAGGTCGATGCCCCACAGGGAAAATCATCCTGGGATTGGACTGGGACCATAAAGTACAGTACCTTTTGATCTTGGTCTGTCCCTCCCCGTAGCAGCCGAGGTCTGGAGTTGAAACCAGGATCAGAGCCTGGAATCAGCTCTGCGGCTCTTTTGCTCCTCATTCCTAATTGGCTGTTGCTTTAGGGTGGGAATGTTTGTTTGTTTGTTTGTTTTCCATAATGGCTGTGTAGCTACATCGTCACAAAGCAAGAACACCAAACAAACATACGCCTATTAGTTGCATGGTTGTGACTTTGTATGCAAGAAGAAAAAAAATTTTAAAGGCACATTCCTGCCCACCCTGCGTCTCCTGTTCTGTGCATGCCCAGGCCACTGTGCTGTGATTGGCTGACAGTATGAAAGGACACTCAGGGATTTCCCACGATACCGGGCTCATCCCGGGATTGCCAGAAAATATGTACCTTCCTGGTGGTTCCTGAAAATCCCTGGATGAGGGGGGTATCGAAAGGGAGGACTGGAACTGACCTGAATTTGACACAGGAGCCGTGGGGAGTTCTCCGTTGTCCCAGGACACCTACCATGGCTATCCCAGGATGAATTCCCCCTTGGGGAATCACCCCAAGTGCCCTTGAGTCCAGAATTATTTTGGTGAAAGCTTTAAGTAAATTTATGAGTCCAATATTTCTAATTCTGAAATTTAGGAGATTTACTTCTTACTTCTGTTCAAGTTCAGTATATTTGCTTCACTATAAGTAATTACAAGACCATATTCACAACATAAATTCACAGAATAAATTAATTTATACACAGGTATTACATTAGTTAACCAACAAGCAAGAATAGGGAAACCTCTAGATACATGCCTAGCATATTATGGAAAACTTTAATTAAATGGTCAACTTTGCACATGTTTCACCCTTGTTGTCCCAACTACTACCACAATGTCAGACCACAAATAACAAATCTTTTCAGGATTTATGCAGTGATTCCACTGAGGCCAAAGAGAAGTTGCTCTTTAGGGTCCCTGCATAAATGGCAGTGGAACATCTAATGGATTAAATTCTCAACTGATCACAGTCACATAGACATTTGTGTACAGGAATTTTATTGTATTGGCCCTCCAGATAGGCTAAAGTCATTGTTTGTAAATTTAGTTGTGTGAAGGCTTTCCTCCTGGACAACATGTGAATTCTTACTTTCACGCATGGCCAACATATTTTAGGAGGAAGAAAAACAGGCCTTGCAGTAGTCCCCAGCTTGTTCTGTGGTCACGTTTGGAATTCTGCGTTTGAATGCTGCCTGTAACAATACTGCTGTTACAGGAGGTGAAGCCAATCACAAAAGGGCTAACACAAGCGGAGTCAAACACAAACTGTCAGGGAATGAGCTTATGCATAACTCTAATAGTAAATCTTTCAGACAGAAGTTCTATTTAACAGGATGCCTTTTAAAAATAAACATATTTTCCTTACATTTATGTACACACAGCTTACCTTCAGTCAAGCAGTGAAGATGCTTGTACTGAACTGCGAGCAGCAGGGCTAGCTGTTGCCAAAGCAACATTTTAAAAAATCTGTACAACCAATCAGTTCTCCAATGCCCAGTCAGATGTAAAAGCCTCATCTTATTCTGCCCACTTTCTAAAAACACTTGGCAGGCTTCATGGCACCCACGGGCACCACATTGGGGGCCCCTGTTTTAAAGTAAGAGATCTGACATTTGAACAAAGCCCTGATGATGCAACCTTTTTTCAAACGCCTTCCCTCTTATTAATTGCATTGCTTGGGAATAATAACCTGAAGCCTGGTTCTAACATTTCAATGGACTGTCCCTTTTGTGACTTTTGGGTGCCACAGATTAATGATGTTGACTTCAAGGTTGTCAAGTCCAACCCACTGTATTATCTCATATCTTGCATTTATTTTAGCTGGATTTCTCTCTTGGCTAAGACCTGGCTCCTTTCCAGAACTGCCAGACTTCACTTAGCTGGGGTAGTTGGGGTTAGGAAGAATTGTAAGGGAACAGAAAAAGATTTAGAGAATTTTCTTTGCAGACCTGAATGGAAGCAGTATGCCTTGTGCACTTTGTCAACATGCCCGCAGTGGCAGTGACCAGTGTGCTGGAGACAACCACAATTAGATGTCTTAGTGCTTGCATTGAAAGCACTGGAAAGCATCTATAACATTTAGAAGAGCAATGAAAGAAAGAAAGAAAGAAAGAAAGAAAGAAAGAAAGAAAGAAAGAAAGAAAGAAAGAAAGAAAGAAAGAAAGAAGACAGATTATCAAATACTTCTCCCTGGATGTATGATAAAGTTAGACACCTGTGCTATAGATTGGCAACATCTTTGGTATCTACTTTTTTTTTAAAGAACAGTGAATCTGGAAGCAGTAAGAATGTTAGGTTGGAAAAAGTAGACAGAGATTAAAATACTGAGCCTTTGATGAAAAGGGGTCTAAATAATTAGTAATTTTATAAGCTTTTTGTTTTTCTTTCTATCACACACCAAACCTTTAATACTTATCCAGAGGGGGAAAAATCAGGCAAGTCTGAACACAAACCCAAAGACATCACAGTGCTAGGAGTTGTATACTTCCCTAGGCTTTTTCTGTTTATCCCTACATAACTGCTGTACAGTCCTGGCCACAGTGACTTTTTAGTGGCTTTATGAACATGAGATGCCTTCAGATATGAAACAAAATTGCTTGGATGACATCCAAGTTTCAGACATTTGTTTCCTTTTTGCAGGATGATGGAAAATACCGGCTGAGAATTTCCCAATAAAACTCAGTACTACAACTTCCTTTGATTAAAAATAAACAAAAATAGCATCACACATTTCTTTGTTCTCTCCATTTCATCAGATTTTCAGGGAAGAGATTGTAGAGAAATTGAATAATTAATATTGGACAAGCAATAGCTGTTTAGTGTTCTGGCCAGCCTGCAGATTTTCAGTCAAAAACATGGTTAGAGTTTGACATGAATATCAAATTTATAGTTACAGGACAAAGATAATTTGCTGTCCAATGCTTTGGTTGCTTAGTTTTCTAGATTAAAATCCATTTTTTCCTGCTTCTTGGACTTAGTTAATTCCAATGAACTGCAATTTTGAAAAACCATAAAGTCTGACCACCTCACCCTGAGCAACCTGATATGGGATGGGATTACAGAGTTAAGTGGTTAAGGAAAGAAAAAAGGAATTCAAGGAATCAGTTGCAGAGAAGGAATCCCTAACAATAATATTCTGGGTAAATTAAGGAACAGGGTAAATTACGGTAAATTAAGGAGCTGATTAAATGAAGGATGCAGGAAGTGACCTATCTGAAGCACTGGAGCACTCCAGGGGCATATCTACCTAAAACAGAGCTTGAGGAAAACTTGGGTACTGCGCCTCTCCCACAGCTGCATCCTGCCCCGCCCCTGGTGAGAAGGGTGCAATTGTAGGCCAGTGAGCAGGTCTCATCCCTGTTCGCAATCTCCATGTGGAGATTTCAAGTGGAGCAAGCCAGCTCACTCTCCTCCACATGGATGTCAGGCATTGGGCTATTCCCACACCCAACCTCTGTGTGCAGGAGGTGGAGTGGGTGGGGCTCACCCTGCCCTCTGTCTACATCAAGGTTAGGTGTGGGGCTGGCACCATACTGACTTCCACATGGAGGGGGGAGCAGGAAGGGCCCATTCAAGCATGATGCGTCCAGGCTTGGATCCAGCTTTAAGTTGCAGCCATGCTTGTACTGAAGTTAGCTGCTCTGGAGCCTCTAGCTTTATATTGTTGGCTCCATCCCCCAAGTTCTACCTCCAGTCAGGCTGCAGCTTAGAGCTAGATCCAAGTCGAACCTTAGCCAGGCAGAAACAAGCCCTTGCTGCTCCCATCTCCACATGGAGATCGGGTGTGGCCCACCCAACCTCCATGTGAAGATGTGGGTGGGGGGAGCCTGCTTGCTGCTGGGCACCTTTCTAGCTGAAAAGTACATGGTTGTATACAGTTCATCCTGCTGATTCTTGCAATATATAGTCTCCCCTTGAAAACATTTTTTGATGAGCTGTCCTTGAAGACATGCAGACAGAATATGAAAATCAGCATGAATTCTGAAATCATATCTGCGTGTCTTCGAAGACAGCTCATTGAAATTTGTTAAAATGGAAAAACTACATATTTCTGGAATCGGCAGGATGAGCTGAGTACAACCATGTACTTTTCAGAGCAGCGCTGTCTGTGCGCCCTATGCAACTGGGACAGAGGGGGAGAAGAAAATTAGGGATTGTTTATTAACCACCTGCTGCTCACAGGACAGAAGGTTTTTTTAAACCACAATTTCTAAGACATCAGTGTACACCAGTAAACAATAATGTCAGTCTATGCAAGCACTGTTAACGCTGAATTTCAGCTTCAGTCTCCGTAAATAGTTACAACATTTTGGTCTCAGCCTACCAATCAGTTTATATTGAGATCAATCCAGGGTGTATGATGTTTGATCTTGGAATTAACTTAGGAAAATTAGGATTTTTGTTTGTATGCATAGAAATTACTAATGACAGTAGAACTTTCTCATAATCATTCCAGCAAGAACTGTAACACTTCAAAGACTTCACAAAATTAAAAGTTTCCAAATAAAAGAAGCAAGTATATGAAACATAAAAAGTAATCAACTTCATTTGCTTTCTATTCTTCCACAATCCAGCAAATCTAAAATATTAATGCACCTCTTGACTGGTTTTGTAGTGAGTCTTGAGGCCAGTACAGCAGAATTGATTAATGAGTTAGGAATGTTCAGGCCAGGCAATGAGAACAAAAGGTCCACAACAAAAACAAAGTCCTTTTGGTTTAGGAAGCAATTATCTATTATAAGCACAAATTTGTTGTTCAGTGATGCCACTAGGGCACTTGCCCCTTCCAAATCTGGTGGTGGCTCATACGCATGCTGCCTGGTCATCTCAGTGCAAATTAAAATTGACCGTGATCTAGCAAAATCTGTATGGGAAAACAGGGCAATTTTCAATGATTGGCACCACTGATCTTGAGCACCTACTGTTCTGAAATTATGTTGTTATTGTACTGTATTCTGCTTTCCACTCAATTTTTTAAAATCTTGTTTCCATTTTATACATGAGCAGAGGATATATTCGATTTTTGATCAGAGCAGGAGCTTTGAGTAAATCAAGCAGAACAGGCAAAAATATCTCAGCATTCACACTCTAAAGATCAAGTATTTGCTACTGCTGCACACATACCATATTTCTTTTCTCTGCATGCAACTCTATCCTTTAAATGAATAGTTTTCTTCAACAAAAATACCCACAGCACTGATGAGTTTATAACTTTTATTATTCTAGTTGAAAAACACAAGTATAATATTTTATTGGGCCAACTGAGCTATATTGATAGTGAGATGTAAAAGTTAAAAGCAATTACTCCTGGGTAAGTGTTATGGAAATTTGAAGCTGGCAATTTCATTGATTTGTAAAAACGGTAAATTGAGGAGGTGGGGGGGAAACATATGCATGCCCATAGGGGAAATTTCCATGATATAAAGGCTGCCCCTGTAGTTGCTGCTTTCAACTTTTTTTTAAGACTCTGCAGTGCAGCAATAAAATATACAGTACATCTTGCCATCACGGTAGGATTGCCAACTAACAGGTAGAGGCCAGAGGTCTCCTGCTATTACAAATGATCTGCAGAAACCAGAATGAATGGTCTTATGATATGTAGAGACTGTTATCAGACAAAATATTTATTAATTAAGAATAATACATTATAATGGAGTCTTGAGCAATAGGTGCAATTATTATTACATTCTCTGCAGGTGCACATTATTTATCATGACTGAACCTCCAGATTGGGAATGGAGATTTCCTACTATTGTATCTGATCTCCAGGCAACAGAGCCCAGTTCACCTTGAGAAAACAGCTGCTTAGGAAGGTGGGCTTTATGGCATCATAAATTCCCTCCCTCCCCAAACCCCACCTTCCTCTGGCTCCAACCCCCAAATCTCCAGGTGTTTTCCAACCTGGAGCTGGCAAACCTAGCCATCAACCACAGGCAAACTTGAACCATGGACTGTTTTGAATCCCTCCGTATGTATCCACTGCATCAGGGTACATGTATTTATGGCCACTCATTTGTGGTGAATGTTAGTGTGGCTGTCTCAGAAAACATTCCCTAAGCCTTCTCCATCCAAGTATGGGACACACAGAAGATCCGATGAGCTAGTTTCAAATGACAGAGGTATAGCTGAGTATCAACAGTTAAAATTGACACACTCATCAACAATTTATAAGTACATCATTTTAGACATTTCAATTTGAAATGCATTGTCTGACTACGAATTTATCCTGAATATTTTGCTAAATTAAATAGCATTAAAACTTTTCCCATACTACCATTACAATTCTTTTCAAGTATTAAAGATTTGTTTGAGATGTTCAGTGTACATAACCTTAAATCTTAAACGTCATTAAACATAAAAACTTGTAAATAGCACACCTTTTGTAAAAGGACACTTCTTGACAAAAACTGTAAATGATTAACAAGATACAGAAAGTTGATTAGGCTCCAAGTGGACCACTGTTGCTTAGAGTCCTCCTCTACTATACAGTATCTTTGTCTGGCTATCAAATGAAGTGGTTTCTGGATGACAGATGTCTCTCCCTTTATAGTGAACACTGTTAATGGCATTTATAAAGTTGCATTGGTGCACTTCAGCTTTCATTTTATATGAGTGCAAAAAGAACAGAATGAGAAATCATCAGGCCCACAGAATATTTATAGATAAATTCTAAAATAGTTGCCATAATCTAAAAATGATACTTTGATAAACATCTGAAAGAACACTTATAAAATTGTGCCCATTGAGGAGGATTTCTGCTCAACCCAGTATGACAAAAGACATCACTCCAACTGCTGCCACTTGTGCTTTGCCAAGTAATATTTAAAAAGCAAATATTAGGAAAGGTAAATGGACTTTTATTCATGGCAGCTATCTTTCTTCAGGGCCCAACTTTTGTTTCCATCACCTGCCCCAGAAATTCCCAGTTCACTAGCTTTTGATGTTGTTCCGGTTTTTATAGAAGAGTGATCTGTGGGAATGATAAGCTGTTCTTGCTCCCCCGGCCCCCACAAACTGATGCTATAGATGTGCATCCATTATTAAAATAAAAGTTAAAGCTAACAGCAGCAAACCACGCAAGACGTGTGTGATGTGGCCATTATAGTCCTAAACATGAATGCAAAGTCAAACTTCCCCCTTCTGTCAAGAACTCACGATTTATTTTCCTCTGACCACCCTTGCTTGCCGAGTTGTACCCCATTTAATGAAGACAGCTGATTATAGATTCCCATCAATATAGCCACACACAATGTTCATGTTAAACCAGATTTTGAGGGTATGATATTAAAAATATATCCTTTTCAATTTTATATGATTTTTCTAGTAGTGCTACTACTAACTTGTACATTCCTCAACAGACGTCATGTACTGTTCCATTTGTGATGGTACTTCTATGTTTTTACACTATTTAAAAAATTTTGGCTGCCTAATGATAGGAAGGCCTCTCCCTGATGTTTGAAGCAGTGTCCAAGAGAATTTTTCCCTCATAGCAATGCTATAGCCCTCCCCCTCCCCTGCACACCATTATGCAGGGACAAAACAGAGAACTGCTGATGCTATAGCTGTATCAGAAATAATGTGATTAGAGCACCAAAGAAGTCATTTTTGAAAAAAATATTGACTGTCTGTCCTGCTCTACAAGCCACTCCTTGTTCAAATTACATTAGCCCAGTAATACAGAAGCAGATGTTTGGACTGCTGCGTTTTCCTCCCACAGATCCAGCACAGAGTCACCATATCTTTCAGTCTAGATGATGATAACATGGCTCACAATCTCCAAGGGGCTGCTGGCCCTCTAACTTATCAGGAAAGTTCCCAATGGGCTACTGCCACCCTGGAGGACTGATGACAGCTAGGATCAAACTGTTTCACAGTAGTGTTGGCAGCCCTGCAGTGGCCACTCAGCAGCAATGACAGATCAAGCCAACAACTGTCATCATCACTGGCTGTTTGGATTTGAGCGGAGTGGTCCCCGCAGGTCAGCCAGTGTTGCATGGGGGTGGGGACTGTCCTTGGTTTGGCTTGCTCCCAAGTCATTCCAGTTCCCCAATCTGCCTGTGTATTCACCATACAGTGGCAGGATCCCGATGTAGGGTAGTGTTACTACATTTTCCTGTGCACATTTCACAGTGTGAGAGGAAGAAATTAAACAAACGTGGCCTAGAATCACAGGCAACATGCACTTATTTAATTTCTATTATGCTGCTTATAAAGACTTAAAGCTTTTGTTGGGCGGAAAACCAGGTCGCAACCGTATATGAAAACAGATTGATACAATTCAATTTCCTGAATAGACGTCAGCATCCACTTATGCATTTATTTTTATTTCTTTAACCTCCTCATCCTGGGTGTTTAAAGTTGGGAATGACATTTCAGTTAAAATATAATGCACTTTTTATGTGAGGAATTAATATTTCATTAAAGAGAAAAAAATCCCCATACTTCATTTTAAAATCTCCTTTCTTTTAATTATCTTGAGAATACAAGATCAAGCATATATAAATGCAATCTTTGTTTCCTTGCCACAAATCTTTGTAGATAAGAGGCAAAATACCCACATTTAAAAGCAAAATCTTCATTTCAATTAACGCTTTAATCATGAGTTTTCTTTTCAAAGCAGCTACACAGTTCTGCATGGGAAAAGCAGTAAACGCTCTATCCTAAACTATAGAGAAGCCTTTTGGTCCATCAGCAAGAAAGATGATATTTAAATTCTCTCCCCTAAGGCAAGTTTCCTCCTTCCCTGAAGATTTATGTCCTTGGATTTGGCATGCCTTCACAACTTGATGTATGTCAGATCAACAAAGGCTGAACTTCATCCCCAAACTAAGCCAAAGAGAGAGGGAGAGCACGAGCAAGTGAGCATCAGAAGCAGTCATCAGAAAAAACTGTCTGACTCCCAAGAACCACAGAACAAGCCCCTAGTTCTGTGTGTAATATGCATCTGCAGCTTCTAAAATGCATAGCTTGTTCCACGTTACTTTAAAAACTAACTTGTTGCTATAAGAGTTTTCAGAGGCCAGAGAGTGCTCATACAACATTTGTATAACATGTCCATATTTTACCATTTGTAGATACGTCAGGGAGATGTAAGAAGGTTATTAGTTTGCACATTTTTGCACATTCTTCAGGGTTTGCCTCCTCACCCAGATTTCCATTTGAATTGGGAACAGACACATCTTTATTCTAATCCATGCATGTAAATACAAAATACTTGTGCCTTCCTGCTATCGTTGTATATTATGTTCTCCTATCCACAATTCTTGCTGAATATATTTAAGTGACACCTATTCTGCTTAATTACAATCAAGACAAAATAAATTATAGCATCATAGGTGCAAGAAATGCTGGGACACGTAATTGTTCTTGGTACCTGGGATGGTTGTTTGAGATGCCTAGGAGGAACAGAGGCGATGAAGAGAAGTCTCCTGCAAGAACTTCTCTTCCCCCCATAGTAAGGTCTGGGGCAAAGAGTTACTATTTTTGTGATTATTTTGGGAAAATAACTCATATTAGCTGAGCCCATTTCAAATCAAGCTGAGGGGAGTTTACCATCATTAACCCAATATACATGTTTTTCTACTTCAGTATCCACCCAGCAACATATGTAGAAAGTTCCCTCCCTCCAAACAACCCTCTACAGTTCCTCCCATTTCAGCTGGGACATTAGAGAAAGAGATATTGTTTGATGGAAGCAATGGTGGTGTAAATTGTCCTCTTGTACTATTAGCAGATATAGAACTTTCCTCTATGATTGCTGTTCACCTTAGATGCATTCATGATTGGGAGGTAACAATGGGAATGGATCTCCTCACATTATGGCCGTTTCTGCACAGTCAATTACAGTGTTATGCCATCGATGTTATTGGCAACACTGCAGCAATGGAGCATTCACATGGGCAGGCCCTCCACAGACAGCCCCTAAGCGCGTGGCTGAACCGGTGTAGCTTCACGATTGCGCCTGGGGTGCTATTTCTTTCCCCAGGATACACGTCGCAGGCATTTGGTGCCAGGATTGGCCAGTGTGGGCTGCCATTGTGGGGGGCGGACTCTTCGGCACCGATTCCTGGCGGGTGCTTCGCACGATGCTGACTGCGGAGTGCTGTTGTTGAAAAGAAATGCTCAGTGAGCAACTTTCGAAGAAACTGTTGTGGGCCCACTGGAGCGTTGCTGCATCTGCAGAGTGGTTTCTGCAGCAATGGCCGTGTGAACTCCCCGCCTACAATGCTGTTTTTACAGTCCTTTTACTGGGTTTTTTGGCCCGTGTGGAAGTGGCCTATGTCTGAGGATCTGCATCTTGTCCAAGGTCTTTGCTACATAGCTTCAGCAAGGAAGAGGAGACATCTCAACAGTTAAGTGTTCATGTGCAAAAAATGAGGTTTTTTTCTGGCAACTGAACCAGTTCCCAAGCAACATGTTTGTTATGAGATGCAGACCCAATTGCCTGGTTTCTTGTGTCCACTAAATATTCTAAGGCACAGGTGTCAAACTCGCAGCCCTCCAGATGTTATGGACTACAGTTCCCACCATTCCCTGCCAGCATGATGCTGGCAGGGGATGATGGGAACTGTAGCCCATAAAATCTGGAGGGCTGCGAGTTTGACACCTATGTTAAGGCACTTTCCATGAGAGAAAATCTATTATTCCAAGCATTTTGGCTGAAGTCCCAGTTCAGATGTAGAGTTCTGTCACCCTGCAGGATTCTCAAGGTTCGAAAATAGATGCAGCATTGGTCTCCTGTCAAGTTCATAACTAGACAATCTAATTGCTACCAGAATACATTGATCAATATATAGTGAAGTAAAGAACCTAAGCAGTTTCAAAACACACAAAACAATACACATTAAAAATATTGAAGTTGTTGAAAACATATCATTTTATATTGAAAAGGTACAGGTCAGACATCTGAAATCAAAGAAGAGTTAGCATACTAATATATAATTAGTCAAGAGAAAAATGAACAATATTCAGTTGCTATTTATTTATTTACATTTCTATCCCGCCCTAAATCCAAAGGTCTAAGGATGGGCTACAATATAAAACGTAAAAATCACTTTAAAACAATTTTAAACTATAACAATAAAATCTGTTTAAAATTAATAAAAGCCTATTAAAATTAATTAACCCCTATTAGAATTCATGAAATTACCAAACGATTGAAACCATCTCTTCAGCCAAAGGCCAGGGAAAAAGGGGTATCTTTACAGATTTTCTAAACACATATAGAGAAGATGCTTGACATTCCTCAGAGGGCAGATCATTCCACAATATTGGAGCCACCACTGAAAAAGCCCTATCTTGGGTCTCTACCTTTATTACCACTGAAGGTGGTGGTACCACTACAAGGTCTTCATCTGCTGATAATAGAGCACGGGCAGATCAATATAGGAGAAGACATTCCCTTAGATACCTGGGGCCCAAGCTGCACAGGGCTTTGTAAATCAATGATAACACCTAGAATTGGACTGGGTAGCAAATTGGCAGCCAGTGCAGTTCTTCTAAGACCAGTGTGACGTGCATTCAGCCAGCAATACCTGTTAGTAGTTTTGCTGTTGTATTCCTGTACTAGCTGCAGCTTCCAAACCATCTTCAAAGGCAGTCCCATGTACTGTGCATTGCAATAGTTCAGTCTGGAGGTTACCAGAGCGTGAACTACTCTACCAGATTGTCTCTGTCCAGAAGATGCTGTAGCTAGTGAACTGTCGGGAGCTAGGAATAGGTACTCCTGGCCACAGCCTCCATCTGAGCTGTAAGTGTCATAGCAGAGTACAGAACCCCCAAATTTTTTACCTGTCCCTTCCAGGGCAATAAACCCCATTAAGTACAGGATGGCTCCCCAGTTCACAGACTTGAGATGCACTGAGACACAGCACCTCTGTCTTGTCTGGATTCAGCCTCAATTCATTGGCTGTCATCCAGCCCATTACTACCTCCAAGCATCTGTCAAAAATGTTGACCACCTCTCCTGATTCAGATGGTATGGAGAGATAGAGCTGAGTGTCATCAGTATATGAGTGGGGAGATAGAGCTGAGAGATATGATGGAGAGATAGAGCTGAATGTCATCAGCACACATTACTCCAAATCTCCTAACAACCTTCCGCAGCAGCTGCATATAGATGTTAAAAAGCATGGGAAACACTGGCGTAATGCCCATTGGGCAAGGTGGGCAGCTGCCCAGGGCATCACCTTGTGGGGGGCATCAAAATGCTGGGTTCGTTTTTGGATATTTTAGTGGTTTTCCATTTTTGGCCTGCAGGGGGCGCAGTTTTTAGGCTAGCAGCACCAAATTTTCAGCGTATCACCAGGAGACTGTCCTTATGCTACCCCCCAAGTTTGGTGAGGTTTGGTTCAAGGAGTCCAAAGTTATGGACTCCCAAAGGGGGTGCCCCTATCCCCCATTGTTTCCAATAGGAGCTAATAGGAGATGGGGGCTACAGTTTTGAGGGTCCATAACTTTGGCCCCCCTGAACCAAACTGCACCAAACTTGGGGGGTATCATCAGGGCAGTCTCCTGATGAGACCCTGAAAGTTTTGAGACTGTGCCTTCAGAAATGTCCCCCCCCCCAGCCTGCAAACCCCATGGACAGCAATGCAGAAAACTCAATGCAGAACAAAGATTCTTGGGCAAATTTTGGGATGTTCTTGCAAGGAGGGCATTCTTGGATGTATCAGCACCAAAATTTCAGGGTATCATCTGGAGACTGTCATGATGGCACCCCCAAGGTTTGGTGCAGTTTGGTTCATGGGGTCCAAAGTTATGGACCCTCAAAAGGGTAGCCCCCATCTCCTTAGCAAAGAATGTTGGATGGGGTACCACCTTTGAGGGTCCATAACTTTGGACCCCCTAAACCAAACTGCACCAAACTTTGGGGGTCCCATCAGGACAGTTTCCAGATGATACCCTGACATTTTGGTGCTGATATGTCTAAAAATGCACCCCCTGCAGGCACCAATGTGCTGGTGCAAAAAAAATTGGTTGTGGTGGAGTGGCCGCCCATGGGGGGGAGGGGGGCATCCAACTCAGGTTTTGCCCAGGGCTACAGTTTGCTCAAGGCTGCCTCGTTACGCCCCTGATGGGAAACAAAATTCAACTCTGAGGGACCCCACAAGAGAATACCTGTGATGTTGAGCAAGAGTCTCCCATGACTACTTTTCTGGTGCCAGCCTTGAAGATAGGAGCGGAACCATTGCAAAGCTGTGCACTCAACTCCAAAGCTGCACACCCTTCCCAGGATGAAAGAAATCCATCTTTCATTAACATAAGTATTTGATAAAATACATATGCTTTTGTTATATGTTTCGCATGATGATTTCAAAGAACGCTGAAATGCATTTAGGTATTAATATTGCTTTTGCATATGTTAAATTGAAGTTCTAAAGTCTCCAGTGTTCATATGAAGACTCTAATTCTGTACTCTGCAGAAATATTACTACCTAAGACCATTTTAAAAATAAACATACTCTGTGATACCTATGAAGTTTAAATTGTTATTTCAACTGAATTTATTGTTGGAAATTAGGCACTATTAAAAGTGAGCCTTCTATAATTTAAAATAATTCATTAACCTCTGGAGCTACTAATGTGGGATACATGCTGCTTTTATAGTTAAGAGTAATTGCTAAGTATAGCATGCTGTGCTAAATTAAATACCATGTTTGCAAAATGTGCAGTCCTGCCATCTGGTCACCAGAAACATTTGGCTATCACTTTGCAAACAAATACTTTGCATTAAAATGTAGTTAATATTAACATTCAGCAAAAAAAGGAGAGTAAATATATACAGGAAAATAGCAGCAAAGGAGCAACAGGTAGCCAATCTACCCAAAACAATACAATACTGCTGTATATATAATTGCAAGGTATATATTATAGTATTAAATTATTAGTATTTATTATTAGTATTTATTATTAGTATTTATTAGTATTATTAGTATTATTAGTATTAAATTATTAGTATATAGTATTAAATTATTAGTATTAAAAGAGTGCATACATGTACTCGTTCATAAATGTGATTAACAACTTACTATATATATACAGATATGTGACTAAAGCTGTAAACAAAGTTGTGAATAAAGTTATCTTGAAATCAACTCTGCAAGGTCGTTGTATCCTTTTTTATCCATACAAGAGTCACATCCCATGTCCTTCTTTGATAGTTCAGGTATAGGAGTCCTTTGATTAGAAATCAGTTGTAACTATCGATGTAACTTTTAGATACATATAAACATTTATGAAGGCAAAACTTTCATATCCTCAAAGTTATGCCTGTATTCACAAAGTATCCTAAACCCTCCCCAAAGGACTGTTTATGAATGAATCGGAGAAACGCAGGCCGGCCACAGACTTTATGAATCAACGACCTGCTAGAGAGCATAATGATTTTATCAATGGGTATTCACAGCAGTCCTCAAGGGGCTCTAATCACCGACAAAAAATACCATACTTACCCTGTTTCCCCGAAAATAAGACATCCCCTGAAAATAAGACGTAGTAGAGGTTTTGCTGAAGTGCTAAATATAAAGCATCCCCCAAAAGTAAGACATAGCAAAGCTTTTGTTTGGAAGCATGCCCGTCGAACAGAACACCAGAGCATGAAGCTGTGGAGCAGAAAAACAAGACATCCCCTGAAAATAAGACATAGCGCATCTTTGGGAGCAAAAATTAATATAAGACACTGTCTTATTTTGGGGGAAATACGGTATAAATCAACTTCTTGTATCCAGCGATGATTTGCCAGTAGTAGTAAGTTGTAGGAAATCGAGTAATCGGATATGATCGGGAGACTGCAGCCAAGAAATCAGAAGGAGATTAAGACTGGGAAGGGCACCCATAAAGGAGCTAGAAAAAAATCCTAAAGGCGTGTCATTGGCAACCATGATCAAGTTATTCATGCCCTAGTACTCTGTATTCCTTTACATTATGTATGGATGTGAAAGCTGAACAATGAAGAAAGCTGACAAGAATAAAGTAGATTTATTTGAAACGTGGGGTTGGAAGACAGTGTTACAGAGACTGTGGACCAAAAGAATTCCCAAATAAATGAGTCCTAGATCAAATCAAGCCTGAGCTGTCTCTGGAAGCCAAAATGACTAAACCAAAGCTATTATACTTCGATCACATCATGAGAAGACAAGAGTCACTGGAGAAGACAATAATGCTAGGAAAAGTTGAATGCAGCAGCAAAAGACGAAGAGCCAATGTGAAATAGACTGACTCTATACAGGAAGCCATAGCTCTCAATTTGCAAGACCTGAGCCAGGGGCGTACCACCCAGGGGGACATGGGGGATCAAATGTCCCCAGGCTGCAACCCTTTTAGTCATGTGCGGGGGGGGGGGGAACACCCCCATGCCCCTCCTTCTTCCCCCCAGGTCCATACACTGGCTTCAAGACAAGTGGTGCAAAAAAAGTTATTTGATCATGGTGGGGGAGGGCAGCCGCTCATATGGGGGGATTCAGATTTGGCACCAGGCTACATTTTCCCTCAATACGCCTCTGACCCGAGCAAGGTCGTTTACAACAGTACACTGATTCATAGATCATCACTTGACGGCACTTAACAAACACATAGATCTTTGATATTTTAATTAACTCACCTCTCCTCCAGTGCAGGGAAAGTGACTGGAGTATCTAGAAGTGCAAATTGCTCCTTTCTTGGTTACATCGTCCTCCAGCCCAAACATTGCTGAGCAGTTAGTAGTAAAGTATTTGTAAGGTTTCCATGTTTTCCCAAAATCCTGAGACCTCTCCAAGACCATGGCTGCTGGTCTTGGTGATTTGAATACCATGATTAAATGAGTGAAATAAAATTCAGCTTCCAAGTTCAGTTGGATCTTCTCCTGGTGTACCCCCTGTGCTGACTGCCACCATGTGTGTGGCAATCTGAAAGAAGAGTCAACCATGGCAGAGGGAGGGTGAGCCAGATGGGCATGCATTGAGTTGCATTTGTTGTACTTGGGCAATTTACATATCAAGTCTGTGTTCTCACTGTAGGAACAGTAAAACTCTGTGGCATTTCCTCCACATTTTGTATTTGTCCACAATTTACGTCCATGCCCTAAATTTCCCATTCGAGGATTGCATGCTGTCTCGCAGCGGGACCCAACTCCAACAATACTGCTCAGTCCTAAATAAGGAAAACATTTTAACAATTAAAATAAAGTTAACATAAATTATCTTCCATAAACTAATATCCAGCTGCAGTATTCAATCCCTAATGAAAATTTGGACTTTGCAGCATCTTCCAAATGAGAAAGCAAGTTAAATGTTGACTTGATCACAATAAAGAAAGGAGCTGCATTTTAAACAAATCAGTAGCTGGTGTCAACTAGGCTGCCTTCACCTGTTCTGTATTGTTCCATTGTAAATATGCAATACTGAAAAGCAAAACGTAGTCCCGTTAATTCCTCCTCTCTCATCTGACAATGACCCTTCCTGTTCGCAAGTGTAATGAAAGCTTACAATACTGAAAGGTCTTCTCATTCCATGCTGCTTCTCCCTCAATATCCAGCATTTGTACAGTGCTTTCAAGTGTTCAACAACACTGTGAGGAAGGTGCGTAGCATTATCCCCACATTGAAGATGGATTATGGAGGCCACCTATTGAGTTCATGGAAGAGTCAATACTAAATCAACAGCTCAGTCTCTTAGCCATAATACAATGAGTTCTTCATTGTTTTTTTTAATGTGATGCCCCGGTTTAGGATGGAAGCTAAAAAGTTTTTAAAAATGGAGATGATATAAAAAAAGATTTTTTTCCTATTATATTAGGCATTTGTATATGCTTTTGCAATGAAGACCATAGAATACCCCATACAGTTGATATTAAAATGTAAGGACACCAGAGCAAATATTTTGTTCTGTTGTAATACTACATATTACTAGAAAGCTACTCAAAAAATTTTTATAACGCAAGCTATCTATGAATACAATTTGTATTCCTGGCAGTGATAAGATACAAGATGACAAATCACCTACGAAGCCTTGCTGGTGTAAATGCACCTCACACAGTGCTGGTCCTAGGAAATGTGGATTTCAAACTAAGTTATTTACTCATCAGATTGTTTAGAATTAAATATCATGTTGAAGATTCACAAGAACATAAGAAAAACCACTGGACCAGAAAGTGGTCCATCCAGGACAGCAATCTGATTCACACAGTGGCTAAACAGTTGGCCGGGAAGGAAAAAAAAAAAGGCGTAGAGGCTGAGGCCCTCCCTTGCTTCTGCCTCCCAGTGCTGGTATTCATAGGTTTGCTACCTTTAGATATGGAAGCTAAGAGAAGGTGTTTTTTGCATTTGCTTGATTAAGCCAGACCCAGCTGGTTGCTAATATTCAAAATCCACCACTCCACAAAAGCACAGTGGTCAAAGAGTTGGTGATTTGGGTAACCCAAATTGTCAAATATGCCCGAATCTGAATCAATTTGCGCATATTCAGGTCACATGCAGCCCGAATACAGCCCCAAATATGAGCCAATCCAAATGGAAAGAATTCAGATCAACTTTTATTGTATTCGGATTTTGGCTGGCATTTTGGCGAGTCTCTCTCTTTCCAGTCTTTCTCTCTGTTTCTCCCAAGCACTTCTGTCCCTTTTGGGCCATGCCAAAGGAGCAGAAGCACTTGGGAGAAAGAGAGAGAGAGATTGGAAAGGCAGAGAACGCCAAGGCTTTCCCCTCCACAAGCGAGGCTTGGCGATTCTCTGTCTTTCCAATCTCTCTCTCTCTCTCTCTCTCTCCCTCCCTCCCTCCCTCCCAAGTGCTTCTGCCTCTTCTGGGCCATGCCAAACGAGCAGAAGCCCTTGGGAGAAGGAGAGAGGGAGATTGGAAAGGCAGAGAAACACCAAGGCACCCCCTCCACAAGTGAGGCTTGGCGATTCTCTGTCTTTCCAATCTCTCTCTCTTCCTCTGAAGTGCTTCTGCCCCTTCTGGGCCATGCTGAAGGGACAGAAGTTCTTGGGAGAAACAGAGAGGAAGGCTCGCAAAGGAGAGAAAGGGTGGGGAGTGGATTCTTTAGTTTGGTCTTTTCCCTTCTTTAAACATTGTTTAAAGGGAGTTCAAGCTGCTTGAACTCCCTTCAAACAATGTTTAAAGAAGGGAAGGGTGGTACCATCAGGAGAATCTCCTAAAGATACCTGAAATTTTGGTACCGCTAACTTTAAAAATGTGCCCCTTACAGGTTGAAAAAGGAAAAAAAGCTTTAAAAATACAAAAAATAGATGGACCCGAAAATACTCTGATATCCGAATAAATTTGGGCATATCGAATATGAATTCAGCTGATTCGGCTTCATCTGAATATTTTCTATTCAGATAAATCTGTATCTAAATTTTACCACATATATATTAAGTAATGCTCAACCCTAGTTAAAATTTCAGGCTAGAAGCTGGGAGATACAGATTCAAATCTCCATTTGGCCCGCCTACCTTACAGGATTGTTGTGGAGTAGAGAACAGGCTAAGCCACTTTGGGTACCCATTCTGGGGAAAGACAGGGTAAGTAAAGTAAGATAGGGGGACAGATAAAAAGTTGGTTAGAAGGTTGGTAGGAAGCAGGGAAAGATGGTATATAGGTGTTTCCAGGAGCAGGGAAAAAAGAAATGATGTGGAGAAAATGTTACAGGGGAGAATGAGATGCCATCCCACAAGTCCTTGTGGATTTCCCAACACACAACTGGGCAGGCTGGTGGCTGGCACTGTGCAACTGGACCAAAGTTTTCCCAGGTTGAAGCTGCCAGGGGGAGGGAAGGAAAGCTGTGGGTGGGGGGACAGATAAAGGTAGGTTGGCTGGTAGGTGGGAAAGAGATAAGAAAGGAGGAAAAGGAAAGAGCCTCTGGGGGCTTTCAGGGAAAGGAAAGAGGAAATAGTGTGTTGGTGGGGAAAACAACCTTCTTTGCTAGTCCTTGAGGGTCCCCAACTTGCATTCCCAAATTCTCAAGTGGCTGCATAAGATGAAAATGGCAGCTTGTGTACTGCATGGTTCATTAAGTTTTTATGAACAAGCATGGTGCCTTAACGTTTATATACAAAGATGCATGTATTTGAAGAGGAGTAGAGGAGTTTGGATTTGTATCCCACTTTTCTGTCCTATAAGGAGACTCAAGATGGCATACAAACTCCTTTCCCTTCCTCTCCCCACAATAGACACCTTGTGAGGTAGGTGGGGCTGAGAGAGTTCCAAAGAACTGTGACTAGCCCAAGGTCACCTAGCAGGAATGTAGGAGTGCGGAAACACATCTGGTTCACCAGATAAGCCTCTGCCACTCAGGTGGAGGAGTGGGGAATCAAACCTGGTTCTCCAGATTAGAATCCATCTGCTCTTAACCACTACATCACACTGGTGGGGGGGTGGGGAGAGTGAATAAATGCCTTTGCCACAGCGATAAAAAGTGGGAATAATTGCTCCTCATTTTCCCCATGGCACTTCCATAGAAGTGCAGGCAGTGGTGATTTCTCTACAACTCTACTTGGTCCTGAAATCACTATCTAATTTCCCACGCTGCCCCCTTTTCTGTAGAACCACATTGCAATGCTAAAGAGCATCTCAGCCATTTACAAGGTAAATGAGATGCCATCCCACAAGGTAAATGAGATGCCATCTCCCAGGTAAATGAGATGCCATCCCACAAAGTAAATGAGATGCCATCCCACATGCTGCCTCTCACCAACCTGCAAGAGTTTAGTTCTGCCTCCTCCACATAACAGACATTGAGGAAGCATCCATGCACCCACTTGGCCACAGATTCCTCTTTCAGCCAGACTGAAATAAGGGTATTTTAAAAACTGGTTTCTGTGGGAAACCTCAGGAACACTAAATCCGTGCTCAGATGATATCATGTGGATTTCTAACTTTAATGCGGAAGGGTGGGGGGCGGCTTCCTGCTTTCCATGGGAGGAATAATCTCTATGTGGAATCTGCAAAAATCATAGTGCTTCAGAGATTTTGCACAACTACAAAAGATGCATCCATTCCTTGGTGGTTTCCCATCTAACAACTGACCAGGGCTGACCCTGCGTAGGTTCTGTGATCTAACAAGATCAGGCTAGCCTGGGCTATCTAGGTCAGGGTGCTCAAATACATAGAGTACACTTATTCCAACCAAAATAAACAAACACAAATGTAAAGAACACATAACACCTTTTAGCCCTTTTCAAAACACTATATAAACATTAACTAATCTGAACAGATCTTTTCAGAAGGATCATTATCATGTGTTTTATTAGGGATGCATGCCGTGTATTGGCTTTAATTTATATGCTGGCTGCTCTGTTAAGAATCTTCAACTGCATTATGCAACATCGCCAAGTTACCTGCTAAATAAACAGGTGAATGTTTACTGCAACTGCTTCCTCTAGTATGTTTTAGAGAAAAAAATTTAAAACAAAAATCTGGGTCACACATATGAAACATTTAATTGTTATTTATATTTCATAAGCAAGACATTTCTGAGTATTTTGTGAGTTTGACTATTTACTACATGGTGTGTGATTTGAGACAGCTTTTAACTGAGTGTTCCAGCATTTGTTCTGAAACCAAATATCTAATCTTTACAGTGGGGAAAGTTTGAAAATGTGTACTACAATTCTACTACTTAAGCCTGATCATCATGTTTTAGAATTCCAAAGATCAACATTTTTCTCAGAGGATTCTGCCTTATGTGCCCCAGCTGGCGGAGAGAAAGTAGAAGGGTCTTTTCTAACTTGATTCCAGGACTTTGGAATATCTTCATCACAGAGGCTTGTCTGGTGCCAAATTTAAAAGCTTTTAAATAGCTGGTGAATATATTTTTTGTTTGTTTTGTTTACTGAAGCTTTAATGATTGCCTTACACAGCTCTTCTCTGGATTCTTCTGTGCCCTTGGCCTATCTGATTGCTTGTTTTATTGTTGTTATTTTATTGTCCATAATACTGGTTTATGAGTCTATGTACTTCAGCCTGTTGATTATTGCCATTTATTGTTGTAGCATTTTATACTATCAGCCACAAGAACATTAAAGGCCTTTAAAGAACATTAAAGGCATTTTCCATTCTGAGAAAGGTATTCTTCCTTTCCATCTTTCCTTCTCCCTCTTCCTTTCATTTAACATTTACGGTTAAATGCACATCAGCTCCCAGCCTATACTGTACATGCCACAGAACAAAAATTTGTAGTAACGGACAAGAGTGCACAAGGTAGAGCATGACTCACCTCTAAAACATTCAGGGGTAAATCATAAGCTTCCTGTTGAAGCACTTTTCAGCCAAAATATATCTGTCTTTTAATGTTTCATGAACAATGTTATAAATTCCATCAGAGGCATTCATTTTAGGGTAATAATGAAGTTTGTTCTAAAAGGTTTGAAGTTTGAAAATATTCCAATTATAAACATTAATCATTTGTATAACCTAGGATTCATACTTAATAATCTGCAAAGCATTTTGAAATGTCACTATGAAAGCCCCTAATAAACCAGTTAATGAACATCATCTCTCTGTCTTGGATTTTCTTACTTTACATTAGGGAGTGTGTTCTTTTTTCCGAAGGGCAATGGTGCACACAGGGTGTCAGTCCAGTCCAGGTGCTTATCTCCTTATAGATCTGTAGACTATTTTACATGGATAATACAATGGTAACAGTCAAGATCTGATTGTTCTGTTTTTTTTTATCTTGCATACAATTTTTCTCTTGCTGATTGATTGGTATACTGCATGTTCCAAAGTGCTGTTGCTTTGTTAGATGCTTTAAGTCCAAGGGGATAAGGTGGACAAATATTTTTTAATAAACAAGCAAATGCATACATGTCAGATTCAAGGGGGGGCAGTAATGACCCTTGGCCACTGTTTTTAAATGATCTATATAATTAGCTCTTTAAAAGAAAGTCCCAGTAATCAATCCCATTTATCTATTTTAATTAGGGTACTAAATATTATTTGTTTTTATCAAGTCCCTCTCTTAGACTGAATGAAATACCAGATGTGTGCTCATTGTACCAGTGGAAGAATTACAAAGGCACAATTCACAGGTGCCCATTTCTCTTTCCTCCTTGAGTCTCAATGTAAAAAGCAGGCAATAAATTAATTAATAAATGATCGATGCCGCTACATTTTGGGTCTCAAGAACTGTGCTAAGCCATGAGCCAAAAAGGCTTCCGCGTGAGTATGTTGCGCGGGCCTGCAGCTTAGGGGGAGAAGAGCATCTTCCTCTCTCATCCTTCTCCCCGGTTTCCAAGTATTAGAAAGTTACCCAGGAGCCCGAACTTGAGCGAATGCTGATTTTTATTTTTCACCTATTTCATTGACATCCTGCCTTTTTCTTCAGTGGCGACCTAAGCAGCTCCTCTATTTTGTTCGGGCGACAACCCTGTCAGGTAGGCTCGTTCTATGGTCGCCTCATTTAGAGTTTCCATTGGCGTGGCAGAAGCGCTCCTTTGCCAGGCAACCATCGGCGCTTCCTTCCCGACTGGCATCCCCGCCCGGTTCAAAGTGGCTCTGCCGCCGCCGCCGCCCCCACCCCCACCCCTCCCGGGAGAGAAAGATGCCTGCGGAGAAGCAGAGGCAGGAGGACGCGCGCCCAACCCACCTGCAGTCGCGGTGCAGCAGCCCAGTAGCCACACCAGGAGCAGCCGGCGCGGGCTCCCCATGGCGGAGCTCCCTGGCAAAGGGCATGGAGCCCTGGCGCTGGCAGCCTCCTGCTTAAGGACGGCGGGGAGCCGCTCGTGCCACCAGCCCTCGCGGTGCGGCCGCCGGAGGACCCGCGCAGCCGAGCCCCGAGGCGGGCATCTCCGCCGCCGCTGCTTGCAGTTAGTTGCAGGCAAGGCGCCCTCGCTGCCTCCCTCCTCCAGCACCGGCCAGGTGCATCGGGAAGAGGCGCCAACCCCGCTCCCACGCCGCTCCCGTCTGGTCTCCTGGTCCCCGGTGACAGTCCTGAGGAGGGAGTGGCGGCGGCGGCGGCGGCTCGCAGTGCTGCACCAGCAGCAGCAGCAGGAGGAGGAACCGCCGGGCTGCTCCCCACCCCCCCCCCAGGGAGAAAGAGGCGGCGGCGAAGTTGGAGCGCCTTTCATTTCTTCTCCCCCCGGTCCCGCCCAGCGCCACCCTCCTCTCCCTCAGCGTGAACCCGCCTCCTGCCCTCGGGGAGGACGAGGGCGGCCGGGGGGGGGGGGGGCGAAACGGGAGGAGGTTCGCCCCGCAGCAGCAACCTGCCGCCTGCTGAGCCGCGCCCGCCCCTCACTTCACAGCATTCCTCAAAACCACGGCCTGATTCCCGCTGTCACTTCGCGGCACGCGAAGGTGCTTCAGCCTGACAGGCGGACCCAGCAAAGGGGAGGAAGGATTGCCTGCCCCCACTCCCCTTTCTCTTTCGCCCTGCTTCCTGCCACAACACCGCCTCTCCCTCTGGTAGGGGCCTGTCACCAGGAAGGCATCTTCTCTACAGGAACCTGTGTCCCAAACCTCTGCTCTTGCCTGAGATGGCCTCCCTCTCCCTTTTTAGATGTCTCCCAGATTCTGTCCCCCACTTCCTTGTACAACAATAATCCCAGCTGCATTATCTTCTCACCCATGGCTCTGTCCACCTATTTTTGCATTCCAGTCCTCACTCTAAGCATCTCTGATCCCTTTTCACAGCTTCTTCAGGCATGACTTGTTCTTTCTCTCCCTAGTTCACTCCAAGTGTTGTTACAGAAATATCTGGCAGTTATGTATATCTGGCAAACAGTTTACATCATTCCAACAATGTTATTCTAATAATCTAGCCCTCTTCCTGGTCCTCTAGGTTTTCTTTTCCTAATTCAAAAGCCACTTCATAAGCATACAAAATGACTGACCTATGGAAGCTGCATGGTGGCTATTAGCATGCAGCACTTCACTGCATGGGTCACAAGATTTTTTCCACTTTAATTTTCTCCCCAGAAAGGTTTGCTATGAGGTAGAGAAAAGTCTACAAATCATACCCTAAGTTATGTGCACAAACAATTTACCAGAAAGACAGTAACCATGGGGAGCAATTGCAAACACCCTCCATGTGTTAATTGTGTTTCATAATTGTAGAATGTAAGGATCATGTAGTATAATGGCAATCTTTTTCCAAGTTTCTGCAGGCGCTTTGTCTTTTGGTGACTGAAGAGCTGATTTTGGTGACTGAAGAGCTGATTTCTGTAGTGAATGAAAGACTTTAAAAGCCAAAGAGGAGGAGGAGGAGGAGGAGGAGAAGGAGGAGTTTGGATTTATATCCCATTTTTTTCTCCTGTAAGGAGACTCAAGGTGGTTTATAAACTCCTTCCCTTCCTCTCCCCAACAACAGATACCTTTTAAGGTAGGTGGGGCTGAGAGAGTTCCAAAGAACTGTGACTAGCCCAAGGTCACCCAGCAGGAATGTAGGAAAGCGGAAACACATCTGGTTCACCCAGTTGCATAGTGCCAACGGAGCAGGGGGCGTGATACCCCGGGTACGCGGCGCAGTGGGGGTGTGGCGTTTCTGGTGCGTTCCGGGGCGGGGGTGGCCGGTGCTGCGGCAGAGGCACAGGGTGTGCATGTGCCCCAGGTGCAGTTCCCCCTCACTCCTCCCCTGGGTTCACCAGATAAGCCTCTGCCACTCAGGTGGAGGAGTGGGGAGTCAAACCTGGTTCTGCAGATTAGAATCCACCTCCTCTTAACCACTACACGACACCACTACACCACCACGCGGATGGTTTGTGACTGAAATTAACAGTTTTCAAAATGTATGAGATAGCACATATTGAGATAACAACTGTGAAGACTGCAATTTTTCCTGCACTGATAAGTATCAACATAAAATCTATACATGTTCTGAAAACATGAAACTGCCACTTGCTGAACCAGATTATTGGACCATCGTGGTCAGTATTGTCTATTCTGACTAGCAGTTGCTCCCCAGATTCTTAGGTAGAAGTCTTTCACTTGATCTACTACCTAATTTTTTTGTCAAACTAAACATGCTGAGGATTGAAACCTGGAACCTTCAGCATGCCAAGCAGATTCTCTGCCACTGAGCCACAGAACCTCTGCTGAACACCTGAACACTGGGCCACACTGAGTAATTTACGCTTCCACATCCAATGCCTTCTTTGCATGTGTTTCAGCTTTAAAGTGACTGTCACACTGCAAACAAAGTGACATTTGACAAAAGGAAGTTGTTAGAAGAACCAGTTTGCTGACTTCATATATCCGAGCCAGGCTTCTTGCAGATAGATGGTCAACAAAACATGAGCAGGACTGTCATACACTGTAGCTTGCAAGAAGGAGATTAGCTAAGTAGCTCTCTGACAGAAAGTTCTTGTCCAGAGGCAGGAACATAATGTGTGTGCTTCGGTGTTTAAGGAGAATGACAGTAAAGGAAGAAAGTGAACAGTTTTTGCCATATTATATACGTTTGAACTGAAAATTAAATAACCAGTAGATGCACATGCTAGCTCCTCTTCCCATTACAGAAATTGAGATAATCAAACAAGTTAGAGCAAATGTTAAATTATTATAATCATATAGATGATAAGGTTATGAGAGGGCAGAACTCATAAGCACAAAATTATTATAATTGTCTATAAATATAGTGATTGTTACAAAAGCTTTTTTAATTCAAGTACTAAAAAGAAAGCAACCAAGTCAGTGAAGGCAGAAATTGTCTCTAATGTCCGGCTCCCAAAGGGAAATGGGCGGCCGGGGGTGGGGGATCCTGAAATAATCTAGCATTCTAAAAATGCATAATTGTGCACTAATTTACAATAAATATTCATGACCTCATAGTCCATAATTGAGCTCTGCTGAGAACAGACATGTCAAGATTTAAGGTAAATTAAACATATTCTATAATTATATATTTCATAAAGTTTTCATCCCATGATGAACAGATTTTCCTCTAGCATTAAGATTCATTTAGATACTGCAGGAAAAAAAAGCAAGAGGCATTCAGCATCTAAGGATTATACATTTGAGAACAGAACTGCATGCTATTTAGTTAAAACTATGCTCCTAAATCTGTATTTGTCAAGATATAATATGGCAAAAACTGGGAGAAGCAAGACTTGCAGGAGAGAATCATCTGTGTGTCTCTTCTCCAGATAAATGTCCTTGGGGTGATTCCCCTCCCTCCAGGCAGTTAATGGGGAGCCTAACTAGGGAAAACTATTTTAAAATTACCAGGGAATCATTTGCAAAGGACAGATGGTTGTAGGGGGAAGAATAAAAAAAAACACACAACCTCACCTATCAATTCTTCCCTTCACTTATCAGAAAGGCTGGTTGGTTGGTTTGTGACATGATCATTACTGAATTTGAATTAATCTGAATGTAATTTGGTACATGCCATTAGGAGAACATTCTGCTGTTCAGGTTTGAATTCTAGCTCTTTGCATTTATTTCTAAATACCTTTAAGAAGGTGTAAGAATTCAATATCTGCTTTGGTGATTAAGATTTCAGGATAAAAGTGTGCACATTCAAGATACCATTCTATATTTGCAGTTGAAACCCCTGAACACAGATAATTTTCAAGGAGATCAGAAACATGAAAAATAGATTTATTGTGGCATCTGAAGTGAAGCCTTTCATACATTGTGCCTTATTCAGTTATGTTTTCCATAATACGTTTCTGCTGTGCTGCAGGAAATGACAATGCAAATGATTGTGAAAAATAACTTCAATGACTGCACCCAAATTTCCATGCAAATAGCTATTGGCATATTCTGCTTGGGCTTTTGTCTTTTCAAAATGTGGAGCCCCCCCCCCCCTCTTCTGGTTGATTAGTTCAGGAAAGAATGGGAAACATTTTAAACTGACCTTGAATCAGGGTACAGTTGGCCAGATTAATGCTAATCTGTAGCCTTTGTCAAAATATCTTTTTTAGTTTGCATATGGCTTAAACCTCTATTTAAAAGAATAGAATTGGGCTCCACAGATCACATGGTGATTTTTTCTACTCTTGTTTTGTTTATTTTTTGTAGAGAACTACAACTTAAAAGCTAATGATTGAAGTAATTCTAAATTATTGCATTGGCTTTAACAGAAAAGGAACTGATTCTTAATTTTTTTTTCACAGAACTTGCAAAAAGATATGTTATAATGAATGATTTGAAGGAGTATTTCTTTCTTTCAAGAGTTATTGCTAATATAGATTACTTGTTCAAATTTCCCATAGTGAGTCAGTGCAATTGACAAAACGAGGCATAACCAGTACATTAGCATTTTAGATGTCTTGGAAGCCAAGGCCACTAAGGGCTTTATATATGACAGCTAGTATCTTAAACTGAGCTTGATAAGAGATGGGCAGTTAATGGGGCAACTGTAGAATGGAATTTTCCCTAATAAGTATCTGTTATCCCTATAGCTAGCATGGGTTTAGTTATCATCATCATCATCATCATCATCATCATCATCATCATCATCATCATCATCAACAACAACAACAACAACAACAACAACAACAACAACAACTTTATTGTAGAGCCATAGGCTATCACAATATTACAGTATCAAAACACATAGATCAGCATAATACACAAACAAAAAGATTTAACAGCTAAAATTCAAATATATGGACACTCAGTCCCTCTCAGTTTCCCCTTCCAGTGTATCTAAATTCCAGCTCTACTCTTTGCATATCTTGTGCAACTTTTGGTTTGACTATTTACTTCCGTGAGTTTTTAGATTGGATCTTTGAGGCTGCCAAAGCAAAGAGGTCAACCCTATAGATACGTAAGGATCCGAATCTGAAAGGAGAAAGTATATTTTATCTGGATCAAAGTATACCTGGGGCATAGATACAAAACTGTGAAGGAACTTGGCCCTAGGCTCAGCATATGGGGGCAGTTCAATATATAATGAGGTAGATCCTCTACTTCACGTCTGCAAATACAGATTCATTGTTCTACTGGTATTTGAGCGTATCTGCCTTCTAGAAAGTTTGTTGGCATTGATTGAAATTGTAGCATAGTCAGAGCCTTCCTTATATTATATTGGGTTATGCCAACAAGATAGGGGGTTCTGTAATGATCTTTTTTGATGCGGCTATACCAAGAAGCAAACTTGGAATATAAAATTATGTCTCTGTCCATAGCATTATCGCCTTTAAATATCCAGTCCCGAAGGTCAAGATTAGAAGATGATGAAAGCAATAAATCATCTCGTACTTGGGTTTAGTTCTTTGTATAGTCTTCCAAGGGAGGGAATTTTAGTTAGCCCCTGTCCCTTTAAGAAATTTCCCTATAGGCAGTCTTCCTTTATTTCCCAGTAATCCCTCTGTTAGTTAGTCAGTTTAAGGTGCCTAGGGAGTCGGAAGACTGCAGTATATATTACATCAAAAGGTGTATAGAGAGCATAAAGTTAAGGTTGACAGAAAGCAGAATCCAGACAAAAGACTCAAGGAACCTAAAGAAAGCAAAGACAAGGTGGACTTTCTTGAAAGGAGCCAAGAAAGGATAAAGTCTACAGCTTCAAGTTTGTTCCAGTCAAGCAAGTACTTTATTTTAGACAGACCCTGGGAGGAGTTAGCGTCTCCATTCTTCTAAGCCAGGGGGAATCTGCAGGGAACCTCGTGGCTCCAAGAGCCATGTCATGCGTCTTCTGCCCGCTTGCACTGTGAGGCTCCACGAGCCCGAGCCGCCGACCCACATCCCTTGCCCGCCCTGCAGGCTGTCAGCAGGGCAGGTGCACACTCAACTGCCGCACGGTCGGCTGGGCTGCTCTCGCGGGCTTCCCCTCTCACCCGCCCCGTTGGAGCAGGGCGGGCGCTTTCCCAGCGGCCGGCGAGGCCGAGCCGCTGGCTTCATCCTTGCCCGCCCTGCAGGCAGCAGGGCAGGCGCATCCATGCGCTTCTCAGAATGAGCAGAGTAAAAGGTTAAAAAAAAACCCTATATATATAGTGTTATCTTTATTTTAAATGTCAAAATTAATTTGCGGCTCCAAGTGTTTTCTTTTCCCGTGGAAAACGGGTCCAAATGGCTCTTTGAGTGTTAAAGGTTCCCTACCCCTGTTCTAAGCAATAAACCTTTTATTCGAACTGTTAAACCTTGCTTGTGACTCTCCCACTCTGTCCCACCCAAGAACAGGGTACCTTCAGATTGTTGTACTGGGGGGGGGGGGGGGACAGAACAGGACCAGATGGAGTTTCCAAGTTAATTTTAGAGGAGACCAATGTACAGTGCAATATAGGGTGATCTAGTCTTGATCTAGTCTTGATGTTACTGCGGTGTGGATCCCGGTAGCCAGGTCGACTGTAAGCAATTTGGATCTTTCCCATTATCAGGCAATAAAAATAACTAATAAATATGGAACATGTGCCTTGGAGACTGTACACATGATCATTAATTTTTGTTAAGAATGAAATAGGAATACTTGTTATGATAGTCTTTATTTCTTTCCTTACAGTTTCAGGCAGCTGAAGCAAAACTACTGTGCCACACTATGATCATGGCTGTTTGGATTAATCTGGAAGGGAGGCTGGAATCACAATAACGACCCCAATAATAGGACAGGATGGCCTTTTGGTTTCCTCTTTCCTTGTGATTCTAATAAACTAGACATATTACTGCAAGCCAGAAGAAAGACACAGATTGTGTATTTGTAATGAGAATAATCTAGGAAGTCCTCAGGCTTTTTCACTCCCTCTCCCTAGCACACTCTATGGATATTAAAATGTTCCAAGTTTGGAAGAAACTGCCGTTTGTTGTGACACCTTAATCAAGTGAATCAGTAAACTGGTTTCTAGAGAAATCGTTTTGACTAATGTTTATATCACAACAAATTGAAGTTTTTTCCAATTCAAGAAGTCTTTCTTGGTTAGAGCAATCTTGCATCTCAGAAGTAACCTTACAACAAGAAGACAGTAGCAAGTTAGGCCCAGCTAGCTACTCACCTTCCCCCCACCTCCTAGCCAGTCACAATCTGCTGCTTCCCCCCCCCCCCCACACACACACACCTCCTTCAGTTGGGGCTTTCTAAGCCTCCCTCAGCTGGAGCTGCCCAGTTCCTGGTTCTTTGTGCCTACTCCTGAATAGATTTCCGCCCCAAAGGAGACCTTTGGAACTAGCCCCGGATGTACTATCCTTCCTCATATCTGTTCCTCCCCTGTCCCTGCCAATCCATAAGATGGCTCCTGTTCTGTGCCCCATTGTAGTGCTGTTTGCTTAGGGCAGCACCCTGTTCCACCCCTTTTCCCCCAGGTATGTGACAAATCTGAACAATGAAGTTTATTTTTTAACTACCAGTCTGATCAAAGATCACTTTTTATTTATTGGCATGTCTGTTATAATTTAACAAGAAGGCTTTGCATGGGGTTCAATTATTCAGATGCTTTGGGATTCTTAAAGTAGTGTCATGTGTTTTAGTTTGTTTCTGCCAATGTCTTTATTATTTTCTCCTCTGAACTTGGAACTCACTTCTACATTAGGTATTAAGAACTGTACTGAGGTAACATTGCAACCTAGTACAAGAGTAATAGAGAATTACTTTGGTATTCTGATCCTCAATGCTTCACAGTGCTTGATTTTAATGGGAGAGATTTCTTTTCCAAATAAGATACATAGGATCTGATTTACCAGTGAAATTGGATGGCACTTTCATTTGCAGTGCAGATATATGCAGAATGATTCCTATATCAGTCGCCTCAGACTGGAGTTACTCTACACAGGATTGCACTTTTGATGTTTTACAGTTTAACAGCCCCATCCAGAAGCTGCGGGGGCTAGGGAAGCTCCAGAGGGCTTCCAGGTGGCATGGGGAAGCAGCGAAGATCTGCAAAACTGTGGCAGTCTGAAAGCCCTCTGTAAAGAAGCACCTCTTAGTCCCCTTAGCAAGAGAGAGGGTGTGCCTCTCTTTCACACAAGAATCTGCCAACTGTTTGTGCCCTGGGGAAAAAATTTCCCTCCAAAATCTCTGACAGAACAGCTCTGACTAAGAAACTTTCTATTGTCCAAACAATATTTTTAATAATGTGTAAAGGATGTTTAAGAGCTCATCTTTCTCTTTCAGTTTTCTCACATATCTTTTCTAAGAAGCCGTCCAAATAGTCTTTAGCTGCTGTTCCAGGGCACTTGTCTGTTAGGCAGGGCAAACAAAATTAAAACAACCTGTTCTCTTTCTGTCATGAACTAAATGAAGAAATGGCACCAGAGGCTTGTAAAGTTGAAACCAGAAATTGAAAGATTTTATTTACAGGAACAAGTTTAAAAGAGCCAAACTAGCAAAGAATTAAAGAGAAAAAATATATAGGTACACTGGTTTTGGAGAGGCTACTATGTACAAGATTTTGTTTAGTAACTTTTTCAGTTGATACAGATTACAGACAGGACTCTCTCTTTGTGCCTTCCTGATGCTACTGTCACTTTGACACTGGACAAAATAAATCTGTTACTTCAATCTAGTGGTTACGGAGTTATCTTTGGCTATCTAGCTCTTTTTCTAAAAATCTTACTTTTTACCCTCAGGTAAGTACTACAGAGAGAGTTACTCTAGACAGATACTCGAGAAAGAGAGAGAGAGAGAGAGAGAGAGAGAGAGAGAGAGAGAGAGTGAGAGTTCTTTGGACAGTAAAACTAATACAAACTCTCGCTTAGAGTGTCTCTCTCTCACATGGCATTTATTATGGAAGGATGGCCACTCTCCTTGATGAAGCTCCAATCCTTTCTCTACAATTCACCTTCTCTCGAAAGTTTCATTGTTTCATATTTGAGTGCGGTTCTCCTCAGAGAAAAAAACAACCAAGCCACCAGTGTGATTAATCACCATTACGATGTTATGTTCCTTTTGGTAGCAGAGGATATGACTCAAAGTAATGAATATAAATTAAATATGGGAAACTACTGGCTGGACATTAGGAAAAATTATACAGTAAGGATTAGCTGCCTTGGGAGATGGTGAGCTCCCCCTCTCTAGCAGTCTTCAAGCAGCAGCTGGACAAACACTTGTAATGGATGCTCTAGGCTCAGTGATGTAGGTATAGATTTTTTATGGGAGGTTTGGGGGCGGGGCCAAGCCCCCACCAACCCCTGGGGGTGTGGCCCTGCCCCTGGCCTCAGTGCTTATAAAAGCAGCTCTCCGAGGCCAGGGATGGCAGACTCCCCTGCCGCGTCCCCCTGCCCCCCCACCGGCTGGGCTCCCAGCCAGCAGCCAGCAGTCCCTTCTGCCCTCCCCTCCAGGCAGAGGCGTAGCTAGGGAAAATGGAGCCTGGTGCAAAATCTGAGTTTTGCGCCTGCCCCATCCCCACTGTGATGCTGGAATCCACCCCCAAACAGCATCCCTTTCAATGGTGTTTAAACCAGGGAGCCTAGATTCTCCTTTTAAATCCACCTTAAAGGGAGAATCTGGGGTCCGCAGTTAAAACAACACTGAAAGTGATGCTGATTTGGGGTGGATTCTTCCCCATCCTGAAACAGCAACACTTTCATTGTTTAAACTTGGGACCTCAGATTCTCCCTTTAAATCCATGCTGAAGGGGGTGGATTTAAAAGGAGAATCTGGGGAAATTTGTGGGTGCCTGCTGTCAGGGGGTGCAATTGTTAGCAGCACCAATTGTTAGCAGTACCAAAGCTAGCAGCACCAAACTTTCAGGGTATCTTTAGGAGATACCACCCAGGTTTGGTGAAGTTTGGTTCAGGGGATCCACAGTTATGGAGCCTTAAAGGTGTAGCCCCCATCTCCTATTAGCTCCCATTGGAAACAATGGGGGATGGGGCACCCCCTTTGGGAGTCCATAACTTTGGACCCCCTGAACCAAAACTCACCAAACCTGGGTGGTATCATCAGGGGAGTCTCCCAACAAATCCCTGAAATTTTGGTGCTGCTATTCTAAAAACTGTGCCCCCTGCAGGCCAAAAACTGAAACAACACCAAAAATACAAAAAACACACAAATGGGGCGGAACTTTGGACATGTAATGGTGGGGGTTTGAACCCGAGAACCACCCTCTTACCTACGTCCTTGTCTAGGCTGGTCCTGCATTAAGCTTGAGGTTAGACTAGAGGGCCTATATGGTTCCTTCCAACTGTATGATTTTATGTTTTTGTGCAACCAATTTCTGAGCACTATATATAGAGAGAAGCACTAGGTGTTGCACAAGATCTTTCACAACTAGAATTGCACCAGGATGCCACTTGTACATCCCTGGATCCAAGCATAATCTTTTTGACAAGCACCATATTTGTGACAAACCAGGGGTGTACCGGCCATGGGGACATGTGGACTCATGTGTCCCCAGGTGCTGGCCATTTAGTCATGTAGAGGGCAGAAAATCACCCCCACACCCCTCCTCCTTCTCCCCGCATTAATTCCCTGCATGACCACCTGTCGTGCTTGGCTCCAGCCAGGTTCCTTCTGGAGGCACCCCCTGCCCTAGACCCGGCCCAGGGTGGAACCGCCTGCCTCTCAGCCCCTCATGTGCTGGCCAGCCAGCCAGGCAGCCCTCACCTCGGGCCCAGTGGGTGGCAAAGGCGGGCTGATCGTCCCTCCGTCTGCTCCTTACCTGTGCGGCAGCTGGGCTGAGGGGTGTGTGGCAGGCCCGCAGCAGGCTCCCCTTGTCCCGGCTCTGTCAGGCTGCTCCTTCAGCTGGTGGGGCTGGGCCAAAGGGTAGCCCACCTAAAGGAGCAGCCAGGCCAGGAGCCTGCCATGAGCCTGCTGCGCGCCCCTCGGCCCGGCCCCACCAGGCTGCTTCTTTGCCGGCTGAAGGATCAGCCTGGTGGGGCCAGGCCATGGGCCTGCTGGGCACCCCTTGGCCTGGCCCTGCCAGGCTTGGCCCTCCAAACTGACCAGGACAACAGCTGGCTAAGTGGGACATGGGTGCACACAGGGTGGCGGCGGGGGTGCGGGGGGCAACCACGAACAGATGTTGCAGCAGACGCCATTTTCCTCCAGTATGCCTCTGCGACAAACCTATCTTGGAATGAATTAATCATGGGTACTTTAACTACCTATTTTAACCTATCAAGTTGTAAAGAGGATTTTAGGACTCAGTGTATTAGATATGTGGTAAAATATGTAGTGAAAAAACCAGTATGGTTTCTATATCTTTGAGGGCAGCAATGGCATGCCATCATAGCCGGCCTCCCTTCCCCCTTTTTCCTTCCCTGTCTTTTCCTTTTCCCCTTTGTTTCCCTCTTTCTTTAATTTATTATTTTAAGTGAGAGATTTTATGGCACCTTATAATGTATAGTTGTATATTTTAATCCTTTAATTTATTGTTGCAAGCCACCCTGAGCCAATCAAGGGGAAGGATAGCCTAGAATCAAACAAACAACAAATAAATAAACAAACAAATCAATCAATCAAACAAACAAAGGGACACATGTGAACAGAAAAGAGCTTAAAAGTTTATTTGTTTAAATCATTTATTAGCCACCTTTCATTTTTACAAAGCTCATATTTCTTGTAATATTAATAAAATATATAAAATATATTACATAAAAATAGAAGAAAAATTAAAATCACTGCTTTAATCAAATGCATTCTTAAGTAGTGGTGTAGTGGTTAAGAGCAGGTGGATTCTAATGTGGTGAACTGGGTTTGATTCTCCACTCCTCCACATGAGTGGCAGAGGTTTATCTGGTGAACCAGATGTGTTTCCACACTCCTACATTCCTGCTGGTTGACCTTGAGCTAGTCACAGTTCTTCAGAACTCTCTAGCCCCACCTACCTCACAAGGTGTCTGTTGTGGAGAGAAAAAGGGAAAGGAGCTTGTAAGCCACCTTGAGTCTCCTTACAGGAGAGAAAGGTGGGGTATAAATCCAAATTCCTCTTCTCTTCATATTCAGCTATCTCTTAAAGATCAAAAGGGAGGGGATGGAGCATACCTCCCTGGGGAGGTTATTCCATAATTGTGGGACTGCTGCTGGAAAGGCCCTCTCTCAAATGAACTCATTTGATTGGTGGGAGGGCATCTCCCTGTGATATTAATTCCTGGGCAGAAACATATGGGAGAAGATGGTCCTTCACATATGCTGGTCCTACACCATTTTATATTTTAATTGGATTTTAAAACTCAAAACCAACACATACTGACCCTGAGCATCAGTCTAGCCAGAGCATTATATATTAGCTGCAGTTTCCAAACATTCTTCAAGAGCATTCCCAACTAGAGAGCGCTGCAATAGTCCAGTCTAGATGTAACTAAGGCATGGATCTCTGTATAGATGATCTGACTGACCCAGCAATAGTTGAAACTGATGCACCAGCTGAAGCTGGGCAAAAGCACTCCAGACCACTACTTTGTTTGCTAATCTGACCATTGTGTTGAGTAGGACTTCCAAGCTGCAAACCTGGCTTTTCAAGGGGAATATAACTTCATCCAAGTCACAATATATCTGAAGTCGCTGGTCTGCCTTTCTACTAACTCAGACAACCTCTGTCTTGTCAGGATTAAGTTTCAGTTTGTTGATGCTCATCCAGCCCATTACTGACTCCAAGCACTCGTTCAGAACATTAATAGTATCTTCGGAATTAGGTTGAAATGGGATAGAGGAATGCAGAGGTTACTCCTCAGATTAGCTTTGGGGGGATACTCCACTCAGATACTGGGCGTTTTCGCACACACCGTATGTTGCAGATCTGGCATGTGAGGTCGTCGCCGTATCACACATTTTTTTGCACACACTTAAGCCGAAATGTGTCCCGACCCCCTTTCTGTTCCACATTCCAGCCGTTGTTCCGCATTTTTCCTGTCGCTCGATACTTGTGCAACTTTCTTGGAAAACGCAGTTTCCCCCCACAATTTGGTGCCTAGTTGCGAAACAAAAGTGGAGCGAAAGTGGATCAAGCGGCAGCAAGGGTTTACGCCCACCATGTGACGAGATTTGATCCATCCAATGGGAGTGCGACTGGGCGTTCTGGCTGCGCGCGCACATTCCTTTGTTCCTTTTGCGTCTCACTCAACTTCCCCCCCTCATCCCGTTCGGTCATGTACGTCTTGTAGCTCGACCCACAGATGGCCTCTTGAAGGGTGCTTAAAAAACCGCCACCCCTTTCTGCTTTTCTCTTTGTCCCTCCCATTGTCCGGAACTGAATGAAGGGCGGCTGAAAGTGAAAGCCTGCTTGCTTTGGCGGAGCCTAGGAGATGTTGCTTAAAGGATGCGGATTTTCAAGGAGGGCTGGAAAGAGGCCCGGCTTCCTACATTCCTTTGAGGAGGAGCAGAGAATATTCTCTTGTGCTGTCATGCATAGCCCAGGTGCCTTATTTTGCCACCTGCAGACCTCCCCTTTGGGGGGTGTGGGTGGGATGCGTGTGGAGTTTCCCCCGTTTTCCTTCTCATCCTGCTAAAGAAGTAGGGTAGAGAAGAGGGCATCTCACACTGTTTTCGTCCCCTCTCTTTCTCCAAGCGATCCAGTGCTGAAAAGTCCTCCTGGGAAAGCGGAACAAAGGTGGAGTATCCTGTGCCTTCTCCCGGAGCGGGAGAAGAGAACCACTGAGAAAAAACACCCCGGCCAGTATGTGAGGCGTAGGGGGTTAAGAGCTTCGTGGTATCTAATCTGGAGAAACCGGTTTTGATTCCCAGCTCTGCCGCCCTGAGCTCTTGGCGGAGGTTTATCTAAGGGAATTCAGATTAGCCTGGAGCACTCCCACACATGCCAGCTGGAGTGTGCCTTGGGCTAGTCACAGCTTCTCGGAGCTCTCTCAGCCCCACCCGCCTCACAGGGTAACTTAGGCCCCACCCCCGGACTGCCCCAGGACTGCGCGCCAGCCAATCAGATTCGTCGTTTGCGCCGCATTCCTGAGGGATGCAAAAACCCGGGAGTTGCGAAGCAAGCGGAAGATGTGTGACTACGGGGCCATGTGTGAATGCCATCGAGCGACGAAACTACATTAAAAAGGTAAGGAATCAATGCGGTTCGCTTTTATTCTGGAATAAAAAGTGTGTGCGAAAACACCTACTGAGTCTGCAGCCACCCTATGCTTCCTCCTCTGAGCACCACAAGCTGTTCTTTGAAAAAGCACCCTCCCACCCCCCACAGATACTCCCCCATGTGGAAGCTGCCACAGAGGACTACAGCAGATGAGCCAAATCTGCCCTGTGCAAAATTCCCTAATTTTGTCCTGTTGCTTCTGAGGCTAATTTTTTTATTCTAGTGCTAATAACTTAGTGAAGCACAACTAACTGGCCAAATAACAAACAAAAATCAAACACATATAATATGGTAAATTGGAAAAAACTTCATTACAATATTTGGGAATTGTTCATCATTGCCCATTAGTGAAAGAAAGTGACATCTAGTGTTAGTTAGGGGAGTGAACAAGCCAGCCTTCCAACACAAATTAAAAATGAAAATATCTTTAGGAATCTTAAAGATATTTTTTTTAAATCTTAAGATGAGTACTTCTCATGAATCAAAAGGCCTTTGTGTCATTGGCCCACCAGTACCCATATGCTGTATTTGCCACCAGTGTGTCAGAGAGAACACAAATGGTGGCAAAAGAGAAGCAAGTTAGCTGTAAGGGAGGCAAAAAAGGATTATGAGGAACACATGGCTGTGAACATCAAAACCAGCAACAAACAGTTCTTCAAGTACATCAAAAGCAGGAAGCCAGCAAGGGAAGCGGTAGGCCCGTTAGATGACAAAGGAACAAAGGGTGTGCTAAAAGATGACAGGGAGATTGCAGAAAAGCTGAATGAATTCTTTGCATCTGTCTTCACCCAAGAGGAGGTGAGGAAAATTCCTGCACCTGAACCAAGCTTCTTAGGAAGCCGAAGATCCGAGGAACTAACAAACATAGTGGTAGACAAGGAAGAAGTTCTGGCAGCCATTGATAAACTAAATGTTACCAAATCCCCTGGCCCAGATTGCATTCACCCAAGAGTTCTTAAAGAGCTCAAGCATGAAATTGCTGATCTTCTCACTTTAATATGCAACTTATCCTTGAAATCAGGCTCCATCCCTGAAGACTGGAAGATGGCCAATGTCACACCAATCTTTAAGAGAAGGGATCTAGGGGGGACCGAGGAAATTACAAGACCAGTCAGTTTGACATCTGTTCCTGGTAAATTGGTAGAATCTGTCATTAAAGATAAAAGATTATAAAGAAACATGTAGAAAAGCAAGACCTGCTGAGAAAGAGTCAGCATGGCTTTTGCAAGAACAAAATCTGTCTTACAAACTTACTAGAGTTCTTTGAGGGATGTAAACAGGCATGTGTGGATGAGGGAACCAGTGGACATTGTCTACTTGGATTTCAAAAGGCTTTTGACAAAGTTCCTCACCAGAGACTATTGAGAAAACTTTCAGCAATGAAGGAATAAGAGGGAAGTCCTCCTATGGATTAAAAAAAAAAACTGGTTGGCGAGAAACAGGGAAGCAAAGAGTGGGTGTAAAATGGGGAAATTCTCACAATGTGGAGATGTGAGGGAGTTAGGTGTCCCCAAGGATCGTGTTGGGACCAGTGCTCTTTAACCTATTCATAAATGACCTGGAAGTAGGGGGGTGGGTAGCGTGGTAGCCAAGTTTGCAGATGATACCAAATTATGTAGAGGTGGGTGAGAACCACAAAGGATTCACGAGGAGCTCCAAGGACCTTGATAAATTAGGTGAGTGGGCTAAGAAATGGCAAATGCAGTTCAATGTAGCAAAATGTAAAGTGATGCACATGGAACAAAAAATCCAAACTTCACATACATGCTACAGGGGTCCAGTGCTATCAGTCACAAGACCAGGAAAGGGATTTGAAGTCTTGGTTGATAGTTCCATGGGAATGTCAACTCCAATGTATGGCAGCTGTGAAAAAGAGGCAAACTCTATGCTGGGATAATTAGGAAAAGGAATTGAGAATAAAACTGCAAAGATTGTCATGCCCTTATATAAAGCTGTGAGGTGCTGACCGCTTGAATTACTGTGTTCAGTTCTAGTGCGCCCACATCTCAAAAAAAGGATATTGAAGAGATGATAGAAAAAGAGATTACAGAGAGAGGCGGCGAGGGATGATTGAGGGACTGCAGCACCTTCCTTATGAGGAAAGGAGCTGCAGCGTTTGGAACTCTTTAGTTTGGAGAGGAGGCGTCTGAGGGGGGGATATGATTGAAGGCTATAAAATTATGCATGGGGTAGAAAATGTTGACAGAGAAAATTTTTTCTCTCTTTCTCACAATACTAGAACAAGGGGCATTCATTGAAAATGCTGGGGAAAAGAATTAGAGACTAATAGGAAACACTTCTTCTTCAGCATAGCGATGTGATTGGTGTTTGGAATATGCTGCCACAGGAGGTGGTGATGGCCCACTAACCTGGATAGCTTTAAAAGGGGCTTGGACAGATTTATGGAGGAGAGGAATACGATTTTATGGCTACCAATCTTGATCCTCTTTGATCTGAGATTGCAAATGCCTTAACTCAGTCAGGTGCTTTCGGGAGCAACAGCCACAGAAGGCCATTGCTTTCACATCCTACATGTGAACTCCCAAAGGCACCTGGTGGGCCACTGCGAGTAGCAGAGAGCTGGACTAGATGGACTCTGGTCTGATCCAGCTGGCTTGTTCTTATGTTCTTATGTTCTTAGAGTTTATTCACACTGTTGCTGGCAAGCATACCACAGCACTTGTCTGTGGTCTCTTTAGTTACACAATACCGCAAAATATGTCACATACCTCTCACTGGCATCTAAGATTTTACATTGGATATCTACATTAAATTACTTTTATATATTGATTAAAATATTTATAGGCTGCTTACATCAAAATGGGACCCCAAACAGAATATTAACAACATAGTCCAAAGGGGTCATCGCTGCAGGAGCAATGCAAAATAGGTCTACTTTGAAGTAAGTCTAATTGTATTCATTTGGACTTGCTTCCAGGAATGCAATCTCTGGACGACAAAGGGCTGTGAATACTTGGGAGGTTTTCAGTGTGATTGTGCAAGAATCTTTGTTTTATATATTAATATCTCTTAAAAATTATCATAGTTAATTGAAAAATCTAATGTCTTTTATTCTATAAGTTCAAACTCCATGTTTATCTAGACATGATCTGTTGCAATAATCAGTACATACATTCAGTTTCTCAAAAAGAGTTATTTCCTTTCTCCAAATATAATCTTTATTTTATATCTCTTCAGTTCCTTAAAAAACCATGGACTTTATTACTATAGCATGTAAGAAATGCAACTTACAACAGAACAGACATATTATATAGCAGAATCTTTTCATGGACAATTAGTTCAAAGTCTACTGGTGTAATATTTGAGTTATCTGATACAAAAGGTAAATCTTTTATGATAATTGGGGCAAGGAGTAGATATAAATATTTCTCTTGTAGAACAGCAGATTGGAAGGATTTCAGCAATTACTTGTTTATCCTAATATACCCTTTGGGGTTAAGAATATGTCCAGTAACATATTGAAGCAGCAACATTTGGCCATTTCTCAAGCTGCCCTTTGTGTTTCCATCTTTATGAAAAGTGGAAGCATGGTGTGCCATGATTTTCTACGTTTGTGTATATTTAGATTTGCTTTATTAAAGTTCCTCAACAAGTAATTAACAATTATCATATACCTTTGATCTAAGAATGTACATCCCTTCTATCTGGGATGGTCATACTCTTCCACTGAGGGATGCACACTGAGTGAGGAGGGAGGAAAGGGATACCCACCTAGCCAGTCAGATCAGCCAAATCAACCCTGGCAATCAATAGGCTGACAGATGTTGCGGCCAGATTGCCCTCACATCCAAATCATTATATCTAATTCTGAATCTCTGGGTTATAGGGAAAAAACCCAACACTGAAAAAGACGGGGGATTTACACGTACCCCCAGATCAGGGAAGCTCTGTTTATGCTTGCACAGGAAGATAAAAGAGATTTTGCAGTCCCAGAAAACATTGCTATGATGGATGAGAAGGGGTGAAAGAAGTCTTCAGTGGATGAGAAGAAACTACAGGCAGGGAGAGGGAGACAGGGCTGGCCAACTGACAGGGGGTGGGGGTGGCAGCTTGTGGAAGAAGGTAGATGCTAGTGGAAGTCATGGCTAGCCAGAGCTTAAGCTGGGCAGGCAACAGGCAGTTGTTTCTAGGCAAAGGGAGCAGAGCTGCTTTGCATTTCTCCAAGCATCACTGCTCCACCCAACCAGAGAGATAAGGCTGACAAGTAGCTGTGCCCAGGGGAGAAGGAAGAGGTGGTGGCAGCAGTGATGCTACTGCTGCTTTTTTCCTTCCTGACTCTTATTGTAGAACAGACACAGGAGGGAAAGTGCGCAAGTGGATGCAGACTTAGATGTACAATTTGCTTCGGCTTAATGAGTACAAGGTTACATTGCTCCATTAAGATTGCTTTCCATGCTGGAGAAGGCAAGAATGTGGTGCTAGACTACATTCAAAAGTACCTTGCATGGGAAGAAGGACCAAGGCCCTGTTTAAGCAGGTTGTCTGGAAGCAGCAGACACCATAAACACATTTTTTCAGTGAGGGTGGTAACCCACAGGAGCTTTAGGCAATGAATTTAAGTGCCAACCTACTTTAAGTCCAGACATGTTCAGCTTTATTTCAGAATGTGGGTAAATAGAATATTTTTGGAAGGGTTGAACTTTGAAATAAGTTATTCAGTATGGTTCTTCATATAACTCTGCCTAAACAAAAACATGTTAGAAAATGTGTCTGTATTTTTAAGGAGAACAGGGACATTTTTCCCCTGAATTTCCAGTCAAGCCATAACTGGGCTCCTAACAAAGATTCCCACAATGGCTTGAAAAGTATGAAAAATGTCAAGAGCAATCAAGAGAAAATTACACATGTTTACTGTGCAGACTAGTCCTACACATGCTTATTTGGAAGCAAATCTCACTGAGTATAAAGTATGGCCACAGAAGGTTTAACGTTTTTATTTTATAACATTGTATATATTTCAAAATGGTTCTTTTAACAGCTTTTAAAACTGGTTCCATAAGAATGCATTCCTAAGCATTCGTTCAAGGCAGCGAGACCTACTAAACATAATGGGATTTTCATCTGAGGAATACTCATGTTTCGGATGTGCTATAACAGTGGTTCTCAACCTGTGGGTCAAGACCCCTTTGGGGGTCGAACGACCCTTTCACAGGGATCGCCTAAGACTCTCTGCATCACTGTTCTCCATCTGTAAAATGTATAAATGTTAGGGTTGGGGGTCACCACAACATGAGGAACTGTATTAAAGGGTCGCGGCATTAGGAAGGTTGAGAACCACTGTGCTATAATGTTATGTAAAAATGATATGGAAATCTGTTTAAAGAAGAAATTCAGGCTACAAACTTTCAGACAGGATTTAAAAACACTAATCAAATCTGCATAAAGCTTGTGGCACTGTATTGTTGCCTTGCAGACCTTGACTAAACAACAGAGCTTTTTTCTGATCCCAGGATGTTTGCTCGCAATATGTCCTTTGACAGTAGGCTTTTGTTTTTGGAAAAGAATAGCATTTGAGGGGGGAAGTATCATAAAAGAGCTGTTATTTCCATCTGAAGTCAAGAAAGTGCAAACGATACATTACTACTGTTCATTTCAGTCATAACCTTTTGTTATTAATTACCCACCCAGTGCACACAGTTTGTTAACTTGAACAGCCTTTTGGGTCATTTGCTTCAGAACAAAGAATTTCTATTGGCATATACTTTGAATAAAGAATGCCAAAAATTCTTTTGCTGTCTCTTATGGCTATAGCTTATTTACTTCACTGCCAATTTACTTCTCTGCCAATTTTGCTGGTAGGGTAAGAATGATATTTATAGCCTAGAGGCAATTGGAACTATTACCATGAAGGGAGGTTTGCTTTTAATTCTTTTTTTTAAATGCAAGATGCAACAGCTGCCTGATTTATAGAGGTTTGGGGAGCTGCCTGGCAATTGCCCTGAATTTGGCATTAACGATTTGTATAGTTTTGAACTTTCAGAAAACAATAAAGACCTATTAATATTAAGGACATATTAATATTAGGTAATATAAATGTTACAACTGCTACCAGCCAGAATGGTGTAGAGGTTAAGAACAGCAGACTGTAATCTGGAGAACCAAGTCTGTTTTCCCCGCTACTCCATAGAAAGCCTGCTGGGTTATCTTGGAGTATTCACAGTTCTCTCCAAACTCTCTTAGCCCCATCTACTTCACAGGGTGTTTGCTATGGGGGCTGGAATGAAGCCAATTCTAAGCTGATTTGAGATTTCTTAAAGGTAAAGAAAAGCAGGGTATATAAACCAACTGTTCTTCACTGTAGCCTACCATTTATTTATCAACAATAGAGTGCTATGTTCTGCATTCATAGCATAGCTGGCCCTCCAAATCAATTTTAACTCCTTGCAGCTTCTGGCCTAGCAAAGTTTTCACCTCCTCAGGCTTAGACAACCTGTGCTGCGGTAAAGCCTGCTGGAAGGTTCTTGGAAGGTTTGCTTCTCAGGAACAGACTGGTAATAACATTTACTCAGCAAGTTGCACAAAATACAATGCAACAGAGCAATTCATAGGAGGAGGCAGCTGGGGATGCAGCCATGCACAGTTGTGGTGCCTCCCAAGAGATTTCAGGTGGTGCAGGAAGGGAGAAAAGCAGTGAAACCCCCAGCCACCCAAAAAACCCCATTGTGTAATATGACTCTTGTGCCACACCTTTTGATGCCGTAAATTGGCAGCCAGTAGAGGAGGTGTGCCTGGGCCAAAAGCCCCGAGGAAGTCAACTAAACTTGGCTCCACTCCTGGATATGCCCCCTGATCACCTCCACCCATGCTGGGTGGAAGGCTTCTGTGGTGCCCTCAGCGTTGGTGCAACCCCATGTAACTTCCAAGATTTGCTGCTTCCTGCCTCCCTGCCCCCACCTATGGATCACACACCGTTAGATTGCTGCTGGCAGCATAGAAAACAGCAAAGTCCCGGTCGTTCTGCCAGTGGCTGCCACTCAACTCCACTCTAGATGAGGGCTCACTCATAGTCTCTTCTGAGCCACAGTACGAGGTTACAGGTAAGTTAGCATTTATTGTTGACATGTCTGGCCCAGTGGCCCCATAGGCACTAGTTTGTAGCACTGGAGTGTGCCCAGGCCATTTTAATCCACCAGTCTGGCCTGCATGTGACTCAGTTACACTTAATCCACAATGTCTGGAAAGCCCTAGAGAGGATATAGTGATTTTATGCTGATCCCTATTTATCTTCCATTGGTCATCCTGCAATGTTCTGTGTCACCATCTCTGCTCTTCCCCCCTTCCTGCCCTCCAGGTTTTCCCTTCTTTCATCAAAAATGAAAGGGTTTCAAGGCTGTGTGAAAGAAATTATCTCAAATGAATACGAAGCAATTAAATAATATGGCAGGCACTAAAGCACAACAGACCATTTTCTTCAGAGCAATTATTAACATGCTTTACTTTGTGCTTTAAGGCATGAATCCAAATGTCAAATAATTTTAGCAACTCAGGAATGTGCAACAATTATGTGGTGTTTTCATGTGTTGAAGAGTGAATTTGGCACATCAGCACAGTGCTACATTGATAGTCCAAGAACTTCTAAGGTCAGGCAGAAAGCGGCACGGCCAGTGAGTATAGAAACAAAACTGCGAAACTTTTGAAACTGCTTTATGCGGAGTAATTTAGCTCAGTATTTTTTACTCTGACTGGCAGTTCTCAGCTTAAGTGGACTACTGGTCTGAGTCTTTTATGAAGCAGTTCTTTTAGATCTTTCCCAACACACGATACCCTCTAGCTGGAGATAACAGGGATTGAACCTGGGACCTCTTGCATACAACATTATGTTCTCTCCCACTGAGCCACATCCTCTTTGCTATGCCTTACTCTTAAATGCAGTCCTGGAATGCATTTCTAAGAACAGAATGTTCTGTATCTAGTACTATTAGTACTGGATTCAGCAGACATGCATTTTTGCAAGAGGTACATGATCATCTTTCTCCCTTCAGAACATGCAGAAATGCAAACGGAATGTTTTTCAAGTACTGGTTAGTGAGTAAAAATTTTAGAACAGATATTTAATGGGAGTTTTGGGTCTCCCAGACTTATCTGTGTCCTTTTCTCCCTATGATTGGGGCCCATGGGTAGAAATGGTAGAAATTTCCCCTTTGTGTTGTTTTCTCTTTTTAAAAGCATTCTTTGGAGCTGCTACTGGCTTCATTTCCACATATTCACACAGCCACATAAGTAGTACGGTATGATTAATTGCCAGGTGGCAGGAAACCACATGATATAGTCATTTGGCATCAGAGTCTCCTGGTGTCAATTCAAGAGTGACTACTAGCCCTTTTGTCTCCCCAGCTCACATTTAAATTAGGCCTTGGGAGCCATGGGAGATGAGCACTAGACACTTCCTTGTGCCTCTGCTCTTGCTTCTGTGTAACGCGCATTTGAGACATTATTATCACTTATAAAAAGAACACACACGCTATCCTGTACTTTATTATTTATTAAACACATTCATTCAGTTTAGATCTAATTCACATTAATAGTGAATGAGTTTGTAAAACCATTCTTGGAATGTACCACTTTAATCTGCCAGCAGAGATTTGCATGGATTAATGTTATGTCATGGAGAAACCCCCCCTCCTCCAAAATATATGTTAAATTAGGATATTGGTTTGAAGGATAAGGTAGAGCTCTTCTCCTTGATATCTAGGTTACTTAATGCAAAGTGAGTTTTTAATAGATAAACAAACAAACAAAAACAGTAAGGAGAATCATGTGATCTTTTGCCAGGAGTCCAAAGTGGAATAGCATTTACCACCTTCTCTGGAAACATTCCCTAATATATGACGTATGCAGTTGTAGCCAAAGTGAAGGATGTTCATGGACAACAATTACCAGTTCCATGTAGATATATGTTGATGCCAGTTGTTATAGTAGGAAAGGGGAAATGGTGCCTTTTCTTGTTGGGAAGCTCCCTTAGACTAACCCTCCATCACCACTCAGGACCTCCTGAGAACCTCTAGGCTGAGTTGCTGAAAAGGCAGTACTAGAACAGTAACAAAATACTTATAACCAACCTGGTAGCACCCATGCACTTGGGAAGAGATTAAGAGAAATATCTCAGAGAAATAGATTGTACCAAGCCAAAAAATATCTTTATAAAAAGGTTTATTGTAAAAAAGGGGGGGGGGAAGGAAAGAGTGGTTGGATTAAAAAGGTGTCGGGAGACAACACAAAATACAGGGAAAACACACAGCAATAACAACAATATAGGTATATTCAAATTAACTAGGCTAAACACATCTATGCTGTAGCTGTTTCCTTAGAGTCTGTGTCTGACCTGAATAGCTCCAGGCTAGCCTGATCTTGTCAGATCTCAGAAGCTATTAAGGGTTGGCCCTGATAAGCATTTGAGTGGACAACCTCCAAGGAATATTAGGGTCAGTTCCTGCCACAGAGGCAGGCAATGGCAGATTTCTGAATGTCTCTTGCCTTGTTGTGTCCTCTAGATTTCTCAAATAAAGTAGACTCGGTTATGAATTAATTCTCTCTTGTTGATAGAGACTCAGTAGAGATGAACACTGGAAAGGGGTTATTGTCCAGTCTGCTAGCCAGGAGCTAACCAGATCAGTCTGAGTTCAGGTGGGAAGATCACAACAGAAATTACAGCAGCTCCTCCCCAAAAGCCCAATTAGTCTGCAACAGTTTCTCACAAGCAGGTATAGCTGCTTTCTGAGAGGATCCTGTGGGAAGGTCGTTTCGAAGCAGGCATGCCAGCCAAAGCTGTAGAGATAGGAAAATGAAAGCAAGCAAGCTGAAAATTGAGTGTCAACACAACCCTAGATGCCGCATCACCCACTCCCACCTGAAGATTTATGGCAAGACCAAATACTCAGGTCTTGACAGAAAACCATGTGAGATCACCATAAGTCAACTGTGACTTGACCACACACACACACACACACACACACACACACACACACACACACACACACACACACACACACACACACACACACGCACACACACACACACACACACACACACACACACACGCCAATGCCAGTTAAAAGAGAGTAGTACCGTGTACATGGAACACAGGTCAGCTACTGCTTGATAAGCCCCAGATGTACTCTGCACTGTACTCTGGAAGAAAACAAGAAACCAGCCCATGATATATGGATTTTTCCATACATCAGAGCTTAATACCAGAGATGTTGATGCTGGTGGAAATTTTTTCACTAACATCAATGGGCATTTCTTTTAGATTATTTACTTATAAATTTGCCTGCGTTCCTAATTTGCCTTGATATATACCTTCTCTGTTTACTTTCCATTCTTTTTCATATGGCAAAAAACAACCAGAGGTTGTTTACCACTGCTTGTTTCTGCCTAGCAACCGTGGACTTCCTTGGTGGTCTCCCATCAAAGTACTAACCAGGACCTACCCTGCTTAGCTTTCAAAACTCTGATGGGTCTTGTGTGTTTGTCTCATTATGGGGTGCGTGTGGTTCTTCTATGTGGATGTGATATCCAAGTAGATAAAAACCATCTGCATGAAACAGCCTTGATGTCTTCTTAGAATGACAAGCTCCATCATTTCACCCTATTTTCACTCTACACATTCCACTACATTTCTCAGACTAAATTTATCCCCTCTGAAACCCCGATGACAACTCTCTATTCAGCTCATATATCTCCAGATGTTTTGTGATCTCATCTCTTATGAATGTTTTTAAGGATTTTGCTTACCATCAAGATTACAATCCTTTTAACAGGATAAGCCTATTAAATGTCTAGATGATCCCTAATATTTTCTTTTTTGATCACCATGATTACATTTTTTCCATCCTTTAATTTTCTTCTTGGAATTATTAAATAACAAAGGCATATAAAATTATCCATCTAGCTCAGTATTCTATCGCTGCATAGTATCTGAAGCCAAATGGCTGAAAACTTAAATGGATATTGAATTCCAGAGTGGACTGCTATGGAATGATCAGCCCAAAGGGATATTCCTGCTGATCTCACAATTCAGAGCTTGTTTTGTGCTTTGAGTTATGAGATTCAACATCCATTATTAAATGTGATGTTCTCAGTGCCTGTTTAGATTATTTGTTATTTTAGTTAGAAAATGCTGTAGCTGCAGACCTGAACCTTCCTGGACATGCTTGCTATAGATAGAAATGACACTTATTGATTCTTTTGTTTTTATTATGTTGTTCTGAAATTAATATACGTTTCCCAGTTGCACACACTTTCCTTATGTCTCATTCGAAAATGCCAGTTTTTACAGAAACTCAAAACCTCACTGAATGTATAAGTCTGAAGGCTGTTGTCATCCCAAGTGATTGGCATTTTCCCAGACAGGCCCCTATTTAGGGCAGGTAACATCATCTTCTGCTTTCCCCTCTCTCTCTCTCTCTCTCTCTCTCTCTCTCACACACACACACACACACACACACACACACACACACACACACAGAGTTCTCTAGCTTTTCTCTTGAGCATATGTGTTGCACAAGTGTCTCTATGAGCACTTATAATATTTAAATTCATTGTGGGTACCATAAGTGTGATTGACATTCCTTTGGTTGCATAAGTATATGCTATATTCTACTCAATAAATATTCATGTTCTCCATAATTTCCCAATGTTTTCTCTTCCAAACTTTCTTAGGAGCCATGTCACTTAGGGAGCAATCTCTACAACCAAATGTGATGGTCTGAATCCAAACTTGGACATACTTCTCTGGTCAGGTATTACATCAAAGAGAATCAGGAACAGAATTCATGGAGATTGTGGGAATAAACCTATCAGTATTACTTCTACTCAAACTGAAACTGCCACAGTGCAGGAAAAACTTCAAAAACTAGGCAGCAGGTGGTGGAGTCATCTGTGTACTAGAATTGCTTCTTAAAGCCAAACTCCAAGCTGGAACAGAGAAGGCAACCAAAAATGGTAAAAGGTCTGGATTCTATGCCCTACAAGGAGCAGCTTGGGGAGCTAGCTAATTATGTTTAGTTTGGAGAAGAGAAGGTCAAGAAGGTCTATCTGAGGCCCTGGAGAGCCATTGCCAGAGCAGAGTACTGACCTTGATAAATCAATGGTCTAACTCACCATAAAGCACTTTTATGTGTCCAGTTGCTGCATGCTCTGCTTGGGAGGAAGAAGGAGGAAAGCTGAGAGTGAAGGGAGGAGGCAGGCAGGTGTCCCATTTGATTGCAACTTGCCAAATGATTCCCAAAGCCTGGAGCTACCCCGAAGCAGGTAGAGGAAATGACCAGATGGCTGCATAGAACCAGTCAATTCTGCAGATTGCCCATTTCTCAATATCTTCTGGATCCTTTTTCTGGCTGATGTGACCATAAACTACATGTCTATGAGGCAGATGGAAGAAAATTATTCCTGGTAACTTCTTTTTTCTTTTTTACTGTTGAAGCAGTAGAGTGATTTTGCCAAGTGCTAATTTTCTGATTCTTAATCGAAGGCCCATTAAACTCGGGAAAAGCCTTTGTGTTCATTTTAGCAAGCTCTGATGTGTGTTGCTAATCATGCAACACTGTTTTCAAACACTGGGGTTTAGTAAACTAAAACATGAGGGTGATGAGAGAGGGTTCCCCCCCCCAATTCCCATCATGCTTTAGTAGGAGGCAACCACTATTCACTGCACTTTCCAAGAATACCACCAGTGTTTCTCCCAATCTGCCAGTTGGCAGCAGCATTGGAATTAGGTTTCTTTGACAGATCTTAAGCTTCAGAAGGGAAAGGAATGTCCTCTTGATATAATAATATCAGGCCAGGCAAAGTGCCCTGCTTGTGTAATCCACTTTGAGCACAAATAACACATTATGGCTGTACCATTATTTCCAAGTGAAAGTGTCTACATTTGGCTGAGCCAAGAAAGTTATCCTGATTGACACATTTATAAATGGGTCGGTTGGAATGTGTATTATAGATTCAAAGACCAAAGCAATCCACCTGGTGTTTAGGAAGGAAGGTCCTGGGAATCAGCCTACCAAAGGGGCCCTCTCCACCTCCATCACCCCTGCCTCTATAGAAACAGAAGCAGCTGGCTTTAGAAGATCAGACCATACGTTCCATTTTCCATAGTTCCTTGTCAGCTCAAGCAGCCATCATCCTCCATCGTATCCATTCAAGATTTTTGGGGCAGGGCAAGCCCAGGTTCCACATCCTCGGTGCCATCATAAAGACAATAGTCAATTAAGCTTCATGTTGGAACAGGCCTGGAAAATGTGGGGCCTGGCCTCCTCAGCTGAAATTAGGCCCCTTCCGCACATGCAGAATAATCACTTTCAATCCACTTTCACAATTGTTTGCAAGTGGATTTTGCTATTCTGCACAGTAAAATCCAGCTGCCAAATGCATTGAAAGTGGATTCAAAATGCATGATTCTGCATGTGCAAAGGGGCTACAGTATCCAACGCTACAATCCTAAATAGTTGCACCCTTCTAATCTCACTGGCTTCAATGGACCACACTGCAGTCTGTGAGATGCTAAACAACTCTCATTTTTTTGCAGTCACATATATGTAGTCAAACTAGGTAGTAAGCTCTTTGGAGGCTGTTATGTGGTCTACATTGGCCTTGGTGGGTCACAAGTTGACCAGGCATGCTTTGGATTATGACAGTTGTTATCATATTGGGCTGTTTTTAACAGTGGGATATGTATTCTGTCTAATGATGTGATGTGCAAGTCACCCCATTCCTGATGGGAAAACAGCTTTATTCCCAACAGCTTGAAGATAGCATCTCCTTTCCAATTCTTCAGGTTCCCTTCACCCTTTGGCATAAATGCCTGCACATTTGTAATTAGAATAACAAATCAGTAGCAGCATGCAGTTGGGCTGCCTAACAGTACCAAATCCTGTGGCAGTTTAGAAATAAATTAGTTGTCTTGTGACCTGAGTTGTCATAGGCAACCACCTACAAAAGTTAGGAATGCCAAAAGCCAATGGAATGAATAGGCCAAAAAAAAAAGCCCTGGTGATCCTGACAACTCAGTGCAGCTGCCATTGTGGTTGTATGATGACTACATAAATTAATAGAGGCAACACAGATTATGCCACAGCTACTGAATATTAATCCCCATCCAATAACCATGAAGCCTCCTCCTCCCCTTTACCTAACTCACCTTACTTTGGCATCTCTTAACAAACTTGCTGGAACAAGCCTTTTTACTTTTGCCTACCCAAGTTGTAGATTCTTAAAACATTTTGTGCTGTTTCTCACATCTTTGTCCGTCTTGCAGCTTAGGGTGATTTGCCCCATTTTATCTTAACAAGAAATCTGTGAGGTTTGGTAGGCTGAGTATATGGAACTGGTCAAGGATTTCCTGGAGAACAAGGATATGACTCCTGGTTCCCACAGTCTAAAGCCTACCACTATATCCATTATACCAGCTGGGCTGACTTTTTATATAGATAAGATTGACATTCTGATTTTTAATGATTAGATTTTTATTGGCTTGGGTTTTTAGTTCACAAAAATTACATAGTTAAGGCCTGGTATATTCTTGTACTGAAGATTCAGATTTCCAGGGGTGTCAATCAGGGCATTGACAGATGTGGCCCTTATGTGGAATATGGCCCTTAAAGAGATCTCCCTCTGCCCAGACTTTGCAGTCCAACGTTTTGTGGGTAGAGTTACCAACTTTCTAGTGAAAAATGCCTTGTATAATGGAATGTTACTTGTTAGGTGATGTTATTTAAAACCATGCCATGAAAAACTACATCTGCCTGTTTCCACACGTTAAGTTATTATGAAAGGAACAGGATCTTTTTCTCCAAGCCTATTGGCAACCCTACTTGAGTTCCTCAGGGAAATAGGGGATAAAATATGATTGATGGTAGGTGACAAGACTCTGGATGGTAAAGGACAGCCCAGTGGAATGACGTTTCATTCTCTTTGGGCCTCTGAGTGCTCCCAGACTACACATTGCTGATAGGGGTATTTTGCCAGCAACAGAGCACATTTTTCTTAGCTCTCGCCTCCCCAGATATTGGGGACCTTAATTTGGACAGGTGGACTGGAAGGGTCTGGATTTTAAACCCACTAATTCTGAAAAAATCCAGAATCAGCAGTGTGAGGCTGATTATGCACGGCAAGGTTCCCACAGCTTCAAAAAGAATTGGCCAGGAAGTCTTTATTTTGGGGCACATTCAGCCACATTACCCATCAGCTGGCTTTTTGATTGCATTGGGGGGGGCATGTTTCATGGGTTCTCTATTGTGCATGCATGCGTTAATTTTTAATCTAATCTTTAATTTTTATCTTTTATCAATAGATTGATATATTAATTATATTTTGATTGACTGATATGTCAATTTATCAATAGATCAGTATCAATAAATTGATCAATCAATCAGTCTATTGATATATCAATCAATCTATTGATATGTTGACATAAAAAGACAAACTATTAAAGAAAAGTCTTGAATATGGCATCTGTATGCTTTGCCCAAACACGGATTGTCTTTTATGGAGGGAAGTGTGTGTGTGTGCGCGTGGGGGTGGTTGGGGTAATGGCAGCGTGCAAAGTGCAAAACCGCTAAATGACAATGTGAACTGCCCAGAGGCATAGCAAGGGGGAAAGGCGCCTGGTGCACTAGTGTGATCTCCATCCCGTCCTGTAGTGCCCCCGCCCCGGAACGCCCTTACCACACCCACACAGGGGTGCATGCCCGGTGCGTCGTGCACCCCCCCGTCACCCGCCCTCTTGGAGCTACATCTCTGGAACTGCCTTTTGCTAAACTCCCCAGGTTCACAATCATCCATCTCCCCATGTGCGGAAACCCAAGTGTCAAAACTGATGGGCTTTTCCTAGTGTGGTCTGGAATCACTGATTGCTTGCATATGAAAATACAAGGCTGGAGATATAAAATGCAGTGCCAAATCAGGTATTTGGACTTATCGACTAGTCTTATTATTTTTACATTTTTTTAGTATTAGAATCAATTTATCTATCTAGCGATAGAAATATGCAGGAGCGGGAATGCCACAGACAATAGACATGATTCATGACAAGAAATGGGAAGTAGTTGGCAACAGGGAGGAGGGTGAGGGAAAAGCATACAAAGCAGCATGACGGAGTGGGGGGGGGATTAGACTGGGTGTGCTGGCTATGGGCAGAGGAAAGAGGTCCTGGGCAAGATTGTGCCACCTGACAAATCTGTTGCACTCTTTCAATGAAGCAAAATTAAAATTGTGCTATAAGTGGATTTGCTTGCCATGGAGAGAGTGGAAAGTGAAAGCAGGACTAGAAGAAATACATCTATACAAGTCTTGCTGAGGCGGACATTCACCTCTACCACACAGCAAAGACCTTGTGCGTAATTGGTCCCAGTGAGCTGTTGAGCTCTTGGAAACCGCCTCCCCCTTTTCTTTGTTTTTCTCCTCGGTCTTTTTTTCTTTTTCTTTCTTATCTCTTCCCTTTTTATCTCTTTTATTTTTATTATTGTTGTAATTGTTCTGTTTGTCCTACTTTTTAATTTTTTTCTTCTCCTGTAATTTTTTGTTGATAAATTAAAAATTACTAAAGAACAAGACTTGTATCCTTGTCTCTCTGATTCCAGTACTTCACTCTATCCTCTACATTACACTGCATCTCTTATTGGTTAAATCTATTTTAAATTGGGTTTGATGGGTTAATTTTAATCTTACACTTTAATTTGGTAAGCCACTTTGATCAACTAGGCAGAGCAGAATAGTTTAACAACTTAACCGTTACAAAGTACTGTTCTGTCCGCTTTCAGCAACTATTGTAGAAACATCATATCCACGAGTTGCCAGGTGTGTAATGTTCATATGCAAGTACATTAATAGTTTCTCACTATCTCTATCAGGAATTAGCTGTGAGATGTTTACTGACAGTACTAGATCTGACAAGTATTATGTCAATGGAATTAGACCCTGCTTGCAAAAACTTGAGTTTCACTTTGCAGTCTTTAGCAAATAAATCTAATGGCTTTTCTAATTCACGGCTGGTTGGAAGCCAAGCAGTTAATTCACTTGAAGTCCATAAATACTGTGAAAGTATGCCTTTGCAAATAATAAGAACATTCTTTGAGTCATATTCATTTTGACATGCAAAGGTTTATATGCGTTTTTTTTCTACAGGTTTTTGTACGGGTTTGCAGGTTTTGTATCCCGAAACTCTGTTCTGAGCTGACATGATAATAGAATTAAATTTAATTTAAAAAATCATTATGGTGATTTTACCCAGGTTTCTTTCAAGCTTTCAAATTTGCTGGAAAGGTTCATGAACATCCACACTATAGCACCAAAAGAGCACAACAAATGTCATGGGGCCTGAGATTTGATAACTAGTATTTCAAAGCTTCCATCTACGCATTCCATGCTAGAATTTGAAAGATCATCATCTGAATTTTTCCATCCACCCTTTTCAGAAATCAGAGCTTTTCTTTACTTGTAATCCACTTTTTGACGTCACCAATTTGCAGTGCACCATTAAGCAAAGTTCTGCTTTCAGGTTCCACTGGGGTCAGGGTCTGAGTCCAGGGTTGTTTTACCTTACAACTTCAACTTGCTTTTAATTGAGCAACTGCCTCAGGGTGAATTCCCAGAACACAGGAGATTTTCTGCACCCAGTTTCCCCAGTCTGTTCTGTCATTTACCTATTCCCACCTGCCTTGGAATGAGTCTGGCTCTCTCTCCCTGGCTGCTCCTGGGCACACCCTTTAAATGCTTCCCCAACCTGGGATCAGCCAGTCCCTGGCTGAAGTAACAACCTCCCTGAGAAGTAACAACCTCCTGGACCAATGGATACTTGCCTTGGAGTGATGAGTTCACTGACCCTTCTCTCTGGGCTTCTTTAAATAGTTGGCTGCTCTGTCCAGCCACCTCTAAAAAGAACAGTGCTACCTGTTGTCCCTGCTTCTTTGTCAAAGCTCCCTTGGATTATCTCTGCCAGGATTATCTCTGGTAGGAACTCGGGTGGGTTGGCTGCTGCTGTTGGTTATGCTGCTAGGCTCTTTCAAGGGGGCTGGCTCCTGGGTAGTCTCCAACAAAGCCATGCCCTGCTGCAGCTTGACAGGTAATTTCCTCAACCTTGGTGCTTACTAGCAAAACCAGGGGCATATCTGCAGAAAATGGTGCCCAGGGCAAACACTATTGGTTCACCCTGCTGCAAACTCCATGTGGAGTTCAGTGGACAGCACACAATTCAATGCTGGACTCAGCTTGGCCTGGTCCAGCTTTAAATTGGAGGCTTCGAACCTGTAGTTTAAAGTTTAACCTAGTCAGACTGAGCTCAGTGCCCAACTGAGCCTAGCTGAATGCTTAAGTGTCTCAGTACTGTATGTTATTAAATTTTCATAGATTCTTGCTACTTATAAAGGGTCCTTTGAATTAATTAAGGATGATCTATATTTTAAACTAGTTGTAGATTCAAGAAGTTGTTTAATCTTTTGTGCTGTGGAAGTAGCCCACAGGATACATATTAAATCAAGTCAAGCTAATCAGAGAATTCTGAAGGATCCCTCTCAGGATCACACTGCAGCAACGACAACAGCCCAGAATGAAGAACTCATCTGCAGCCCAGTGCAATTGTGGTGGGATAAGTTTTCAGATATGCAGCATGTAATCTGCTCCCACTGCGTGCAAAGGTTAGTCTCTCTAGAGTCCTTCCTTGGCTGCACATTTCCTCCTTGTTCCCTTCCCCTTGCTTAGTGTGAACAGGCCTCAATTTAGGCTATTTCAATCCATGATGTCAATCAAGGGTATGAAGTCAATTCAAAGAGTTTGGTAACATTGTTGTGTCAGGTGCCAGAGGCAGGACTAGCAGTTTGAAAGGATCTTGATGCTAGAACTGCTAAAAGATACGATACTGAGGCATGTGCCAGCAAAGTGCCAACGTTCAGCCCACCACGCTGGTTGCCAGAGGGAAAGTCGCACCCAACAATGCAAATTTAATGTTCTACAACTTCCCAACTTTATGTTTCACTACCTTTTACCTTCTAGTTGCTTTATGTCTCCACTCTTCTAATGGTAAATAGTTCCATATGATAATCCTCAGTCTTGGTATTAGATGCAACAGACAGGCTGTGTATACTGCTGCCAATACTGTCATCAATTGCGACGAATCAATATTACCTCTCAGAACTCAAAACTGGAATTGCAAGCTTGGAAATTCAGATTTTGGTTATCTTCAAGCAGAGAAATCCAGGGTAGGAAATCTTTGTGAGCAGGTATCTATGAAGGGAGTTCACCCAAACCAGCCAACCGTTGATCAGCTGTATGGCTCAAGGCAAGGGTACTCCCTTGGTGCAGAGTGGCATTAAACTGAACTCTTAACTGTGCTGGTGGGCCCAGCACCTTTCAGCACAATTCTGTACAGAAAATATATAAATGTGTTTCCGGGAAACGTAGTTATTGCCGCACTCATTTGCTTTAATGACAGGTCCCCATGTCAAGAAAAAAAGAATCTGTTTAATCCCAATCCATTTTCCAACAAGATGCCATCACCTAGTTCTGGGAAAACAGGATGAAAAAAGCAGTAACACCCCCCTGCCCCCACCACTGTATGTGTCCATCTGTTATTGAGAGGTACACTGCTGTTAACATGGGGTGGGGGTGGGGAAGCAGAGTAATCCTGTGGTCCCCAACCAAGCAACACCCTAGACTAATACCAGTGTTATGGTTATAACTGTTGTAGTAATAGTAGTACTAATATTGGCTATAGCAATAACCCTAGATACCAAAGCTAATGAAACAGCCCTGCAAATATCCCTACAGCATCCTTGAATTTTGTTTTCTTTGGTTAATCAACATTATTCAGATGTGGGCTGTTTTACCACCACCAACAAGATTTTTAAATCTGGGCACAATCCTTGTATTCTATACGATTATACCACCACAATGTATGTTAGATTTGGGATTTTCCCCAGGGATATTGTTTGCAGCCATGCTTCTAATCTCCTTTGGCATGAACTCTGCTCTTAAGCAATTCTTGTGATTTGAAGCCAACGTTCAGTTTCGGTTGAGGAAACATTGATACGAAAGTGGAGTTTCCAAATTCCTTCAGCGCCCTATTGATGTTCTTCCTCTCTATCAGAACAACAATAACATTTTATTCCTAATACAAATGACTGTTTTCCTCAGCATATACTTTCAGTTCCAATTAATGAATGCCAAAATACAAAAGAAACAATATTTTCTTAAAACCAAAGAAAATAGATGATAATTGAAGCTGCGTTCTCTCATTCTCTGTCTCTGAGCATATTTCATGGTGTTTCTAGTGTCCTTTATTTTAAAGAGCTTCCCTGTAGAATGCCTGCATAATTTCTGCTTTTGTTAATGGCGCATACAAATGAAGCTTTTCCATCCACAGAGAGATTGGGTACAAAGGTTGCCCTCAGAGGCCCTGAGTTTTTTCCCCCTCTGTGAGAAAGAATTTACAATCACATTATTTAGTACATTTTATATTTTTAATATGGAGGAGGGAGAAATTACCAGCATGAGAAAGAAGAAACTGTGTGATTTACATTATACCATACAAAGTAGATGTGCTAAATATTCAGCCTTATATAATCTGGCAGTAAATTATGGTACAAAAATGAGTTTCAAGAAATACTACAGATCAATTTTCACAATTATACCAACAAAGGGAAATTTGATTTTATTCTTCAGGTCTTGTTTCTAATTGTCTGAATAAGTAAACTGAATAAAAAATGTGCAATGAATAAGCAACATTAATGTGTGCATCATAAATAAACACTAAAAAGTCACTGCAAATACCCTACTAATTAGCTTAGAATGATCTTATTTGAAATGGTTTTTTCCCTCTTCTTATTATCACCTCAGCTTCTCAGTCACTTCAACTAACCATTATGTTTGTGTACAGAAAGAAAAGTGGAATACTTTTAGTTCTCCTTCTCATATGATTTATGTTGCAAATATATTGACTAATGCATCTAACTCCAGTAGAGCTCAAGGCGTCTTTGGCTCCTTCCGCACATGCAGAATAATGCACTTTCAAACTGCTTTCAATGCTCTTTGAAGCTGCGCGAAATAGCAAAATCCACTTGCAAACAGTTATGAAAGTGGTTTGAAAACGCATTATTCTGCATGTGCGGAAGGGGCCTTAGACTGCTATGTAAATGAGGCACGTATACTCCTGCCCTCTCTTGTGGAAAAGTGGCGCATGAGAGGAATCTGTGCAGCAGGGGTCTCTTGTAAAGGCTGATGTCAAAATAACAGTTCCAGCAGGTGATTTGGGGCTATGGACAGTGAATTCATGGCCCCATTAAGAAATAGTAGTACATGATCTTTTAGGCTTGCAAACCTCCAGGTAGTTGCTAAAGATTTCCAGATGACCAATGTCAGTTGAACTGGAGAAAATGGCTGCTTTGGAAGGTAGGTTCCGTAGCATTATACCCCATTGAAATATACCCCATCCCAAAGCCCATTCATCCCAGGTTCCACCTCTAAAATCTCCAGATATTTGCCAATCTGGAAGTAGGAACCCTACCAGTCTTATCCTAAGCAGCTACATCTTTCAAAATTCATTGAAGGCAATAGGCTTAGAGGGGTGTAATTTAGGATGGCAGTGTACCTGTATTTCTTTTCTAAGTGAACCTGTAACCCATCAAGGCATGGAACAGTGGCTTCTCTGAGTTTCACTAAGCAATTATATTATTAGATCTGTGTGAATCTGGTTATGACACTTGAACTCTGTATAAATGTAAAGGCAGCCAAAGAGACAACCAAATTCATGGCCAGTGCTTCCTATGTGAAAATCTATGTAAATCTCATGTTACAGACTGGCATTCTGTTCTAGGAGTACAACCGCTGCCCATGCCATAGGGAAATGGCTACTGGATTGACTACCCCATATCAGCATCACAGTGGCTGCATTCAGATATTTGCTTCTGAACGCAGTTCAAAATTACAGTTATTAACTTCTAAAGTGCTAAATGGTTTGGCTGTTCTGACAGGCCAAAAACAGTGCCCTAGGGACTGTAAAAACACCGTCCCCATTGCGCTGTTTGCACAGCTGCTGCAGCGCAGCAGCTCTGTGCTCCCCCCACCCAACAGCAAGAAAACACTTCTTTCCTAACTCACCCAATGAGCGAGTAATCTGGAAAATGGCATCTTCCCAGCGGCACCATGTGAAGGGCACCAGCATGAGGGCACCTCTTTTAGGTGCTGCCTGTTTGTGTTGTTTCCTTACCTTTTCTTCCCTGCAAGGCTCCGGAGGTAGAAGGGACACGCCCATGCTGCCTTCCAACCCCCGGGGGTCAGAGGGCAGCGTGGACGTGTCCCTTCCTCCCTCCAGAGCCTTGGAGGGAAGAAAAGGTAATCAAACAATACAGACCGGAGGCCTCTGCAGCCTACATCAGCTTCGGGGCTGCCCACATGGTCCTGTGTGAATGGTCCCGTTGCTCCACCCGCATTATGCCAGTGGCCAGCCGCTTCTGCCACCAGTGTAGAAACGGCCCTGGATTCTTAGACCACCTCCCCTCCTCCAATATAAACCTGTCTGTGCAAAGTGAAGTTTTTGATGGCCCTGCTCCAAATCCTACATTAGCTCATGTGATATTGACAGGCAGGCAGACAGGGAATTTTCAGCTGTAACTTCAAAACTAGGGGATTCCCTTCCCAAGAAATCCATGAGATGCTGCCCTCCTCTCCACTTCTGATCTTCTGAAGCTTTGGTAAGATGATGATGATGATGACGATGGTGATGGTATTTAATATCCCACTCTTCCCGCCAAAGCAGGCTCAGATAGGCTAACAGAATAGATAAAATACAATTTATAAAAATCATAAAATACAAATTATAAAACTCATATAAAAATAGTGCCAAAAACACATTAGGGTAGGCTAATATACCACGACCCTCTGATTTAAAGATGGAAAGGTGGGAGTGTGTGTGGCAAGAGTGAGGGATGCCAGCCAGCTAGACATCTCAACAATGTTGCCAACCTCAACTACAGACCCAGTTGAATGGTTCTGTCTTACAGGCCCTATGGAATTCTATTGGGTATACATATATATTAGTAGAGTAGAACAGAAGAGACAGATTCTCAGTTACATTTTATATATGAGTTTATTAACTATAAGGGAGGGTTACATGGGGATAAAATAAGAATTTGTTTCTTTCCTGTTACACATCTACATTACTGTACGTTTGGTTACATCTTGGTACCTATCTGCTGTCTTGTGGTGATGCTTGTGGTGGTGTGCTGATGTCGTGTCTGCTCAAACAAAGAACCAGAGTTAACTTTATCACTTCAGATGTATGTGCTCCAGAACCAGACTTAGGCCTCCATTAAAAGGAAGGCATCCAAAATCACACCCAGACTCTTAACTGATGGCTTAGGTGTTAATTGCACACCGTCAAGAATCAGGAGCTGGCACCCAATCTCAAGCCCTCCCCAGGTCAACCATAGGACCTCCATCTTTGTTGGATCTAGCTTCAGCTGACTCTGTTTCATCCACCTCGGCACGGTTTCCAAACAACTGGTCAAATTGTCCAGACCGATGGTTAGTTGGCCACTCATCAACAGATATAACTCAGTGTCATCAGCATACTGATGACAACCCAGTCTGAAACTTCATAGTAGCTGGACTAGAAGGCGCATATAGATGCTAAATAACATTGGGGAAATGATTGCTTCTTGAGGGACCCCACATACCAACAAGTGGTGTGATGAGGTCCTATCTCCCAATGCCACCTTCTGTCCCTGACCTTGGAGGAAGGAAACCAGCCTTTGCAAGGCTGTTACTCTTATTCCAGTGCTGGCAAGGTAGTGGGTCAAAAGATCATAGTTGTCTAGGTCAAATGCTGCTGTTAGGTCTAGAAGAATCAGCAGTGCTGACCCAGCGTGATCCAGCTACCTCTGGAGAACATCTGTGAGAGCAATCAACACCGTCTCCATTCCATGATTAAGTTGGAAGCCAATCCAATTAATGTAAATTAATCATCTAAGAACACCTGGAGCTACACTGCTACCACTCTCTCAACCACTTTACCCATAAACAGCAAATGAAAGAATGGGCGGTAGTTGGCTAAATCCAATGGATCTAATTATGATTTTTCAAGAGCTGGACATACCACTTCCTCCTTCAGCTCTGCTGGAAAGACCCTTGTACCCAGGGACAGATTTGTAATATCCCTCAGGGGAGCTAGCACGCCATCTCTGCTGGCTTTCACCAGCCATGAGGGACATAGTTCCAGAGGACAAGTGGTAGGCTTTTCAGATGCCAGAATCCTATCAACATTGGCTTGGGAAAAGTGGATGACGTGGCCCCAAACTGGATGATCAAGGGGCCTCAGTTCCCTTACTGTATCAAGGTTGGCTGGAAGGTCATGGCAAGAAGATTTTATCTGCTAAAAAGCTCGCAAATGCCTCACACCTAATGGCCAAATTTCTATTATTTTAAGACTGCTCAGTGAGGGTTATTAAGGACCTAAGCACTTGTTCTGGAAGTGAGCTTGCAAATGCAATGGAGATCACATAGACTGTTCTCTTTGTAGTCTTCACTACCATAAACATCCTATAAGATGTTCTTGCAGCTTCAGCGGATTCTGCACGGGCCAAAAACAGCAGTGTGAAAACAGTGTAAAATGGTTTAAAACGGTGTAAAAGGGTTTACACCATTTTCACACCGCTGTTTTTGGCCCATGCAGAATCTGCCTTTGTCACAAGATTTTCACCAAACTGGCTTTAGTTGACTCAGTTCCCGCTTGTTCCTCCTCAACTCCTCAGCTTTAATATTCAAGAAGGTAGTTTTCTTCCCCAACCTGATGTTTGAATTGGTACTATTTTATTTTTATTTCCCTGCTGTGATTTTTATTGCTCAGTTTATCACTCTTGATTTTGTGGACCCTTTTTACTGGATCTAAGCTTTCTATCTAGCTTAATTTTTTTCCCTTTCTGCTTATTTCTGTTTTAATGGTGTGTGTGTGGGAGAGGGGGTGTTTGCTGCTGGCTGTTTGATCCTATGTTTAGGTTTTTGTTTAAGTTTTTATTATTTTCATTGTGTGACTTTTTAAAAATGTATGCCACTTTTGAGTATTATTCTTAGGAGAAAAGTGGGATATTTGCTTTCAAAGTAAGGCTATGTTTCAATCGCACATTTCCTGGCAAGAGGTCTTTCTTGTACTCTGCAATACCGAGACAGCCTATTTTCTGCCATCTGGTGGTTGAACAGATACATGCCACTCCATATGATAAGTGCGCATTTCTAAGATGAAGATAGCACTGAAACATCAATCAGAAAATTTCCCAGTTATTCCTAAAAATTATTCTGACTGGAATTTGATTTGTTGTACCACAAGCTTGCAGGATGGAATAACTTTAAAAGAGTATCAAGTGCAGCTGGCCAATCAAATTAAGCTATTTTTGCTGTTGCTCCAAGGCGATTTGGTGCCCTTTTGAATCTTCCAGTAAGACCACAGATGTATTACATTAAAATAGAGCTCTTTTGGTATCTAAATATTTGGACACTTTGTTTATTAGCCTTCTTTTTAACTTCTGATTGCTTAGTGATATTGTTGACTGCCTCAGCCAAGTGTTGGCAGTGGGGCGGGCGGGGGGGGGGGGGGGGGGTGAGAAGATTCTTGGAGCCCAGGTCACAGGCGGATCCATGATTGGAGTGAGTCATGTGATTTATTTTCACAAGTTGTTTGAGTTGGAACTGGCTGAGATAAGGAAAACTCAGATAAATCTTTATTTGGCCCATGGCATCTTGATAAGTGTGAGTTTATTAGTGTTTGCTGGTATTATGGGTCATGAGACACTTATTTGGAAATAATAATATGGTTGGAAGGCACATGAATAAATAACCTTTCTGTAGCTTAGCAGATGTTACTCTAGTCTGGGAAAGAGGCCTCTTGAGGAAAAAGGCATTATACAAATGTAATGTGACTGTCTTGAGTGGAAATTGCAGAGGTATTTGCAAATGTCCAGTAGTCCAGAGATGGCAGTAGCCTGGAGTTTCCCAATCCAGTGATACAGAATGTCCTCCTTAAGGTGTATCAAGTTACGGAAGTGGACAAGCTAGCCTGTAAACTGAAAGATACTCCTGATAAGTTTGAAAAAAACATGGAAAAATATGATGATTATTTGGATCTCCTGACATTGTAATAACATGTATGAATTATAGTTTGGTATTAGTCTGGAATTATAATAGATAAGGTAGACAAATGTAAGCTTGTAATAAGAAACAATCTTAAATTAAAGTTGTTTTTCAGTAGTTGTTCACTATTGGTTTGGGGTGGGATATTACCAACACCCTCTGTTAACTGTAAAATCTCTATAACTGTAAAAGTACTTCTTCCTCTGAAGTCAACTTTAGTACATCTGGTACCATGTCACCAGGGAATTATCTTACTACTACTACTTACTACTAACTACTGTCATATTTCTAATACGAACTGCTGTACAGGTTATTTAAAAGTTCCACTATATGTTGACTGTGAAGATAACTTGGTTCAGGGTATTCCAATTCCCTTCATTTTTGATACTATAACTTCTATCATTCTGGTGTCGGTGGCTGGTTTTCAATCATGTAGTGTTATTCTCTGAAGAGCTGAACCTGCCAGAGACCCTAAGTTTCCATTGCAAATACCACTGTGTGTGTAGGGTGTGTCTCATCTGGGTCACATTCCCATGCCTTTCAATTTTGGTCCTGGCACTCTTATAATCACCCTGAACCTGGTGGTCCATTTTAAGTCTCCTAGCTTTATTTTCTGATGAGTTATGCCTGTCATAAATGGACAGATAGACTGATTATTTTATTACTACAGTTTCATAGTAACAGAAGTCAAAACGATTTGTTTTGTTACCATATTGAGTTTGGATCAGGGAGGAGGGGAGGTGGAATCTTTGTCCAGGGTCCCATGGGCTCTGGGCTGTTCTGCTCAACTGTCATAGTATGGAATGTATGTACGTGCGTGTGTTTGTATGTATTAGAGAAAATGACGTTCCCAAAGAGAGTGATTTTACTGTAAGCCAGAAGTTCCGTTTTGGAGGCACTAAAATAAATTCACACGCTGCAAAACAATCCAAATATAGTTTGTTTGTTTATTTATTTATTGTTTATTTATTACTGGGTTTTGTATACCGCCCTACCCCCAAAGGGCTCTGGGTGGTGGACAACATAGATTTACACATACACAGTTAAAAACTCATTAAAGTAAAACACAGCGATCGATATAATAAAACAGCGTCCGCAAGAAACCTTAATTAAAACCCTCCCAAGAGGGGGAAAGAAAAAGTGGGTCCTATAGATGGTAAGAGACCCAAGCACAGGAGGATAAAGGGGACACTGTTGTGTCTGTTGATCTTTCCATTTTCCTACGTATAAAGACTCTTATAATTATGATTAGATATACATTTTGCACACCTATTATATCCTTTATCCTGCAGCCTCTCTTCAGCCCGTCAGCTTGCAAGAACCACCTAATATTACTAGGCGGTACAATCCTAGGAAATAACAGACCCAGCCCTAACTAAACGGAGAGCGCTTTACCCGTTTTCAACGACGACAAACCCTGGCGACAGTCCACACGCACAGGTCACGCCTTTCCTTTCCTTCCCCCAATCAGAGCGTTGCTTTTCAGTTGGCGCCTTCATCAGAGCCCATAGAAATGCAAAAAGGCTTTTTCCAAATGGCAAGAGCGGCCCTAAGAAAAACGATGCTTTGAGGGTGAAAGGTCAGCAGGGAGTTGGCTACGCTCTAACGGAAGTTGAATTTACATCACTTCCTGGTCTTTCCTTTGGACGTCTGGCGGGCACACGTGCTGCCCGGCGGGTAATTTTTGTTGCTGCGGCTACCTCCTGCTAGGTCGGGTTGCCATGGTGAGTTGGGGGATGGGTGACAGCGGCCCATGTGTGGGGTGGCGTCTCTCAGTGGGGGTGATGGAATAGGCTGTAGCCCCGTTTCATGAGTTCTTGTCCGGTTCCACCCCGTGCAGAGTTTGCCTCTGAATCCGAAGCCCTTCCTCAACGGGCTGACTGGAAAGCCCGTGATGGTGAAGTTGAAGTGGGGGATGGAATATAAAGGCTATCTTGTCTCTGTCGACGGTTACATGAACATGCAGGTACGTCCGCGGGGAGAGGGGTTTACTGCCGGTTACGTTAGTTTAGATCCATTCCTGTGCTTAATAGTCCAAGGCTTTCAGTTCCTTAATTATGCTTCTGTGTCTTCTCGTCGAGTTTGGTATTTACCGCATTATTGTCATGCTTGCCTTCCAAGCGTCTCAGGGTAGCACGTATGGATTTCCCCCTAGTTTTGTCATCACAACAACCATGCGAGATAAGTTGGGCTAAAAGAGTGATTTACCCAACATGCAGAGAGTTTTAGGACTGCAGTTTGAACTCAGCTTTTCCCAGTCCTAATGCTGACAAGTTAAAAACTCACCCAACCGTCTTGATCCCGCTCAAAAAAAAAAAAAGCATCACCAACTTCTTGTGCATATCAGACCTCTTTTAAAGGTCTAGGTTATTTTCCATCCCAATTGTGTATTTTTGCTGTTTACTTCAAGTCTTTAATGCAAACTTCTTTGTGTGTATGGCTGTCTTTGCAAGGTAGGAAACTGGTTATGGAGCAAGTTCTATATTTGACACGGTTTCTTTAACATGTTGAAAACAGTCTTGGTTTCCTGGTATTTGCAATTTCAGCATATCACAGAGAAAGGTGAGGGGATCTATTTCACCTTGAAGGATTAATGATAATGTGGGATATGTAATCTCAAAATGCAGGATGTAGTGGAAAACAAACATGCTGATGACACTGGAAGGCTTCTCAGCTGATTAAGCATTAGAAGAGGAGTTTGAATTTATATCTCCCCTTTCCTATAAGAAGACTCAAAGGGGTTTACAATCTCCTTTCCCTCCCACCCCCACAACAAACACCCTGTGAGATGGGTGGGGCTAAGAGAGCTCCAAAGGATTGTTACTAGCCGAAGTCCACCCAGCTGGCATGTGTTGGAGTGCAGAATCTAATCTGGTTCACCTGATAAACCTCCATAACTCAAGTGGCAGAGCAGGGAATCAAACCTGGTTCTCCAGATTAGAGTGCACCTGCTCTTAACCACTACACCACGCTGGCTCTCTTGTGTTCATTGTTTCACCCCCATTATAAAACTTGTATGTAACTTCAGCCTGGGTATTTGTCTCAGAAAATTGTCAGACTTCTGTTTGATGTAATTTATTGACCACAAGCTTGGAATGCAATTATACACAGATTTGGTTATAGTAGTTAATAAGCATTGGTTTACAAATTATCCCTTTCCTCTATTGTGAGAATTTAAAACTTCATGCATAAAATCACAAATTTTGCTTTCAAGTATTAGAGAATGGTATGCTGCAAGCTCCTTTCCATCTCTTGTTTCAAGTGAGTTCCACGTTTGTGGTCAGTAAGTTACAACAAACAAGGGGATGACAATTTCAGAATCACTGTGCTGTATTCAAGGGCTAAGTGTCCAAGAATTTTTCAGAAACAAGGCTCATAATTAGTGGGCAAAAGCAGTGTATTGATACCAAATTATACTTCTACATTTAACAGGCAAAAATACATGTAAAAAGTGACTGAAGTAAACCATTAAAATGATAACATTGGTTACTGCAGAAAATTATATTTTTGACTGTCAAATCAGTGGCCCAGTTCACACATTAGGAAACATCTGACTTGTATGTGCATACATCTGTTTGTAAACCAGAGCTGATGCATTTACTTTACAAATGAAACGTAATTGGTACCTGGATAAATATGGGGCTTGTATCACATGTTCAGTTGCTTTAAGAATTTAAAAAGTTGAATTTAGTATGTTTTGCATAAGATACCCAGCCAGTAAGGTGGAACTTCTGAAAAATTAGAATAAGATCATTTTCCCAGTAATTGGCCATGCTGGCAGGGGCTGATGGGAGTTGTAGTCCATGAACATCAGGAGAGCCTCAGGTTGCAGACCCCTGGGTTAGGGGGATCAAATCAAGTATGGTGCGTGAAGGAAATAAAAACTTTATGTTAGCACTTACGGGACACCCCACCCCACCCCGAACTGAAAAATATGTTAATTTTAGTTCAGCCAAAAATGTGCATGGTATGCCAAGGTTACCTACTCATCTGCTTCAGCAGAATTTAATTCTCATCTGCAGAAGTAACTGAGGTACTTGTTCCATGTCATATGGGTGGTCACAGTATCCCTTCTGCAGTGTAAGATGAGGAATGTTAATAAGAAATTTAGCTTTGGTTTTGGTTTGTTCTGTACAGCCAAACAGTTGAATGAATAACTTTATTTTTAAATTTTTGATGTCCATATATACTTGTGGTTTTTTATTGTTCTGTTCCCAATTAAAATATATTTGCTCACACAATTCCTAAAGATAAGCTTTTAAAGACATTTTATACAAGAAGCTTATTTTATGGGAATACATAGATCCTGTAATCTTTAACTGTTGTTTTCATTGTTAAAGCTTGCAAATACAGAAGAATATATTGATGGTGCATTATCTGGACATCTTGGTGAAGTTCTAATAAGGTATGTATAATACTAGCATGTAGCAATTTTATCCTGAAGCAGTATTTGCACTCTGCTAAAATCCTCCAGCTTCAGTACTTGGTTTAAAACCATCTGAACACTTTGCAGTACTTCAAACACAATGCCTTAGGATTAGAATGATACCAAGTCACAAAACGATCTGGTAGTTTGATATGCAGTGCTGCTTCATTATTTTTCTTCTTATGTGATTGTACTTTTGTGATTATAATTGGAAAGTGTAGGCAACTGGGGAAGGCAATGGCAAATCACCCCAGAAACATAGTTTACCTAGTAAACATTTTGTTGTGACATCACTCTGTAGCTCAGTAATGTCCTGGGGCTTGCACACTGGGCTTTCTTTACCTTTTCAAGGAAGAATACATACAGGGAACAGAGGTAATCTTTATTTGCATTAGTATCAATTAATCAAATATAGCTCCAAACACAGAATACTTGTATTTACTTTATACTAACAAGCAAATTGGCTTATTAAAGGAAATGTAGTACTGTGTCTAAATTAGTTATAGAAAATATAAACCACATATATTTATGCTGAAGATAATAAAAACCATTTCTGTTTTGATTTGCAGGTGTAATAATGTCCTTTATATAAGGGGTGTGGAGGAGGAGGAAGAAGATGGAGAAATGAGAGAATAAACTCGTTTTTGGAAACATTTTTAAAAGTGTTCCTATCTCTTTTTTTTAAAAAAAAATCCAATATTTGTCATGTTTGAGTTCTGTAGTACATTTGTAAATGACCTTGCATACTGTAGCTGGTTGATAAGTTAATTTTTGTTTGACAGAAAATGTTGACTATGAAATAAAGATTCCATCTGACTTTTCAAAACTATTATGTTTATGTTAAGCTAAAACATTTAAGCAAACTGGATGAGATTTCCCTTATTCCAGTTTACTTACTATCTCTACTGATCTGAGCTATAAGCTCCATTGCAACAACTGGACCTAGCTCTTTAAAAAAGCCATGTATTCAAGTTCAGCTGAAATAGTAGTCTTCTTCAATTCTTGTAGTGTCTTTTACAACTTGTTCCTTTCCATGTTTAGTCTCTGGAGGTTGTGAGCGATACACCAGTTTTCTACCCACCTAAAAATGAAGGAAAATATAAACACAAACCTTGTTAAATTATCTTCTGAACTCTAATATTCTTCCAGATCTGTTACATTAAACTGTAATAGTTACATGGATTCTTGGGATCATGTGGGGCATCATGTTAAAGTATAACCATAATTGTGTTCTCTAAAGTGCAAGTTTGACTGAGTTCAGTGGGCCAGACTCCCTGGTGAGTCTATGTTATTTTAGGTTTTTCTTTATACAAGAAAAACTGTTTCAAAGTGAAACAAATCATCACTTTGTTTAGCAAGAACAGATTCTAAGAAAAAATTTACCTGTGCTGTCATTGAGCATTTGCTTGCAAGTAGAGTGTCAAATTATTTTGGTTCATATAGAGCTGTATCTGAGGTTGCTTCAATTTGGTTTTACTTCAGGCTAGTAAAAGTCAGAAACTGAACTGGCACATCTTAACTCATTCAGGTTCTGTTTTGTCTGTGATGATTTGCATTTCATTCACATTTGGTGAACATTCTTGTCTGAAATGTCTGCAAGATACCTTGCCTTTGAAGGTGAACTCTGAGGGCTGGAGCCAGTTCTTCTGTGAGTGAAGGACTAGTGGGAACAATTTGGAGGTTGCAGCAAAAAGGGTAACAAACAGGCTCTACTTCCCACTACTTCCCCTTTTGCATACTAAATGAAAGAGAATTCTGCTGACTTTCTTCCTTTTTCCTGACTTTCAGCCCCATTCCCAACTCCTGCAATATTCTGAGGATTCCCCAACCCTCAAATGTGAATTTTTGTGGAGCAGAGAGGAAACAGCTTTTTACAAATTTGGTTTATTCATGGGAGGGTTGAAGCCAACCCTAAGTAACTTGCAGTGCACTGATCTATATGTCCATAGGGAAGATCTCTGTTTAATGCATTCTGTGTTTGCACTTAAGGTGATAAAGGAAAGGATTTTGACAACAGAAAAGGAGTTTGGATTTATGCCCCACTTTTCTCAACTAAAGGAGTCTCAAAGCAGCTTACAAACTCCTTCCTTTCCCCACAACCAGCACCTTGTGTGGTAGGTGACGAACCCAACCTCAACCAGCAGGCTTCATGTGGAGGAGTGGGGAAACAAACCCCGTTCACCAGGTTAGAGTCCACCTGTCTTAGCCACCACACACAGTGGCATAGCATTACAGCACCGTGGGCGTGGTTTCACTCCATTGTGACACAAAGCACCCCCACCCCCATCAGTACCAGGCTGTTTATTCTTAGGATCTGCTATAATAAATTTCAGTCTTTACACCAACAAGCTTCCAGCCTACAACCTGCTTTCTAGTTTTTGTAGAAAAGCATACAGAAGATGGAACAAACCCAATGCGTTAACATTCTTCCAAATACTGGTTTGATATGGTTGGGATTTGTTATTACTGGAGCTAGCATGTGTATCACTTTCAGATTTTTTTGTCAGTCACTTATTCTTTACTGGTTATTTGCTGGGGGTGGGGGCGGTCAGTAGATTTTGGTCAAGCTGCTGGAGATTTTGTGTTTCATTACAGAGGAAGATCCTGCATGAGTAACATTGAGTAGTACATGCTGTGATTACGTTAATATGTGCAGGCTTATATTCCAATAGTGAACTGCATTTACCTCTGCAAAAATATGTTCAGGGGCGCAGCTGTATCAGGCTGGGGGGATTAAAATGAATAGTGAACACCTTTTTACACAACTAACCCTTTTCTTTGGTGCTGCAATTGCCCTTTTCAGAGCAAGCTTCGCTCTTCGCTCTTGGGCTGTCTTCAGATCTTTCAATTTCTCTTCACGTAACCTTGAAGAATTAAACAAAACAAAGTTTGGGCAATTAGGATATATCACTTCTGTACAACCTAAAGAAAACATGGTTCTGAAATCTCCCACACTTTCTCAGACTGGTAACTTTGCATTTTACTGTGATTAGATTGTGGCACTCTGGGATGAAGTTATCAAGAAATACCTAGAAATTTTATACAAAGGGTTTTTGCATAAAGGAAGCACAAGTGTAGATTTTAGACTTTAAAAATGCTTCCCATAAAATCAATAGTGCTAATTATAATTTATAGAGAAACCGTAATTAACTATGTAACATATGAACTGGGGATCATTAGAAAAGGAATTGATAATAAAACTGCAAAGATTGTCATGCCCTTATATAAAGCAGTGGTGCGACCGCACTTGGAGTACTGTGTCCAGTTCTGGTCGCCACATCTCAAAAAGGATATTGAGGAGATAGAAAAAGTGCAGAGAAGGGCAACAAGGATGATTGAGGGACTGGAGCACCTTCCCTATGAGGAGAGGCTGCAGCGTTTGGGACTCTTTAGTTTGGAGAGGAGGCGGCTGAGGGGGGATATGATTGAAGTCTACAAAATTATGCATGGGGTAGAAAATGTTGACAGAGAGAAATTTTTCTCTCTTTCTCACAATACTAGAACCAGGGGGCATTCATGGAAAATGCTGGGGGGAAGAATTAGGACTAATAAAAGGAAACACTTCTTCACGCAACGTGTGATTGGTGTTTGGAATATGCTGCCACAGGAGGTGGTGATGGCCACTAACCTGGATAGCTTTAAAAGGGGCTTGGACAGATTTATGGAGGAGAAGTCGATTTATGGCTACCAATCTTGATCCTCTTTGATCTGAGATTGCAAATGCCTTAACAGACCAGGTGATCGGGAGCAACAGCCGCAGAAGGCCATTGCATTCACATCCTACATGTGAGCTCCCAAAGGCACCTGGTGGGCCACTGCGAGTAGCAGAGAGCTGGACTAGATGGACTTTGGTCTGATCCAGCTGGCTTGTTCTTATGTTCTTATGAACTGAAGTTCACTCTGCAAATTTAAGTTCGGTCCGGAAAGTAGGGTGGTACTCTTGAAATCTACATTTAAATCCAAGTTCAGTCATGACAATGTATGTCTCAAAGACTTTTATTACTTATCAGTTGTCTACTTACCTTTGTCGTCTTTCTTTCACCCTAAGTTTTTCATTGGCTTCAAAAACATCAAGATATTCATTTGGAATTGCTTCCAACATCTCACACAGTTGCGAAACTCTGATTTCTATTTCTTTCAACATTTGAAAGGTAGTCAGACTGGATACTTCAGTTTCTTCACCACAAGCTTTGTATACTTCTGCCACTTTTCTATTAAGCGTATCCAGAATTTTATCCTTATGATTAAAAAAGAATGTCAGCAAGGTACAGCAATGATTTGTTAAACAAATTTATACCAAAGCCAAAATGACGTATTAGGATATACTCTAGAAAAGTCAGTTTCCAAATGTTTTAGAATCATAAGAGCTGGAAGAGACCACAAGGATTATCAAGTGCAACCCCCTGCCATGCAGGAATACACAATCAAAGCACTCCAAACATATGATCATCCAGCCTGTTTAAAAACCTCCAAAGAAGGAGACTCCACCATACTCTGAGGCAGTATATTCCACTGTCAAACAATCCTTACTGTCAGGAAGTTCTTCCTAATGTTTTGGTCAGACTTCTTTTCCTGCACCTTTAACACATTACTCCTGGGCCTAGTCTCTGGAGCAGCAGCAAACAAGCTTGTTCCATCTTCAACATTGCATTTATAGTGCATATTCCCCCCACACGTTTTAGGCAAGTTCATTGATGGTTTCTTTTCAGTTCAAAGGGCAGACTGGTACAGATTCATTGCACAAAAAAACACAATACACAGTTGAAAGTTAAAAAATCGAATAAAGGTACAAATGTACATTTCTCCCCAATAAGTCTATTTTGAGCACTTAAAAAGCATTTTCCCAAGGGGAAAGGTTCATAGTAGTGGAGTTTGTTTTTGCAGTAATATAGCAATGTGATTCTTCAGACTTTCTGAATTGTCTGTTGACCACATGCCATGTTAAAAAAAGTGAAGTTCACTTCAGAGATGGAAGGCTTCTATGCACTAGTGTAATTACATATCCCCTGCAAAGAGATATTTGATACTATAGACAATGTCAATAAGATAATGAGAAAGTCCTGAAGGAACTGCATAGTTGAACCACTGCAAAGGATTCTTCACTATAGGATTCTTCACTTTGAAAAGCTTGAAATGCCTAAAGCAATAGAATATATTACACTACTTCATCTGTGGTACTTATCGTCTTGTACTACTTACTGCAGATCATAAAATAATTTTAAAAGACATGTTTGGACCTAAACTATGTAGTTAAGGTAGCAAAGAATGATTCAGCAAGAAAACTACTGCAAGTTTTCTCTGCATGTAGTCGTGCACGCGGAGTCACCGTAAGAACGAGACGAGACGCGGAGATATCATCTGGTGGAGAGAGCCAGCAGCGGGAGCGCGGGGGTCCGTGATCCTGGCAACTCTGCCGCGTGCTAGTTCCTGACACCTTTTATTAGGGTTTCTCTGGGGGCGGGCAAAGGGGTGGATCGGCGGGAGGCCGGGAGAGCGGGAGAACGGGAGACCGGGAGGTCGTCAGGTGATGCATGATCTCATCGGGCTGGTACGTGCAGGAGGAAGCGTCCGTGTCTGGGCCTAATCCACACCTGGGGGCAAGGGCCCATTATCCCTTTGTCTGGGACACCTGGTGGCTGTGAGCCAGGTAGTTCATGACCTGTGAAGGCCGTAGTTGGGCCGGCATGCCAAGCGCTCTGCCTACGGTTCTGCTGGGTCAGCAGCTCATCCCTACATCTGCACATCTAATTGTCTATAGACGACTGTCAAGCTTCAATTATCTTTAAGAAAAATACTTTTATATTTACAAATCTGAATATCTGACATTCTGAAATCTATTATTTGTGGAATTGGTACATGGTTTGTGAAATAGGTGTTGGGATCTTTGGTGCAGATATCCTAGGATTGTGTAACATGAACAAACACTAATTAAAAGCAGTCCTTTGTCCCTCTGCACATAATTTTAAGATTAAAAGCCATTCCTTGTAGCTGTATATTAATTGATACCTAAATGTAATCATGACCATTCCACTGCAGCAAATGGGCGTGAGCTTCGATCTATGAGATCACATCTCACTAGTAGAAGGTTGTATACATATAGCCAGTTGGGTATCACACCCTCTCAAGGCAGTGTACAAAGTTTGGTATTCCTCATTTAGTTATACCATAATGGTTTTCTGCTCACTCTACAGTCTGTGTTATATCTAATGACACCACTAAGGCATAGCTCTCGTGAACCATCCCCAGGTATGCCTTCCCTATGTCAACTCCTGCCAAATAATGAAGCAGTACAGCCTTCACTCTTAAATATCAAACAAATAATGCCATGGAACATTTCCATGAGTGCAAGAACTTCTGAATGCAGAGTGTGATTTTCTTTTCTGTGGCAGGAGAGGGAATGGTGAGACATTTTGGGGTGCTGATGAAAAAGGGAGATGAGAGAATGCTAAGTCCTAGGAAGGAATCCAGCACAGAAATTGTCAGGCCCCTACCCAAAATATTAGTGTAGTTTTTTATATTTAAAAGAATTTGGATTTATAACCCCCCCTTTTCTCTCCTGTGAGGAGACTCAAGGTGGCTTACAAACTCTTTTTCTCTTCCTCTCCCCACAACATACACCTTGTGAGATAGGTGGGGCTGAGAGAGTTCCAAAGAACTGTGACTAGTCCATCCAAGGTCACCCAGCAGGCTTCATGTATAGGAGCAGGAAAACCAGTACACCAGATAAAAGTCCACTGCTCACAGGGAGTCAAACCCAGTTCTCCAGATTAGAGTCCACCACTCTTAACCACTACACCATGCTGCTTTTCTTGTTATAGTTGTTTACACAGCAAAAAGTTACCATGGTTGCTGGATTATACTGTCCTGCAGAGAATATCTCGGCTTTTAATGCTAGTTCATTGCATTTTTCCTTTTCTTTCATGGAAGCAGCTATAACAGCTTCTTTTTCGTCTACTAGGCTTTTAACTTTTTGTTCCCTACAAGAAAGAAAGAAAGGAAGAAAGGAAGAAAGAAAGAAAGAAAGAAAGAAAGAAAGAAAGAAAGAAAGAAAGAAAGAAAGAAAGAAAGAAAGAAAGAAAACACACCCATAAGTTATGAAGAGGTTTGATAATTCTGTCGCTAGACTGTAATATAACTCATATTTTTGGAAGCTCTTTATAGGCAGGCTTCTCCAAGTATGCTACATCACTGCTGGTATCTGATAAGCCATGGAATGTAAATGTTGCTGGGAACTGACAGCAGCACTGAGAACTTGAGTTTGGGAAGGAAATGGTGTGTAGGAGCTTGCTACTCAAAGTGATGCACATGTATAGTCCCAATCAGCTTGAGCAAACCATCACCAATAATGCTATTTGAGTGGGAATCACTTCAGCTTTATCCAACTCCCGAATGCAGCTGCTTGCCGAGGGAAGGGGGGGAATCTTTAGTTTGTTGTTTTCTGTCTTTAAGCATCATTTCAAGGGATTTCACTCCCTTGAATGCTTAAAGACAGAAAACAAACTAAAGAGTTCACACACACCCTTCCCCCGGCAAGTGACTGCACGGGGATCATTTAAAGGGACTCCGAATGCAGCCGCTTGCAGGGAAAGGGGGAGGGAAACTTTAGCTTGTTGTTTTCTGTCTTTAAACAATGTTTAAAGACAGAACACAACAAACTACAGAGTCTTTGGTCCCTGTACCCCACTCTTGACAAAAACTTAACCACTGCACTCTTGGGCTGTCTGAAACTCCAATTGGTACAAAATCTTCCTAGGCTGCATCATTTCTCTATTCCAGGAGTCCCCAACATGGCATCCACCAGAACCCTTTCTAGCACCAAATGTTTTCAGGAAGAGGGTAGGGCTTTTGTCCTGTAAGGTTTTGATTAGCTGTGCAGATTTAAAAAAAATATTGCTTTGACAGCAGCTGCCACCATAGCACAAGCATTTAGACCAGGGGTCCCCAAACTACGGCCCGGGGGCCAAATGTGGCCCCCTGAAGGCATTTATCCGGCCCGCCAGGCATGGCGGCGATGGCTCTATTCATGTGCAGTGGGGGCTCGAGGGAGAGGAGGAACTGGCCCCAACAGCTGTTGATTGCAATTACATGATGGCACCCCCAAATCTCCATGAATTTTCTGACCCAGAGTTGGAAACCTTACATGTGGCGACTCCTGCTCCGCCCTTCCCTCTCGGCTACTCCATGTGTTGCTCTCAGGCTTTCTGTTCCACCTCACTCCCATTGGCATCAGCCAGGCTGGTGAATCGCTCGCTGGCTGCTAGGGAGGAAGAACCCAGGAAGATACCTAATCCTGGGTTAGATGGAGATCTTCATTGGGAAAGATCTGCTTTTTTTTTTTTACAGGGGAAGGTATTCCACAGCCTTCCCAACAATATTTGGAGCCCACCCTGTACTTGACATACTTTGGTCACTGTTCTAAAAATAGACCATGACAGAAAGGCTGAAAGGTGAAATCAAACATTTTACAATCATTTGTACATAGGAATTTTCTCATAGTTTTTTTTAGTCCGGCCCTCCAACAGTCTGGGGGACAGTGAACTGGCCCCCTGTTTAAAAAGTTTGGGGTCCCCGGATTTAGACAGTATTATGGAAGTAGAACTGTGGCAATCATTTTGTGACTAGCTCCTCTTCCTGTGGCCGCCATTTTGTTGCTGTGCTTGCCATGTTGTATGAGAATTCCAAATGTGCCCACAGAGCCAAAGCAGCTGGGAATCCCTGCTGTAATCTAATGTGAGAAGAATTTAGGATGTGAGCTGGGAATCCCTGCTGTAATCTAATGTGAGAAGAATCTGGATGTGAGAAGAATTTAGATTGCTGTAACCAAATCATGCTTTTAAAGAAAACATTGAAGCTGCTATGACAGAAGAAATCTGAACTATCAGCTAATGGTCTTAAAGTAAATTGTGCATCTTCTCCTTCCAGGGAACAGTAACTCCAACCAGAACCGGATTCTTCCATGGACAGTCCCATCTAGGGGGGAAAATCCCACTCTGGAGCCAGCATAGCCCTGTGCCGGCATGGATGCCCACCCTACCAGCACAAGGGGCAAATGTGCCGGTAAAGAGGGAGTTATCCTGGCGGCTAGGTACCAGGTGATTCTGCAGTGCCTGACCCAGAAGCCACTGTCACTTAGGCTTGCCAGTGCAAAAAGCTGTGCCAGCATGCCCAGGGGCGGAGCCAACGTCAGCATCCTCCTGGCCTTTGGCCACTGGAATGCCAGCAATTGGGATTTGGACTTACGCCACCCTTTTTGGATGTTGTGATGTCATGGAGCTCAATGGAGAGCTGGTCAGCAGTGGGGAGGATTTTGTTTTTGCCCTCCCCATGCTACCAAGAAGCCCTCCTGGAGGCAGTGGGGCAGCGCCAAAGCAATGCTGCAGTCCTCTGCTGCAGGCTCTGGATTGGGCTGCAATTCATGATTAGTTATGTCACCAACAAAAAGTGGCTCAGCCTTAGCTAGATGGAACTCATTTACTCATCCTTATCCTGTACCTTTTCCAGACCCTTCCTGCTACAGGTAAGCTCTGATCCTTTTAACATCAAATTCTGTCCTCTCTCTGTAATATACATAAAGTGCTCTAGGCAGAAATAATATTACCTCTCTGTTTTATTTATTCACTATCACTCTTGACACTTAGTTAATATATTTAAGCTATCAGCCCGACCATGTGTCTGAGGGGCAGACTAGATTTGGTACCAAATGTCTTGCAGGGGAAATGCATACTATATAAGCACCTTTATCAGTGGAACAAATAGTATTCAGGGGGAAGAGCTTAATTCCTTTTCTCTTATGCCACAGTTCCAATCAGAATTGGGCACTTGATTGCCATGTACTTTTTAAAAATACGCAGCTCAGTAACACATATCTTGTTCAGCCCTAAATAAATGGAGGAAAAAGAGGACACAGACTTCAGTCCAATCCAAAAAGGGAAGATGGTACAGCGGTGACTGGGGATGGTGCTGCCACTCTGCCTCCAAAGAAGCAATTGGTGGCATGGATGCTGAGGGAGAAGGGGAAAATCTTCCTCCTCTGGGAAAGCCCAGAATGTCTTATGCCACACCTTTCGATGGCATAAGTCTGTGCCGCTGGGAGAGGGTGTTCACATCCTGCAAGTACACTGAGAACTAACTAATGTTGGCTCTGTCTCTGGGAACACCCCCCATGATACCAGTGAGGGCATTTGTGGCGGAGGCCTGCCAATGCAGGGGCCAATTTCCAGATTTGGCTGCTATGGTGTGGCCCATCGCCTGCATCCATGCCATTTTACATGGCACTGTGGGCATGGATGTCAGTGTAGGGTTTCTGTCGCTTCCTGTGTGGCTTCAACTTCCCATTTGGATTGAAGTTTGTCTTGCCTTGTTTTAGATTACTTACATTTGCTCTCTAACAATTTTTTCCTTCTGCTGACAATCTTCCAGCATTGCAGCTAAGTCCTGAATGTTTTGAAATAGTGAAAGGTTTTGTTCCTCAAGAAATGTGAACATCTGAAGTAACTCTTTTGGGTCTTTAAAATATATCTCTGGCTCCTTTTGCAGAAGAAACAATGTTATCAACAGTTATTGGAGACAGTACCTGAAAAATAATCTAAAGCTCAAAATCCTAGCTAGAATGAGTGGGAAAGATTTGTAGGACTGCATTGCGTTAGATACTGTGGGCCTTTGCTAACCCCTTTATCCGGAAAAATATTTATCAGCCAAATTAATGGCAGATCACAAATTAGTGTTTTCCCTGTGAATATTTTGAAGTGTGCACGAAAGAACAAAAGTTTTCTGAAGTCTTGAGAGGATAATTACTAGTAACCGCCAGTGGTCACAGAGTAGTTCCCTTATTTTACATAATCACCACTGCAAAGATGAGCAACAGTTGAACTAGGAATTGCCATACTTTCTAGAAATCAACAAAATGTGCTTCACCATTGCTAATGTGTCCTTCAAATGCTATGGTTTATCTCTAACCTGAAAGCAGAGGTCTGTAAAACAAACACTGTTATACAAGTTCCAGGGGGTCAAATGCGCATATTGCTGACATGTATACATATCCTCTGACCCAACTCTGTATGAGAAAATGATAGTTTTGGATTTTTTTTCTCCATATTTTTTTCCCTACACATAATTTCCAGATGGAATGTACCAAGACTGGGTGCACATTTTAGCTGGAGCTTGGGTACCATATAAAAATAAAATTGGCATTAGTAAAAAAAGGCAACGTTGCCCAACCTCTGAAAATCCAATGCTGAGGTAAAAGGGCCAACGCAGCCCACAAGTTTTGTTGCAGAGGTTCTCTAAACATTTGCATAAGCATAGAATTAAAAACAAAAGGACTTTCTTTTTAAAGAGATGTAACAAACATAATGACAACAAATATAACAAATATAATCACCACATCACTTGGTATGTCTTCCAAAGAAAACTCGTCATCTGAAGAAGTGGTTTTTTCACTTGTATAGCTATTAGAGCAGGCAAAAATTTAAGTCAGATTTGTATCTAAACCCTGAGCAAGTTAAAATGTAATGTCAAAGTGTGACAAAATATTTTTTGTAAAACAGGGCCTAACACTAGCCATAGCTGCATTAATAAGCCTTACTAGTCAAGCACTGGAAGAATTTCATATTGGTCTGTTTTTCAAGACACGAATATAGTAACTTTTGAGGTTTCCTAAACATCAATAATGCTGATGATGCACACTGAAGACCTTCATGGTTGTCATTTCGCTTCTCAGTAGATGTCATACCTTGAACTCCAGAGCCAGAAGGCATAGAACGAACACAATAAAACAAACACCTTCCAAGCTTCAACCAGCTTCCTGCTGGTCTGGGCTATTTCTACCTCTGTAAAAATGTAGATGGGAAAGCTACAAACCCTCAGTATCTCTCATTTCTCCATTACTAATGTATTTTACTAAACGCCCAATCCAGAGGGTGATGCATCCAGAGACGCTGCTGCTGCTGCGCCACCATGCCACCTCAAAAAAACTCTCAGGTGGAGCAGGAAGGCAAGTAAAACACAAAAAACCCAGCTGCCTGAAAATTGTCCATAGGACAAAATGCAGTTACGCCACACTTCTGTGTGGCATAAGTCTGCAGCCAATGGGGTGAACAAACAAATCGACATGGGCCCGTATATGCTTCCCCCTCTCCACCATTGGGTTGCCCTTTGCAAATACAACCCATTACTTTTGGTCATCATTTATTTGTGTTCAGCTGCTCAATTTTTTAAAAATAGTAAAATTGATCAAATAAATAACTCTTGATCAAGAAATTAAGCTTTGGACCGTACCTTAGTGCAGATCTTTTCCTTCCTAGAAATGATGATCTGTGACTCACATTTATTTTTGATCCACTTTCAAAAAACCTATAGTCAGTTTCTTTGAGCATTGAAATTGAAAATAAAAAACAAAGAGGTATCATATGCTATTATAATTCAGCAAACAGGACAATAAAACCATTGTCTTTAGACTTTCACACAAGAAATATGCATGACAGTGGTGAGATCTTCTGAAGCAAAACCAGTGGCTACCTAGGAGCCTTTCCTGTTGTGGAATTCTCTCCCAACACCAGCTTGCCTGATGCTGTTTCTTTGGAATTTCAGATGCTGTTTCTTTGGAATTTTAGATGACTGGACTGAACTGAAGTGCCAGCTGACAAGGAAAACGCACACCCGCATGGACAAAGTCATAGGAAGTCAGAAAATGGCAATAAGTGAGCAACAGCATGTTTGTTAAGGGCAGGAAAAGAAGGCCTTTCCTGGGATGAAGGGCAGCTGTGCGAAAAGGAAATTGTGCTTAAGGCAGGAGAAGAACACCTCATGAAATTTGGATAATGGGCATCCATGAAGTGGGGAGACATCCAAATAATAATAAAGATATATATTATTATTTCAGTGACAGAATTTTGCTGTTTAAAGAAGTCAAGATGAGCCTTTTGGGGGGCGTACGGTACCTACGGCTCATCAATGGAGTCTAGACTACATATATATTCATGGCAGAGGAGCATTATTAGAGTGAATCTCCTTTTACCTTCCTGACCAAGTCATATAGGCCGTATCTGCACGGCCCGTTTACGACGGCCTGGGGGCGCCAAAAAAGGCGCCCCCAGGCCGCCGTTCGCACAGGCGCCGCTGCTGCAATGCAGCAGCGGCGACCTGACGCCTCTTCCCTCCCCCCAGGGCGGCGTCAAGCCGCCCTAAACAACAACCCTTTAAAGGGTTGTTGTTGGGGAGAATCGTCTTCCTGCGGCGCAGTGCGAACCAAGCGCCGCCGGAAGACTGCTTTCTCCCTCCCACTTACTGTGTCTTCCTCGTCACCTGCGGGGCGTCGCAGCCACACTGTCCTCCGACCTCCAGGGGTCGGAGGGCAGCGTGGGCGAGGCTGCGACACCACCGCAGGCCGATGGAAGACACAATGAAGGAGAGGCTGCAGAGGCGGCTCCGTGCGGAGCCGCCCTGCCTTCTGCCGGCCTCCCCGTTGCCTGCTCGCACGCTTGCGTGCGAGCAGGCTCCCGCCCCCACGCCGACAGAACTCCTGCCGGCGTGGGGGCGCGAGGGGGCCGTGCAGAAACGGCCATAGATACTGTGGAGATCCAATCCAGTTGCAGCCCAACCCTTGCTTGATTTCAGCAAACACCTTTCAGCTTGAACTTCTGATACAGGCATGAGTTTGGTATGATTGCCATTTTCCAAATAGCCATTCTCTCCTTACCTGAGCTTATTGAGAATTTCTTTTTTGCATCCGGACCAGGAATAAAGAATGATGATGATTTCCCACTTAAAACGTTCTTTCCATGTGGAGAAGGTATGTTTTTGCCTAAAGGTACAATTCAAATAACAAACAGTTGGATCCAGCATAAATTTTCTGCTTAGAGCTCTAGCACAAGTGGGAATGCACAAAAAAGACTGTACTAATTGCTTGCACTGTCAATTTATTGAACTCCCACTTATGTGTCTACTTAAGCAAGATACTGTACAATCAATTTCTGGGCACTATAGTAAATGAGGAGATTGCTAGAGGAACTGCTCTAAGCCCATTTGTAACATAAATACATTTCTTTATCAACTTCAGTTAAAATATAAATGGCACAATGGTTTTAGACAAAATATCCCCAGTCTACTGGAATATTAGTATTAAAATATGAACGTAATACAATACTACTGATCAGTTTGCTCCAAAAAATTTTGACATGAAAAAAGGAAAAAAATTCTTCCTTTCTTCACAGTAACAATACATTACGTTTCTCCTTAGTTTTCTTTTTCCAACTAAAGTGCATCAAATGTTAGCCTTTGCTTGCACATAAATGCCCCAACCTCTTCTTCATCATCATCATCTAATTTTCTACACATGTTATAGTGCTACAATAGCCTTTCTGATGTTGTGCTCAGTATTTTAAATAGGGCTGTACAACAACGCTCCATAAAGATATTACAATCCAAGCAATTTTATTTTCTCTGTTTTTGAATAATTCCTAACATGAAACTTGACTTTTTACAGTATTTATTTGGAAAAAATTTATGCTGCTTTGCCAGGAACTTGCCTGAGGTAAAAGAGCAAACATTGAAAGGTATTAATTATTTTAAAATCCAACTTTAAAAAATGTACATAAGCATAAAAACATAAACCACAAAAACAGACCACTGACAGCTTAGAGCACAGTTTCTAGACTATCATAATTAATAATACTTGCGTGTCACCAAGTCACAGCCAACTCTCATGGTGACCCTACGACTATGGGGTTTTCAATGACACATGGTTTGTCATTGCCTTCCTTTGCATAGCAACTCCAGTCTTCCTTAGAAGTCTTAGTGCAAGTACTAACTGTGACCAATCCTACTTACCTAGCAAGATTGAGCTACTCAGGCTGCTCCAGACTAAAATAGTATTTTTAAAAATCAATATCTTAATTAAAAACCTGGGTGAATAGAAGTGTTTTGGCTTGGCACCTAAAAGAAAGCAACAAAGGCACCAGGCAAGCCTCAAGAAAAAGAGGCCACTACTGAAGAAGCCATAATCTCTGGTTGCCACTCACCTTACCTCTGAAGGCAGGAGCACAGAAAACAGGGCTGTTAAGGCAGGCTGGACACAGCTGCATCTCCTACTCCATATTGCAACAACTGTAAAAAACTGTACTATTGCATATATTTAGCTATCTTGAAAAATTTTGCTCGTTGTACAGGATTTGGGCCCATGAGTAATGAGATTTGTACTATTTCAAACTATACTACCCTTACTTTAATAGGAAATTATTAGTGCAAGGGAAGTTATGCTCTTCTAAGTTAATTGAAGTCAATAGGCTTACAAGCAGTGGTGGGATTCAAATAATTTAACAACTGGTTGTTTACAAGCACCATTTTAACAATTCGGTTTTGCCGAATTGGTACAAACCTGATGAACCCCACCACTGCTTACAAGGGTCAAATTGTGCTTAGGGTGGCACTATATATTATGTACTGCAGGATGAAGCAAAGACAGGGCTACAGTGCAAACCAGTTCTATGGATTGTGGTAAAAAAGAATACTTACTCAATTTGCAGCTGAATATAGCAGAAGGCTGTGATTTTAAACTAGGTTTTTCAGGTTTTGATATTCTTCTCTTCTCTGCTTTCCATTTCCCTCTTTTTTCCAGTTGCTTTTCTTGCCACTCTTTAGGAGAAACTCTCATCAAAAATTTTTCATAAGATAAATACCGCCTCAGAATATCTTCGGTGTCTGTAATCTCACTGCAAATGTTCAAGTTAACAACTGACAAATAATTTGTGAATTTTTAAAATGTCATAAACTTCAGCTGCTGGCCATTCCTTATATCATTCTATGTTACAGCAAACATGATGGTCCCTATCTATCAGTAAGCCAGTGAAATAGAGCCAGCCACAAAAAGTAATCTGTGCATACTTGCAGAAATTTCCATTATCAAGAAAAATATTATTCTGTAGGTTTTTAGAAAATGAAATAAAATGGTGTGACAAAAGTGGAGAATGCTTATTGCTCTCCGAGAGTTAAAGAATGTTGACTGCAGCTGATCATCAACAGGAAAAGAAAAATGGGAGAAAGAAGTGGTTTCATCAGGGTGCTCTATAAAAATCCTGACACCATTTTAGAAGTATTTGGGAGGCCCTCCTACTGTGCACAGAGACCTAGCTTGCTGTACTACTTTCCTCTTTTTAATTCTCATGCTGAGAAGACAAGAAGAGGTCACATATCAGCAGCAAGGATTCCTCCAGAGCTCTGGTTCTTGGCTTGAATTTCCTGTTCCTGGTGCTCTTGGCTTGCTGCCCTGGTCTCAACACTAGTAAAGTCATAATTCTGTCTTCCCCTCTTAATGTCACTTGCCTGTGATGTCACAGACTGTAACCAGGGGGTTGTTAAATGGGAATTCCAGGTCTATAAAATGCTAAAGACTATCACAAGAGAGCATTGTATAAAAAGAGTATAGCTAAAGTCAAAGATATTACTCTGGTCAAGGATGAAGAAATACAAGAACTGGTATAAAATCTATCAGAGTGAGGCATCAACTTTGTCATTGCCAGCTATTTTCTTTCTGACTGTGGATTGTTTGGATCCAGCCCCCAAGGTTCATGAAAACATCAGCTGCAATATTTCTTGTTTGTTTAATAAACATTGTTGCTTCTTCACTGCAGGTTAATAGGACCACAATGAGAATCAACTTGGGAAATCACTTTCCCCATTTAGAAAATGTATAAGCCACTTTTTCACAGACCTGCATGGGGCTGCTCACTGGTAAAAATGACACGCACTGCATCCCATTTGTAGATGGATATGACGCCAAGGAACTAACATTCCCAATAGTGCTGGGGCCAGTTTGGCTCAGGAAAACATTGAGGGAGGAGGAGTTTCAGCCTTCCCTCCTAGGTCATTTTCCCAAGTTGAAACAGCCATAGGGAGATGCCATATTTGCCTCTTTATGGGGCTCCATGTACCACAAACATGAGATGGAGAATCCCACTCTGACTAGTGTCACAGGTAACATGCAGTTTGCCTTCACTTCTGTAGATGGAGGCACAGAGAACAAGGCTTGGGAAGAGGATCGAAATTGGTTGGCTTGGCAAACAAAAGTCTGGATCACAAAATATGCAAAACAAAAAGCTCACCTTTTAATTGTGAACACCTCATTCATTGCTGCATTCACTTCAGCTGTCAGTTCTAATTTAGATTTTGCTTCTTGAGTTGCTCTAAAACAACACATTTGTTATTAACTCTATGTGCGTGTGTGTTTGGAGAGAGAGCATATATATCTGTTCTGTTCCCCTGAAACACAGGTCTATTATCATATTGTGAAAGATACACAGTCTTTTTCTCCCTCCATTCTGCCCCCATGCTATTCATTTTCCAAACCAAAAGGTTCAGAAGCCTATACAAATTTTGTACTTTTCCACTATGGTTATTAATTAGGCAGCTGGAATGCCTTCTTAGAATTTGCTCATGGAACAAAGAGTCCCAGCATTATATCTGCATGAAAGGTGTATTCCACATGGGGATAGGCTGATGTAATTTCCCCATTGCTGATGCAGCTGCTAGTACAGCACAGTAGTATTGGGTTTCCATATGGCAAGTTCCCCTATATCTTTTCTGAGCCCCCCTAGCCTTTTAAAGTTGTTTTTTTCAGCCATTTCATAGTTACAGCACTATAATGCTATAGCAATCTATGCCTTAGGTTCTCTGAATTCCAAGTTTTAATTGCTTTTAAAATAATTGTCTATCCTCTTTTGTTTTAGAGATATGCTTTTACATCTCTACAATAAAAAGAGCTGGAAACTTCCTTAAAATAAAATATGGGGGTTCAGAGAACCTGATACACAGATTGCTATCATGATATAACAATATTCAGTTGCTGATTAACAAACAAAAAGCTCCATTATTAGAAGCGTGGGTGGTTTGTGTGTGTGTGTGTGTGTGTGTGTGTGTGTGTGTGTGTGTGTGTGTGTGTGTGTGTGTGTGAGAGAGAGAGAGAGAGAGAGAGAGAGAGAGAGAGAGAGAGAGAGAGGGAGGGAGGGAGGGAGGGAGGGGGCGGAAATGGCTACCATGTGGGCAGGGAAGTTTTTGTTTTCCTGGCAGCCATTCAGACTTCAATGTGACCTTTCTCAAAATTTTGTAGCAAAGCAGGTTTGGAATAAAGTTTGGAAAAAAGAGGTACATGAATGCACCACAATGTTGTGGAGAAGCAGAAAAAATGCTTCCCAACAGCTACAACCCAGTGCAAATAACCTATGTGAAAATGGCCAACAGTAGGAAGGACTAGACAAAAGCTTACTCCCCAGAACACAAAATTCAGCTGGGAGAGTCTCTCTCTTTAAAACTGGCAGAAAGGGTTCATTGACCAATGACAGGAAGGTTTGAAAGTCTGGTGGGCATAGTTTTCAAATCAAAACTACGGGGGGGGGTGGGCTGCCTGTATTAATAACAGAAAATACACATCCTATGTCAAATTCTACACAGGAAACTGAACAGACCCATACCTGCAACAGCTGCTTACAGTGTAAAATGGGGGATATTTGCAGCCTTTCTAGAGGTGGAACTAACTGCAGGATCTAACCAAGGTACATTTCATCAGATGCCTGATGAGAATTTGGTTGGGAAAAACCCAACTTTTGTCAGACATGTGACAGAAGAGTTACCATTAAAAGTACTTCCTGCCCCCATTCCACTCTGCAGCCCCACACATCTGGAGCATCGACTTTCCCTCCCATCCACTCCATGCTCTTTCAGGAAATAAAAAATGGCTGGAGAGCCATCTGCTTCCAGTGTCTATATGTCTATTGCCAGCAGTTTTTTAGTTGCTCATAAAGAGCAAAGTGGAAGGAACTACAGAACTACAGTTCCACATGGAACTACAGAGCAAGAATGGAGGCAGCAAATACTTTTAAAGGTGAGTCCTCAGTCACATGCTGATAAGTTTAACTGGGAGAACCTCCAACTAGGAAAACCTTCTCCCAGGCAGCTTTATTGCATGTAAATACAGCTTTCTGTGATGGAGTTCACAGCCAAGGGCCACGGTCTCCATCCTGTGAATACTGTTTCATGGAAATCAATCGTGTTATTTATGTCATCTCCGTTTGAGCACTGTATATATATATACTAAATCAAGACAAGAATAACAGAAATTGTAACAGTGTCTAACAATTTAAGGGCATCCACAGAACTTCTATCATTGTCTCTGAGAAACTCCTCAAATGCAAGTGTATCTTCTTCCAGTTTTGTTTCAGCAATTTTGGCCCTTCGTTCTTCCTTTGCAGCCAGTTTCTCCAGCTTTGTCATAGTGGACTGTTTCACTTTTACTCTGTACTAAGAAATCAATTACAAAAAAAAATCATGTACCAAAAGATATGTTCAAGTGAGCTAGTAAGTCAGGTTATGTGAGGGCAGATAATTTATCTCCTGGGACACTATATCAGGGGCTTGGTGATAATTGATCCATTTTATCTCAGCCTTGGCAGTGGTGCTAAAAATCCTGTTTTCTTTCATAAAACCTAGAGTGCTAGTACTTGCTACAGATTACCCATAGTGCTGAAGTACACTAAGACCAGGAACAATACAGATAAGTTTTATTTATTTATTTACAAAATGCACACCCTGCCTATCACAAATGTGGCACTCAAGGAGGCACTCCTTAAGCAACAAGTTAGCCTTGATCCAGAAGAAGAGCCCTCACATACACACTGTTTCACTGGTGCAGCTTCTGTTTTATTTTTCTTCTGAATTCTACTGCATACATGAATTAATTTAAGGAAATAACTAGGGTTGCTCAAGATTCTGTGCATGTGTATTTGTATGCATACACATTTGAATTTCTGGTTCAAGAAGAATTTGGTTTGGATCTCGTGAAGTTTTCTGTGGTACAGGCACGGGCGAAGCTAGGGAAAATGGAGCCTGGGGCAAAATCTGAGTTTTGTGCCCTCTCCCCGCCGGTGACTGCCCCCCACCAAACAATGATTTTTTTGCATCCGACTATTCTAAAAGGGGCTGGTGGGGGAGCTTGATCTGTCCATGAATACTGTGATCCATGGGCAGAGTCAGATTGCTGGGATGGGGGGGGGGGGCTGAAAGAGCTGTCTCTGTTCATGGATCCTGTCATCCATGGGCACAGACAGACTGCTGGGGATTGGGGAGGGGGGAGAGCTGTCTTTGTCCATGGATCCTGTCATCCATGGGCACAGACAGACTGCTGGGGATGGGGGGAAGGCTGGGAGTAGTAACATTGGCAGAGTAACATGGCAGGGCATGGGGACTGGGACAGTTTTCCCAGGAGAAAGGTTGGTCTCTCGCTCTTGCAGAGCCGAGCAAGCCTGATGCTCGCTCTTGCAGGGGCGAGAAAGTCCCCCTTAGCCGTCCATGCAGGGGTGAGTGGGGAGGGAGGGGAGACTTCTGCAGGGCCCCTGCAGGCTCGGCTGGGCCTTTGGGGTGGGGGAGGAGGGAAGGGAGGCTTCTGCAGGGCCCCTGCAGGCCCGGCTGGGCGTTTGGGGTGGGGGAGGAGAGGCTTCCGATGGGCCCAGACTGTGCCCCTCCCTCATGCCCCCACTTACCTTTGGTGCCACAGTGGTCTGGGGCAGCCTGGCAGGGTCTGGCCTCCTTCCCTCCTTGGCCTGCCCCCACCCCAACAGACTGCTCCCGGCAGAGCCGGCTGAAAGAGCAGTCTGTTCGGGACTACTCCCTCTGCTGGCTGAAAGAGCAGTGATTTCTCTTTCAGCCAGCAGAAGGAGCAGTCCCTAACAGACTGTTCTTTCAGCCGGCTCTGCCGGGAGCAGTCTGTTGGGGTGAGGCCAGGCGAGGCAGGAAGGGGGAGGGGTTTGGGGGCAATTGTGCATTCCCCATGTGACTTGAATGTGGGGCGCCCGGGTCAAGTGTCCCTGGATGTCCCTGTTGTAGCTTCGCCACTGGGTACAGGGAAAGAGGGTGATTTTGCCAATTTCTCCCTCTTGTGGCAGTCTAAAATTCTCAAGAAACAGGGATTCCCATGAGTAACTTAGGGAGAAAATGAAGGTGTCTCATGGGAGGGGTACCAGTGAAAAGTACCCTCCTCCCTGTGCCTACAAAAGTCTAGGTGGGATTCCAGTTTTCATGTAATGAGATAATGAATATTCAGTTTTTATACTTGTCCTGACATCTGATTGAAATTCTAGTATAGTTGATGTCACTGGAATGTATGCCACTGACTAAGCTAAGGTTTCACCAATTTTTTAACATAACATTTTGTTAAATTTTTTTTCCATACTGCTGAAGTAAAATTAAAGGTAATCAATTCTTTTCAGTAAGAAAAAGAGATTCATAGTCATTATTCCAATATGAATAAAGAGAAACAATGATACAACCTAGTGTATATATCACCCAAATTATATCGTAAGGGATTATTATGGTGGCAGGGAAAGAATAACAGTGGCAGAATTCTCATTTACATATGAAATGGAATGATGCCTTACTGAATAAAAGGTATCCGATTAGGACTGATCTTTCAATAATCATATGTGATGCATTTTTTCCCTATTACATCAGATTCCCAAAGAAATGTCCTTTACATCTTCACATGCAATGCTTGCACATTTTCAAGATGTCTGCAGAGAATCTGCTTTACTTCATCAGCAAAAATGACCAATACTGACATTCTGTGTTTATTCTGACTTTACTCAAGCATACCATTATACAGCAAGATCTTGTTTTAATTGTTTTAAATGGGTCATAAATGATTTAGTATCAATTTTAGCTTGCCTGAGCCCCATACTGAGGCTTTCCACCTTTCCCTCCACTGATCCTGTTAGCTATTGTGCTGAGCACAGAAATAAGAGTTTAAAATTGTGCTGTCACTATTCTATTACCTGTACTTGGCATTTATTATGATTAACACAGAGTCACAGATGGCTTCTTGGATCAACTTTATTCCAAAGGGACAAAAAACTTTCTAGTTACTATATCTTCTTAAGTCAGTCATGTAATCACCATTCAACTTCACTCATAACTTTCAGTATGCAACATTAGGATTGAAATAAGCAGTAATGGATGTTTAAAAAATTCTGCATCAAGTCACAGCCAACTTATAGCAACCCCATAATTATTTCCAAGGCAAGAGAGGAACAATAATGGTTTGCTATTGCCTTCTTCTGAAAAAGCAACTGTAGACTTCCTTGGTGGTCTCCCATCCAAGTACTAACCAGAGCTGACTCTGCTTAGCTTTCAAGTTCTACAAGAATTCCTGGGCTATCCAAATCAGAAAATGTGGGAGTCTAAAATCCTTCATAAATACATTTTTAAAAACGTATACATTAGTATCAAAACAAAATATAATCAAACTTTTTTGGATGTTTTCGCACAAAGCTTCAAGCAGTTTTTGTAATACAAATGCTACACTGATCAGAATGCTTATACAAATTACATGTGCCTGCCTTCTATCTGACATTTTAAAGAATCACACAAAGATTCACATATTACTGTGAAAATGTTCACTATGTCAGCTTCCTACTGCTTGGGGGACTGGGACAGCCCCTTACCTACAGCATTTCCATGGATGGAATGATTTCTAAATGCAACACATAACTTTCTTATCCCACCCCCGTGCACTCACACCATAGCTGAAAATGGCTCCTGATGCTGTAGAAACAATCCGATATAACTTACTGTTTTGAAAATACTCATAAATGTATGTACAAAGACCAAAGATGGTTTCTAATTTTTTTAACCCAATATGAGACCTCTTCCCCAATTCAAAGATTTTCCTGTGCTCTTCAACAGGGATCCACTACTCTTTCCCCCTTACTATATTCTGGAGCTCAATGCAACTGCAGATGGGTCACAGATTTTACAGACAAGATTATTTTGCAGCTGTAGCTTTTTAAAAAACCTTTATTATGCCCATTAACAGTTGGAGCAGGCAATTTTGAATGTGAAATACTGATACATTAAACCTGTTTAGCTTGCTACAGTACAAGTCACATGATTCAAACTCTATTTTATGCAATTCTGCAATTCTTCTGCAATTTTTGTTGACACCCAAAACTGACGCTTTTACTTTACCACTAATTACTTAGGTACACAAAGTTACTCTCATTGATTGAGGACCACATTCCCCTTTCGTTAAAGATATCAGTTAAAAGAACTAAAACTTACCTCCAACAGAAAGAGCATCTTTTGTTCATTGATGTAATCTAATATAGACTGCTTGTCACTTTGGCAACCTTTAAAAAATTAGGATTATTAGCTTAATTTCTTAAATCTCTTCAGTTTGCAGGTTTAAAGAAATTACATTAACTTTCAAGGAATTTATATGACTGACAATAAACATTTTGGAATTATTATTCCACCCCCACCCCTCACAAGAATGACTGAATAGGATCTCACATATACTGGATTAATTTAGAACATATTGAACTGTGATTCCAGAATCTTAATCATGATTTCAGATAATATCTAAAATGAAAAATGCTTGGCTATAGACACAGAAGAACAATGTTCTGTGAGTTTACAGTTCATGATTTATTATTATTATTATTGTTGTTGTTATTAATTTGATTTAGTATACCGCCCCATCCCCGAAGGGCTCTGGGCGGCGTACAACATAAAAACAGCATACATAAAATCACTGTCAGTACAATTATCATAAATACAATTAAAACAGCAGTTATTTCCTAAGATAGGCGTCTCATGGAAAACCTTACCTAAACTTAAACCCTCCTAGAAAAAGGAGGGGGGAAGACAATGGGTCCTGATGATGTTAGGGACCCATGGAACAGAGGGGAGGGGCGGGCACACTCAGTGGCTGGTCTCTCCAAAGGCCCAGTGGAACAACTCAGTCTTACAGGCCCTGCGGAAATCACCAAGGTCCCGCAGGGCCTGGACAGCTGGAGGGAGAGTGTTCCACCAGGCCGGCGCCAGGGCCATAAAGGCCCTGGCCCGAGTGGAGGCCAGCCGCATCATTGAGGGGCCAGGGACCTCCAGTAAATTGGCCTCTGCCGAATGCAGTGGTCGAACCAGGACATATGGGAAGCCAGAAGCCGGACTGGAAGGAAGCTGGACTGGAAGGGATCGAAAGCCGATGTGTCATCCAGAAAGCCCTGAAGCTGCTCCAACAACACTCTCTCAATTACCTTCCCCAGAAATGAAAGATTCAAGACGGGGCGATTTACTGATTTATTTTCATTTAAAATATATATTCCACCTCATCTCAAAGCAATTAATAATACAGCAACTAAGTTGGGATGACATAAATAGCAGTAAAATTAACTGCACTAAACAGATTAATGAGTAATTCAGACATACATAAGAATTAAGGGGTTAGGGTTACATACCCGCCTATATGTAGCAATTGAAGGTACCCTTCCCACCCATTTTGGTAAGCTATTCCAAAGGACCAGGCACATCATGAAGAAAGGCCCATGATCCTGCTGAAAGAGGAGATTGTCTGAAGAACGTAACTGGCATATACAAGATGGGATTTTGGTAACTATCAGGACCCTAGCCCATGAAGAGCTTTAAAGGTAACAACCAGCACTCTGAATTGGGCCTAGAAGGAAACAGACAGCAGTCGTGCACTGCAGGTATGTGTTATGTGCATATCGTAAAAGTCAGGTCAGCAGGATCTAGATAAGGGGCCAGTTTACAAGCTAGATGTAATTGAAAGAAGGCGCTCCCAAGCTCATACTCTGATCTACTATGGAATTTACCAGCACCAGCCAAACATTTTGCTTTCCTAACCAGCATAAACTCTGTCTTGTCTTCATTCAGCTTCTGTTTGTTTATTCTTGACCAGCTGACCAGTCTTGAGACAGTGACTTCATAGCTGTCTCCAGAGGATTGGATAATGAGGTATAAATCTGCATCTCTTCAGCATATTGGTGATAACCCACTCCAAGCATTATGGCCAGTGATCTTACATAGAAATTATAGTGCATTGGTGATAAAATCACTGCCAGCTCATAAGTTTTAAAATGGGCTCTACAGAGCATTCTTTCTGATTTGGCACAAGTTGTCAGAGTGCTTGCTTAATGGTTGCTTAATGGTTGTTCTTTCTGTACCATTTATACAGACCCTCTTTGGATTAATGGTTCTGTCTCTCTCCTTCTTTCATGCTGGCAACTATAGATAACTAGAAGCATCTCTGGTGCCTTCCCAGGAAGGGCGGATGGCAGATGGCCTCCTATCACTGCAACTACCTGGGACAAGGGGATGTGTGGGCATAGGAGGGAATAAAGCAAGGGTCAGATATGCAAGGGGTCAGAACTAGCTTGCAAAGCCAGGTACACGTGTTCATTTCAATAAAGAATTCTGAGTTGCAAAATCCAGAGTTCTGTGTTGAATGAGTTTGTAGACCTGACACATGTTTCCTGCCAGCAGTGCTTTAGCCATCTCCCTGCCCATTTGAACTAAATGATGTGATATATGAATAGATAAACCACAACTGCCACTGTTGTTTTGTCTCCGGAAACTGCAGCACTCAGTGACAGAAATGCTGAGTAGACAGGAGATGAAAGTAGACAAGCAGCTCCATCAGAGTTTTCTTGATTATCTGGAATTTCAAAGTTTATGTTGGATTCTCAGCTATGGTTAGCACAAGACACAATTGACCTTGATGGCTGAATTGAGCCAGTGAAATATCACTTAATGGTGAAATGATCCTATTTCAGAAGAAATAATACATTATTGTGTATGTCTTCTTTTAAATTTAAATCTTAACTCATATCTAAATGTATATACTTTAACCAGTACGTTCCAGAAATCTTACCACTAGATGCTTATGAGATTAAAATCAGGAGATATTTTGGGTAAGGGTTAACATGACAGAATCTCCAGGTTTTCCAGATACCAGGAACTACACCCTATCAGTTTTCGTCAGCATGGCCAATTGGCCATGCTGGTAGGGGCTGATGGGAATTGTAGTTCCTGAACATCTGGAGAGCCGCAGGTTCCCTACCCCTGGTCTATGACAGGGTAGGAACCTGGCTCTCCAGATGTTCAGGAACTACAATTCCCATCAACCTCTGTCCCAGCGTAGCCAATTGGCCATGCTGGTGAGAACTGATGGGAGAAACCAGACTCCTAATTCAGGCTGCAGGATTCTGATCCTAGGGGTAGGAACCTCACGGCTCTCAGATGTTCAGGAGACTACAATTCCCATCAGCCTCTGTCAGCATGGCCAATTGGCCATGCTGGTAGAAAATGGGAATGCTCTGAACATCTGGAGAAGCAAATTGATCTATGAACTGAACTTCACATAACAGTTTTCAACAGATTTTAAATGAAAACTGAATGCACAGACTTCAGCACAAAGACACTCAAACTGATCATTTTGTATCTGAGCATACTGACAATAAAGGAGCCAGAGTACTATAGTGGTTAAGAGCATCAGATTCTGATCTGGAGAACCCAGGAGGCTCTTACCTTGAAAACCCCATGAGGTTGCCATAAGTCAGTTGATGGCACCTCTCTCTCTCACACACTCACACCCACACACTTACATTTTGCAAAAGCAAGAGCCCAGTTCAAACTGGGAGTGTCTTTTTCTGTTTCTCTTTCAATAGCACCCTCCAGCTGTCGTATAGCTTTTCGAGCCCTTGCTCTTGATGAAATGGTACTCTTTTCATACACCTTCAAAGAATGCTGATTTGACCTGACCTGAAATTGAAAAGCATGTTTAGGATCCAGTTCTTAGCTTCTCCTTTTTAAAATCAAATGTAGGCTTCAAATTTATGAGGAGCAAAACTTGGGTTTATAAATATTCACATTAAATTCTACTAAAGGAGTCACTTTCACATAAAGGTATTCTCCAGATTCATCTTAGAAAACCATATAACATTTGGTACAAACAACCTACTATGAATAACATAAGCATACCTCCCACAAACTGTACCTGAGCATTGGCAGGTGTATCAGTGGCATAGCTAGGGAAAATGGAGCCCGGGACAAAATCTGAGTTTTGCGCCCCCCCCCCACCATGACCAAACAACATTTTTTTGCACCAGGTCATCTCAAAGTCACCATCACATTATAGAACATGCCCCAACACACAAACCTGAACACACCCAGGGCTCCCTAGTTTAAACAACACTGAAAGTGATGATATTTTTCGAAGGGGGGGGGATCCACTCAGAAACAGCATCACTTTCAATGTTGTTTAAACTAGAGAGCCCAGATTCTCCTTTTAAATCCACCTTAAAGAGAGACTCTGGGCTCTCTAGTTTAAACAACATTGAAAGTGATGCTGTTTCAGGGTAGATTTCCCACCCATCCACCCCAAACAGCATCATTGTCAATGTTGGTTGTTGTGGGTTTTCTGGGCTGCGTGGCTGTGTCCAGACTTCTCTTATAACAGACTTCTCTCTGTGATACACCTCTGAAGATGCCAGCCACAGATACAGGTGAAACATTAGGAACAAGATCTACCAGACCACGGCCACACAGCCTGTAAAACCCACAACAACCAGTTGAATCTGGTTGTGAAAAAGCCATATCAACAATACTTTTCCAATAAGTTTTTTTTTAAATCTAGGGAGCCCAGAGCCTTCTTCCCTTTAAATCCACTCCAAAGGAGGTGGATTTAAAGAGAGAAGCCGGGGAAAATTTGAGGGTGCCTGTCAGGAGAGCAATGTTTAAGCTAACAGTACCAGAATTTTAGGCTATCTTTAGGAGACTATCCTGATTATACCACCCAGGTTTAGTGAAGTTTGGTTCAGGGGGTCCAAAGTTATGGACCTTCAAAAGGGTAGCCCCATCTACCATGAGATCCCATTGGAAACAATGGGGGATGGAGCACCCCTTTTTGAACCAACCTTCACCAAACCTGGGTGGTATCAGCAGGAGACTATCCTTATGATACCACCTAGGTTTAGTGAAGTTTGATTCAGAGGGTCCAAAGTTATGGACCCTCAAAATGATAGCCCCATCTACTATTAGCTCCCATTGGAAACAATGAAGGATGGGGTCACCCCTTTTGGGGGTCCATAACTTTGGACCCCCTGAACCAAACTTCACCAAACTTGGCTGATATCATCAGGAGAGTCACCTGACGATAGCCTGAAATTTTGGTGCTGCTAGCCTAAAAACTGCGCCCCCTGCAGGCCAAAAGTGAAAAAACAGTAAAAAATACAGAAAGCCACCAACGAACCTGCAATTTTTGCGCCCACCACAAGGTGGTGCCCGGGGCACTTGTCCCCGGATGTCCCCATGGTAGCTACGCCTGTGAGGTGTATACATGTAGTCTGAATATTAGGTATCTGTTTATTTTCTGTAATGGCAAAACTCTGCTATCTTCAAATACTTTGATTGCTTTGGCCATCCTAGAAAGAAGTCTAGGCAACCTCTAAAGCTGCCTTATAATCCCCAGCCCCACTGACCACCAAGACATTTAATACATTCAGTAAACAGGTAATTTTTGAAGAATACACAAAGTATGGGCAGGAAAGGTCAGCATATACAAGGATCACTTGATGGTTCATGATGTCTTATCAAGCTTATTTTTTTATGTTTTGGGTATTACAGATCTCAGTTACACAGGACAAAACCACCTGAATTATGCCAGAAGCTTAACTTTCATTACAATTAACTTCAAAACATACACTGCCTGTTCAGAAACAGCTATATTGGCTGCCAGTCTGTTTCTGAGTTCAGTTCAAGGTGATAATTTTGACCTCAAAGCCATTCATGACAGCAGACCCATATATCTGAAGAACCATCCCCTTCCATATGTGCCCTGCACCAACTAAGGTCATCAGGCAGCCATCTCTTGGCTATCTCTTAAGGCGGCCTGTTTGGCATCGACCAGTGAATGGTCCTTTTCCATCATGGCTCCGGTTCTGTGGAATAGGCTCTCTGAAGTGGTGAGGGTCTCCTTGGAGATCATCAGGAGGCACAGCAAGGCTTGCCTTTTTGCTGTTTTGAGGCAGTTAAAATGGCAGGCATCTTTTAATGGTGGGGAGGAATTTGGGGCCTGCTATTCTACCTTTGGTTTTAGCTGAGGATATTTTAACTATTATTGTAAGCCACCTCGAACCAAGAGGAAAAGTGATACATAAACATTTTAATAAATATAAAATGTAAGAAGACAGCAACCTCCGCTCCATTGGTTACCCAGGAAGGACCAATACATATACACAATTGGCTGAGACAGGGATCTAGAGAACAAATGATCATGCGCACCTTTCAAAGCACCCTGACAGCCTCAAAGGGAGAAGTAAACAATGTTCGAAGAATGAGAGAAGAGAGGAAGTTCATAAATTGTTTTACACAGTGGTCCTTCTATAAGTCCATCTCAGTCAAAAAAGGGATAATAAACCCTTTACCACTTAGTAAAACTCCAAAGGATAACTCTACATAACAACTGAATAATAGCAAAACCTTCTTGACTGTAGTCAAACCGCAACGTAATTTTTCAAAAGTGATCCACATTGTTTGATAGGATTCAGCCTGAATTTCCCACCTCCAATGTTATACTGATCTTCTCTATTGTTTAGGATCCACAATTTCACTCACTATTCTAAATATTTGTGGTATATTTCATCCAAAATCATTCAGTAAGGTCACATTTTCTAAATCTATATATATTCTACAAAAACATTCAATCAACAAAACAGATAAATATTTGGGGTTAGCTTGTTTTTGTTAAGAGAAAACAAAATTTTTTATTGTTCATTATTACATCAGCAGTTGTTGGGAGTATATCAACTGAAGAAATTTCAGCATTCAGTCTGATTTGTTGAATGATTTTTTTAAAACTGACCTTATATAGTAAACAATTTTAAGGACAAAATTATATTAATGCATATCATGATCAGTAATAGTTGACCAGTATATAGCTACACATACCTTTTCTTTTTCTGTACACTCTATATCTCTATAAAGAAATATTTTATTGTCCAGATGCCTGAAAGGACTTGATGGTTTCCCATCTGAAAATACAGTAGAAAAGAAATTATTTTTAACAGCATTTTAGATTCAACCAGCCCCCCCTTTCTACATGACTACCAAACTAGATAACTACCAAAGGTTTAAATTGCAAACTTTACCTTAAAATGATTTGCCAGTTTAAAGTACCATGCTTACATTTTATAAGCTTGAGTTTTCCCCTTAAACATTAAATAATATAGGTGTAAAAACACATACAAAAGCCTTTGGGACTGGGGAAAGCCTGCAAAGCCAGACATCGTCAGAGTGATAACTTCCAAGAACCAAAAGTTCTTGGCAAGCCTAGAAGCCATCCTCATTTCTGTCACATTATCACTGGAAAAAGAGTGGTATGTTCTTCGCTCTCAACCCCTGGAATCACCAGACACAGTCCAGTATGAAGAAATGCAGCTCATAGGTGTGAAAAAGGCTATGCCACTCAAAACCCAATTACCTATGTGGACAAGGCAATCCAGCTGCAAATTATTGATACTGGAAGGAAACAAAATACCTTTTAATTAATCTGAGTCAGCAGAAAATCTCACCTGACCTTATATTTCCCACAATATGATCCAAGGATCTCTAGCAGGAGTCTTTCATCTTTATATTAAGCTACATTACACCCGTCTGCCCCATCCCCAAATTCTGCAAAGTGGGGGCTAACACTCTGCCAAACCTGTGACTAGATATGATAATGAAGACAGCATTCACATAGCAGACAAAAAGGATTCAATCACAACCCTGTTAACTCTGAAGAAATCAGTGCTTGCCACTAGTCTTTCACTTATTCTTGGACTTGTTGCCACATCCAGTAAGAAGCATCCATCCCCCTCCCCACAAACATACAAGGGCTATACCTGCATCCCTACCCCTGTCAAAATGACCTGGGGAACAGAGAAAGGGATCAGTCAGTCTCAGAAAGCCAAAGTTCTCTGAGCTTTAAAGTTGTACTAATCATAGGAACTATAGTTCCACAGTATTGCATGGTCAAAATGTGGCACACATGTGTGGAGGCATCCAGAGCAACTGAGACATTTTGTAGCATACCTGGCCCAGTTATGACAGACACAACTACAGAATTAAGTATTGCCTCCTATTCCCCATTCTGTGACAGGTTCCAGATATGCAGTGGTGTATCTGCCTATGGACAAGTGGTACCCCTTGTCCCTGTGTACCACTCTTCTGGTCATGTGGGGGGCGCAAAATCAGCCCCCCACGTGACCAGGAAGTCCTGCTGTCTCCTCGTTTTCATGTGCCTCGACTCCGGCCCCCCACGTGCCAGGACTTCCTGCTGCCTCCAAGCGCCCTCAACCCCGCCCTGGACTCCCCCCCTGCTGGGCTCCCAGCTGGCAGCCTGCAGTCTCTTCTGACCTCCCCTCTGGGCAGGCCAGAAGAGACTGCAGTCCTGGCCTTGGAGACCTTCTTTTTTAAGCACTGAGGCCAGGAATGGGGTTTGGGGAGCAGGAAGTCCCACCCCTTCCTGCTCCCCAAGCCCCACCCCCCCAGCCTCAGTGCTTATGAAAGAAGGTCTCCAAGGCCGGAACTGCAGTCTCTTCTGGCCTGCCCGGAGGGGAGGTCAGAAGAGACTACAGGCTGCGGCTGGGAGCCCAGCCGGAAGGGGGAGGGGGTAGTGGGCACCCTAGACCTTGCCCATGTCCATGGTGACATGGGTGGGGTCAAGGGCTGTGGGGGTGGAGCCAGGGTGGTGGGGGGGGGGCAGAGCCTAGGAGGGTGGGGGTAGAGCCCGGAGGGCATCCTGGAGACAATTTGTCTCCAAGCGCCATTTACCCCTGGTACGCCTCTGCAGATATGTTCTTGACTTTTGTAGCACACATCATTGACAGCTACTAAGCTTATACAAAAACACATGGGAGAGATGTTACCACTATTATTTTTGGATCCCAAACATGGAGAATAAGACTGTGATACAAAAGTTGCCATCTTCACACAATAAATCTCTGCTTGGATCTAGCAAAACAGAGAAAGAAAAACATTAGCAAGAAAAATTAAAATCATTTTTAAAGTTTTGAAAATCCCACATGCAGCTAAATAACTTCTTGAGCCAAGTAAAAAATGGTCACTTTGTAGATTAAACAGCAACACTTGAAGCTGCAAAGGTCTCCTCAAAAAGTAAAACTTGGGCTTCTGGTGCATACCAGTGGGAGAATTGCCAGCCCATAATGGGGAAAACAGGCACAAATAGGTTTTTTCCAAATGTTACCTGTATCTTACTTGTGTTTTTCAATATATTTGGTAAAATATGTTTTGACCTGGTGCTTAACAGACCACCAGGTAGGAGTCAGGCACAGAGACACAGTTGAAGAAGCCCTGTCTCTCATCATCACTCACATTACCCCTGTAGACAAGGTCACAGAGAGCAGAGCTCAAGGACAGGACCTCAGCTGGCTGAAGGAGCAGTCTGGGAGAAGATCCCAGGTCCAAGCCATTTAGGGCTGTGAGGCCAGAACTCAATATCTGGCCTGCGCAGCTGTTTTGAGAAAAGATAGGTTAGAGACAAATTCCCAAAAAAGCATCAGACATCTGACATCAGAAACAAACAGAAAGTTTTTACTTAGCAGAATATAGAAGATTACAGAAGGTGAACTCTCCCGAGGGAGAGGCACGCTCTGGGTGCTCTCGAAAGAGAGACACACCCACCATAGGAAAGACCTTAGTCTTTATGGATACAAAGAATACATACGTCATACAATCATCCCCATAAGATCCATACCCCTTTCACGTGCTATAAGCATGAACCTTAAAATCCCATTGGATAATTCTGTCTCCTTGTCACATTAAGACAGCCTCTATTCTACGTGTCACATTCCTTCTGTTATACAAACACTACATGCTGTTTCTCACGTCCCTCTGCCCATATGCAAACGGCTACAGTAAAACTAACTTCTGCCTTTTCTGGTTTCCAAGAATAACCTGTTTTCTTAGTTTACTCCTGAAGAGAGAGAGATACCTTTTCAGGGTATGCAGGTTTGACATTCTTTAGATCATAAAACTTCCCTTTTCCCAGTTTGAAATGATTTAACTTTAACAGATTATACAAACATTGATTCTAACAATTATACCTTCGATTCTAATACAATAGAATTATAGTAAAATACCAGTAAATATGAATCTCTCATTATCATTTCTCTGTTCACGTTTGGTTTTAACCAAAAACAAAGTTATAAAGTATATGTCTTCTCTGTCACGTTTTAGCCTTTAGTGACAAGATCGTAAAGATGTTTATCTTTGCTTGCCTGCATAATCACTGACAAGCTTCTAACATGCCTTTTGACCTGCTGCTAACATGCAGTCCTGCTGGTCATTATACAGAAACCCCATTTTGATTCTTCAAATCTTTGGTTCATACAACTTAATCAAACACAATTTGCAGGCATTCTGGTCCATCTCCACAGGGCCATAAAGATTAGAACCAGCATTTTGTATGATACTGAGAAACAGATGGGTAGCCTATACAGGTCTTTTAGCACACGGGGGATATGATCTTTGCCTTTTAGATCAAATTTCTGGACAGTTTTAAAAGAAAGCTCCATGTTAAATGCATTACAGTAATATAGCCTGGATATAATTAGAGCATGGATCACTGTGCCCAGATCATGCTTTTCAATGAATGGCCACAGCAGGTATGTCAGTGCTCCAAGAAGCCGCTCTAAACTATGAGCCTGATCTTCTAGTCTATGGGGAGTGCAAGCCCCTGCAGCTACCCCTCAGTCTTGTCTGGACTGAGCTTCGTTCAACCCAGGGAATAATTTGGACAGAAAAAGATTCACACAGTCACAAGATGACTAGCAGCATGATCTGATATCTGATACTGGTAGCACTTAAAACACTGTGTTCAGTGGTAGTATACTTACTATCCTATACAGCAGTGGTGGTGAACCTATGGCACGGGTGCCAGAGGTGGCACTCAGAGCCCTCTCTGTGGGCACATGCAAACAGAGTCACCCTCCCCCCCCCCACATCTAGGCTGGCCTGGGCCGCTGGGCTCGATTATTAGCATTAAACCTAAGACCTAGTTTGGGGAAGCAGTGTAGGTAACCCTGTTAAGCACTGTTAAACCTCACTGATTTTCATGCGAAGAACTGAAGCGCGATCCTTCACCTGGGAGTAAACTCAGTTGCTGGCAATGGGGCTTGCTTCTGAGTAAATCCTCCTAGGCTCGTGATTCACCCATTGGAAGAGTTGCACGGATGCTTCAAAGCAAAGCCACCGACTACCACCAAGCTTACTCCCGAGTAACACACACCTCTGAGCCAACCACTTTTTCTAAATTAAAACCTCAGTATTCGGGTTAAATTGCCGTGTTGGCACTTTGCAATAAATAAGTGGGTTTTGGGTTGCAATTTGGGCACTCGGTCTCAAAAAGGTTCGCCACCACTGCTATACAGTATAGCATTTTAATTGTGGACAAAATATATTCTTAAATATTTAATGTGTATTATCGTTGTATACTACTACAGATTGTCTTACATAAAAATCTTACATAAAATCATTTCAGAAAGTATTTCACGTGTTCCAAAAGAGAAAATATTTCACTGGAATTTTTTTAGTGAATCCCAAAAGTTCTAATTTTTTTAAAAAAAACCTTTTTTGAAGTTAAAGTGGAATACAGCTTCTTAAAACTAAGAAAGCAAACAAAAATTAACTAGGCAGAATTTTTTTTCCAGCGGCTGCTCTAATCCCAGATATCAGCGTCTCCTTGAGCATGAGAAGAATTCGTTTTGCTCACAAATGGGTCAACAGAGCTCATTCCTCTGAAATCGGGTCAAAAGGTTCCACAGAACTGAGCTCAAGGGCTGGGCAAATCAGCACCTTTCACTTTAAGCATTTGGAAACGACCCTCCACTGAGAGCAAATGCAGAGCGCCAAAGGAGCCCCTCTGTCTTCTAGAATACAGCACCGCCTGTCCTTTTAGTCGCTTGCTCTCCCTACCTGAAAAAGTGCGGGGACAATAGGAAAGAGTTGCCTAAAATAAGCGGCTGCCTACGGGGCAACGGCGCCTCTTCAGGCAAAGAGACAGTTGAGGGCAGCTGGCCAGCGCTGCGCTCCAGAGCACGAGACTGGAGCAGAAATCCGCGCGCACACCGCCCTGGCAGGGGAAGCGGTTTCCCCGCCTTCTTTCGTTCACACATATGCAGGTCGTAGTAGCAGCACTAATTGCAGTGGTTGCTGCGATTTTGTTACCCGTTTGGGTCTTTGCAGCCAGGTCTTGTGAACGTTTCTGCCTGTGCAAAACTCTAGTAGATTCCGCATATGAGCATTCTTCTACCCCCATTTCCTAAACCGCAAGGTGGTGAGGAGAAGAACTGAAAATTTCGAATTCAGGTTTCTTAATACAAACATTTTCAGTAACAGCTAAATAAGCCAATAGATATCAGCTTTATTCAGCTTTATCAAAAATTTCTGGGATAAAAAACCCCGAACCCAAAATTTATCAATAGAAATTATTGTTGCTCATGCCCAGCCGGGAGTGCTTGTAGTCTCTTCCAGCTCTATGATTCTAAGAAAGAAGAACCACTATTTTGCTTTATAACACCAAACAAAAAGGCATCCTCTCCCTGCTTGCCCCCAACACCAAGCTTCTAAACAGCCTTTAATATTGTCGAAGGCTTCGGTGGCCAGATTCAACTGGTTGTGGTGGGTTTTCTAGGCTGCCTGGCTGTGGTCTGGTAGATCTTGTTCCTAACGTTTCGCCTCCATCTGTGCCTGGCATCTTCAGAGGTGTATCACAGAGAGAAGTCTGTTACACTCTGAGTCACTGAAGATGGCAGACACGGATGCAGGTGAAACGTTAGGAACAAGACCACAGCCACACAGCCCGGAAAACCCACCACAACCAGTCTTTAATATGTTCACATGTAATTGGGTCTGTTTAAATTAGAAATTTTATTTTTATTCATATATCACAGAACAAGGAATAGGGCATCTAGATAGAAACATGGATCCTTTGTAAACTTTCAGTAACTATCTCCTTTCATTCTTTAAGTACCATAACTCTTCAGAGAACAAGAGATGTATCCCTGTTTCACAGGTCCTTCACACAATTGCATTGTATGTATACTCACTATCAGTAACTGACCCTGCTGGGTCTCAGTGGGGCTGACTCCTGAATAAGCATGCCTTGAACTGTAATCTTGGTTTTCCCAGGCAGAGCATACTCCCACTGTGCAGTGTGTCCTCATTTTTACACATTGGTGTGGGGAATTTACAAGGGAAAATCAAAGAATAATAATGTTTGCCCCGGGTGAATGCAGCCAAGCGAGAGACAGACTCTGACCTGGCAAACGTTGAACCGCTCTTCCCTCCCTGCTGAAGCCCGGAGTGTTGCCACTGAGGTTGTTTAGTTCTCTGTTCCTCCATTTGTGGTGTCTGGAAAGCGACATGGCTGGCCAGCATGAACTCCTCCTTGAAGGTGCCCAGCAGCTTGTGCTCGTCTGTACCAAAGGCGAGAAATATCTCCTAGAGTCTGGCATGCAAAACCTGGCAGTGTTAGAAAATGCCAGTGTGGTGATTGGCAAGTAAGTCTGTTTCCTGAATAGGCAGCTGCTTAGAATTTACTCTTTCTGAGGAAAGTGAACAGTTCAGCATGATTTTTCCAAATTGATAATTTTTCTTTCCGTGTTCAAATAGCTCAAATTACAAAAGAATAAAGGAAGTTATTACATGAAAACTAAATAAAAATATTAGTGCTTTAACTGTGACAACTGTCAATCTTTAAACTTTTTTAAAATGAGTCATGTTGTAACTAGTTGTTAGTTATTGCTATCTGTCACATTTGGGATGATTATTTTGGTGTGTGTGTTTTTTAACAGAGATGGCTATATAAAGGCAGCAGGAGATGTTGATGCCATTCGCAACCAATTTTCAGGAGTGACTTTTGAAAAGATAATTGATTGTTCAGGCAAATGCATCTTACCAGGTACATTCCATAGTCTGCTGTGCCAAGCAGAAAGATGTTTACAAAGGCCAAAATTCTTTGTTCAATTCGTCAATCATTATTTTCCCTTGGAATTAAATAGAAATGTAATGACTTCCATTGGAATTAAGTAGAAATGTAATGACTTGTCCAGTCACACTGCAGAAGTATGGAGAATACAGAAGGGGAAGGGAAATTCTGAAAGAAGGATACATTCATTGATTTTGGCTTTTACTAACAAGACTGCTGTGTGTGCCAATCTCACTAGACCTGATTTTCATTGGGAATGCTCCTGCGTGGTTTATGCGTACCAAATGTTTGAACTAGCATTCATAATTTGAAAGGAGGTCTGCTATTTTGAAAGTCAGTGTGGTGTAGTGGTTAGTTTGCTGGACTTAGACTTGAATTCAAATCCCTGCTCAGCCACAAAGCTTCCTGATGATGTGTTAGGGTAAGCTATTTATTTCAAATGTTTTGAGTGCTTTGATAGAGAAGTCCCGTGTTCTTTCATCTTCATTAAACACATCAGCTACTGCCCTATTTGTCTCAGTCAGACCTGGCCATAGCAACTCATGCCTTGGTCATTCAAAACTAGACTATTGGAACTTGCTCTATGCAGGGCTGCCTATGAAGATGATTCAGAAACTGCAGGCTGTCCATAATGTGGCTGCTAGAACCTAGACCAGCACATCCTGGTCTATGCATATTCAACCTATCTTGAAGCAGCTGTTCTGGCTTCTAGTTGGTTTCTGGATCAAAGTCAAGGTTCTTGTTCCCAACCTTAAACACTGACATGGTCTGGTACCATCTTGTCTGAAGGTCCACTGCTCTCTCTAAGATTGGCTTGATTAGCTTGACTGTCTACCACTGTGGCTGGAGCTTTTCCCATGGTAGCTCCATATTTGAGGAATGCCTTGTTGGAGGAGACTCATGCACTGTGGGACATAGGTTCTGCAGGGCTTGTAAAACTGAACTTTGAAAACCTTTAGTGTATGTGTATTCTGTTTGAACTCTAATCAATAAACCGATTTCGTAACTGTTGAGTCTGTTTATTTGGATAGTCTATGGGACACAACAGCATGTCCATCAAAGTGGCAAGACTAAGTAAGTCCAATTTGCACAGCCTAAAATAATAAACAGATGCCCCTAATCTTCTTTCAGTTTCTTTCTTCGTATAATTGGATGACTAAGGGAACCTTAAACAATTTTGTTTTCTTGAGGAAATATGAAATGACATCTCTGAGCTGCACATTTTATTGAGGTTTTTAAAACAATGTTTTCACTAGGTCTGGTGGATGCACATACACATCCAGTATGGGCTGGTGACAGGGTTCATGAATTTGCTATGAAGGTAAATTTGCATGAGGCTGAACTTTTTTAAATTACATTTTTGCACACATCCACCTTGTTCTTCTCCAAGTTAATGATTCGGTAATGTCTCATCTTTCGAGAAGTCATAAATGTTGTACTATTGTATGTAATGCACAATAACAGTATATGGACAGCGTTAGGTTCCTGGCAGTTGGGAAGGCAGGGGGAAGAAGTTTGGTGTCAAATAATTTAGTAAATAGTTGTTAGCAAAAAGAGAGAAGGTGTGGGGGGAATACTAATTAATTCCCTAGGGCTCAAGCTAGGGATATCTGACAAAGGGAACTGTAACTCTTGAAAGCTTATACCCCAAAAATCAGGTTGGTTTCTATGGTGATACAGGACTTGGCTCAAAATAGGGATAGCCGCCCCTAGATGGAATTCAGAACACTTAGAGGTGAGCATATATGGGAAATTCCAGAAGATGGAAGACACCTGAGGCAGGTGAAACTTCAGTCTTCTCATCAGTGTTACAATTTGGCACTGTGCTGTTGCCCTGGCATGAGATCTTGAGAACTGGGAGATAAAGTTCCAGGGACAGAGAAAGAGTGTACTCTGTCTATGCCATCTATGCCGTGTAGCCATCACACTTTCTGAACTTTGGGAAGATGTCCTGCCTTGCCTGGAGGAGTTGTCATTACAACATCCAGCAAGTTTGCAATAATCTTTGTGCACTCACACTGCATATTTCCTATATGCACTGAAATAAATAAACATGTGCATATGGAACTAGGTGACCAGATTTCTTTTGCATAAACACTGAATGCTGAAGGATGCATTGATTTTCGTATAAGTCGGCAACTGTGACTTTGCAGTGTTTTAAATGATTCATTAGTCTATTAACCGTATCATTTAATTTCTATATTTCTCACTTTGTGAGAAAAATAAGGCTGATACGTTAACCACATAGAACAAAGCCATGGTGCCCCCTCCTCACCAAAGACATTTGGCAAAGGAGAAGGAACAGTGATAATCACATATAGGTGCAGCGTATAGTGATCTTTGCCCAATAATGCAACTCTATCAGATTGTCTTTTTTTGTAAGTTGGCAGGAGCTTCCTACATGGATATTCATCAAGCTGGAGGAGGAATACATTTCACAGTAGAGCATACTCGGAAAACCTCTGAAGATGAGCTCTTCCAAAGTTTCAAGCAGCGACTGCTCCGTATGCTCAGAGGAGGCACCACTTTGGTTGAATGTAAAAGTGGATATGGTTTAAACCTAGAAACAGAAATTAAGATGCTCAGAGTGATTGAAAGGGCCAGGCAAGAACTGACCATTGGTATATCTTCTACCTACTGTGGAGCTCATTCCGTTCCAAAGTAATATATTCTTCCTTGTCATTTTAAGTATCATACTATAACACACTATGTTTCTGATTTATACGTAAGAATTTGTGTGATTGAGTAATCCTTTGTTATTTATAAAAAGAACCTCTAGGAAACTGAGAAGCAAAGTGTAAAATGTTTCTCCAAACATGGGTTTATGAATAATTGTTCATCAAATCGAGAATACTAATCATTTATAAACCAGGTGTTTTAGCAGCTAGTCCCTATTCCAATAGCTGTTGGTTTTCATGACCCAGCAATATCAGCTGAAAAAACGGATACTTGTGTTCCAAGATCCACTTCTCGGTGGTGGGGAAAAGTTCTGTCAAGTCACAACTGACTTATGATTTTCAAGGCAAGAGAGGTTCAGAGGAGATTGCCATTGTGTGAATTCACATGGACTGGGAAAGTTCTGAGAGAACTGTGACTGGCCACATTTCTCCTAGCAGGTTTCATGTGGAACAGTGGAGCACTCAGTTACAATTTCCAATTAAATGAAAAGTATTTAAATTCCATTGGCTTCCAGTTGTTATTGAAACAATGTTTGAAAATTCTATAACAGTGATTTCAGGCATGGTAAAGATGTGAGAACAGAACTTCTTGTGTACCATCCATAAGACAGACATCAGCTCTAATTTCAGTATGATGGACGATATAGGCAGTATCTTGGATTAAAGTTTCCACCTTAATCCAAGCTAAACTGTGACAAGCAGAAAGATCTCAGTTAACTTTTTTTGTATAGTGAGGATATAAAGAAATATTCAGTTTCATCCAGTAGTTTTTCACATTTATAAAACTGTAGCCCATTTCAGTAGTGAAAACAGATCTACATGTTCATTGACTCTGAACTGAGACATTGCTACATATTTTCTTATATTTTCATTTTCATTCTCAGTCAGAATGTTGTTCAGAAATGAAGCATGGGCCTTGCCATTAGGGTTAAGACTATTGCCTTAATAATAAAAAGCATTTATTGGTTTAAAAAATGTACAAGTTTTGTCATTGGACAGGGAGCTGAGGGGAAAAGGTAAGCAGAATACATTTGTAATACAGTACAAGGCATAGCTTCTTTCAAATATAGCTGCATTGGACAGAAAATCAGGATATAAATGTTATAAATAAATACATTTGGGGAAATACGAATTTTAGTAAATAATTAAACCAAAATTATGTAACACACTTACTGTTCATCTAGAACAGGTAAACTCCTTTTTGAGTTCTATAAATGCTTTTTAATTTCTGAACACAAGAATGTAGATCATGTAAAATGTCATTAATCTTGTGGAATGTTGTTATTTTTTGTTTTGTTTTGTTTAATAGGGACAAAGATGCCCTTGAAGCCACTGATGACATTATCAACATCCACCTTCCCAAACTGAAGGAACTTGACCTTAATGGTGAAATACATGTTGACAATATAGATGTTTTCTGTGAGAAGGGTGTCTTTGATCTAAATTCTACCAGAAGAATTCTTCAGGCGGGGAAAGATATAGGGTTACAGATTAACTTCCATGGGGATGAACTCCATCCAATGAAATGTGCAGAGGTATTTCTTTAATAAAGCAAAAACAATAAGGCAGTTTGTTTTTGAATCCTGAATTCTCAGACAACCCCACAATCCTGAAATACTAAAGCACATTAGTACATTTATGCAGTGAGATACATGGAAATGTAACAAGCAACATGAAAGGGAAATAAGTTAGAAAGTTGGACTTTATGACCTTTGCTGATAGTTTTTCATGTTCCATTCAAACATTGACTTTGCTTATCTTTTCCCAGTGCGATAATTTTTTTTAAAAAGGCATCTGTTAGAAATGGTTTTCATTAATGATAGCACTGGTGGATATACCTATTTTGTACTGCTTGTGTGTAATTGTCCATTAAGAAACAAGGGGGGCCGCAAGGAATTCATGGGTGGAGGGGGTTCTTAAAGGTGGTCTGCTGCTGATGTGTTCTCCTGGCCATGTCCTTCACTTCACCTCCCTAGCCTACATGCCTACAACATAACTGTCTTCGTAGTGGAAAGGGAGTGGGGTGACTGGAGTAGCTCCTACTCCACCCCCTGCTCACCTGCCCAACTTTACCTGCAGCTTCATCCCCTCTTCAGGAATGGGGAATGGCTGTCACATTGTCTTTCTCGTCCTCTACTCCTATCCATTTGTACTGTTGAGAGGAGGGGGACTTGCTTTTCCTTATTTCCGTAATTATGCACAGGAAAGCAATGGCAAATCACCTCTGCTAGTCTCTTGCCTTGAAAACCCTACTGGGCTGCTGCAAGTCAACTGTGACTAGACAGCACTTTACAAATACCATCAGTCCCCTATCCCAACTCCTTTTGAAACTGAAACTTTTTTTGATATGGCAGGGGAACCTGGTGTTTAAAAGTAATAAAAAACCAGAATTCCCAAAGGAAGTGGCTAAAATAGATCTGAAACATGCCTAACAGTACTCTAGGCACTGTGTATAGATTGTATCAATGTTAATTAATGATTCTAATGTGTGATTAATAACTTCCATTCCTTCAGCATAAAAGCTTGCTTCTAGTGTCAGCATCAAAAATTTATAAATACCTCTTTTAAAATGCAAACTGCAAAGTGACAGGAAGGAGACCAAATTGTACGGCATTTGATATAAGCTGAATGTCGTTTTGCTGTTTAAAATGTTCTCTTTCAGTAATTTTTCAGCCCAATCTTGTTTTGCCATCTCTTTAGCTTGGAGCTGACCTAGGAGCCCAGGCTATAAGTCACCTGGAAGAAATTAGCAATGAAGGAATTACTGCAATGGCCCAAGCAAAGTGTGCAGCTATCCTGTTACCAACCACTGCCTACATACTGAGGTAGATTCTGATATGGTCATATGGCCACTATATCCCTGTTCAGGCAACAAATCTGTATTCCACAGTGCATGCATGAAAGAGCAGGATCACTCCTGCTGGCCTTTGCCCCTCCCATCTTTTCATATGCTGCCAAACCTCCAAATGCAAACTACACATCTACAGTTTGCAGGCATGAAAGTTCAGTTGGAGGCTGTGCCCATAACCCCATAGTCATATTTGTGCATTCAGGGAATGCAAGAATATTGAAATGAAAATAACATGTGATGACAAATACTTACAGGATCTTTTGACACCTTACACGAACCAAACAATTATTGTTTGTATGGTTCTCTGAAGTGCTGATGTTTGATAACTTCATAAACCAACACCACAGGGCTGCAGTTTATATTACTTGTTTTTCTGATGGTTTCAGAACATTGTTGAGTCTATAACCTTTGCAAATCTAAATTAATTTTAAAGCGTTTGTAGTGCCTTAAAATATCTAAACTATTGCCTATGTTAAACAGTGCATAATAACTTTCCAGACTATGCTGGCATCTGAAAATTGGCATATAGATAAAACTGTAGCTTTGGTTTGGGTGGTGGGGGGCGGGGGCGGGATATGTTTTACATTGCAGTTTGAATGGCAGTGATTTCTTTGTTTTTTAGGTTAAAACAGCCACAAGCTAGAAAAATGTTAAAAGAAGGCGTGATTGTTGCTCTTGGCAGCGACTTCAACCCTAATGCTTACTGTTGTTCAATGGTAAGGTGTTTCTTTAGTTACTATTATTAGATGCAAAGTTATTATTCATATGACTAAAATTTTTGAAACCGGCCAATAATTACCATCTTGCTTCTTTGGGAATGGATATTCTTTGCTTTCTGAAGTTGTAACCATGTGACTTTCATTATGGGGAGCTGTCAAGGAGAGTATTTATTAACACAGATAAATCTTGCATTTCTTGCAGATATGGCAAAATTCATTGTTGGGAAGTAGGACCCTGCCCAACCTTACCTACTGGAAAGTGCAAGCTCCCCATTAGTCCTCCAAATCAACTGATAGCCAAGACCATAATCTTGAGCTGCCAGCCAGCCAGCACTCCACTGGGATGGTACTGGGCTGTACTTGCTTGGTCAGAAGTGAGGCTAACTGGTGTCACCCTCAGCCACTACACAACTGTTTTAGGCCTGTGGGAAATGGGACAGCAGGCTGTCTCTTGAGGAAAGAAGCACCGTAGCTGGCCTCTGGTGGGGCTCTAAGTTGTAGGCAGGGCTGGCCTCTGATATAAGAGGCAGCCCTGCATACAGATGATGGGGAAAGCCATCTGGCATAAGGTCATTTGTGGGAGAGGATTGGAACCTGCCCAGGCCAGTGAGAGCTTTCCTTCAGGACTTCGGGTCATGTGGATAGAAGAAGAAGAGGACAACTCAACAATCCTGGTGTTGCAATCTCATCACTTCACTAGGTCTATGGTGCGTCCTCTAATAGTAGAAGTGGCTGTGATAGAGAAGAAAAGTTTGGATTTATGCCCCTCCCCCTTTCTTTCCTGTAAGGAGACTTAAAGGAGCTTACAAACTTAATCCCCTTCCTCTCCCCAGAACAGACGCCTTGTGAGGTAGGTACCGTAAATTCTTCTACACGTGTTGAGCTCCAAGTTCTTAGTTTACCTGTGAAGGACTCTGCAAGTTCACAGAAGTCTACGCATGTGTTAAGTCAAAGCTTCGTACAAGAAATCATTACGTGGAATAAGTTATGACCATCTGGCTGCTTGTGTGATACCTCGAGTGCCGAGAAGGGGTTACTAAAGCAACCTCCCTGCCCAACAGGGACTGGAGGTGCGTGTGTGCGGCGCCGCCACTGTTTGAATCCCACCACCATCGGAACCTGTTATTAAAATTTTTGGATCCCACCACTGCCCTATTGTCGAACCTGAGAGGAAGCTCAGATCAGTCCTGTGTCCACTTTCTGTTAGAAGATAAAAGCAGCAGGAATTCTTTGGAGATAGCAAAATTTTTAGCAGATGTATTTAGACTGAAAAACTAGAGAACCTTGGATGCTGATTCCTAGTGTAAATTGTTTTAACACTTTGTCTCTTGTGTAAGTTTATAATATTTTTATTTGCTGTTCAGTTGGTATTGTATTTTCTGATTTGTACATGGCTGTTTTTTCTGGTTTGGGTCAATACCGTAGATCATAAGAAAAAACAAACATAGGTTAATACATTTGTTCACTGTATATTTGTTCAGTATATATGTACATATGCCCCTAATCCAACTGTATAGTCAGTTTATTTTACACCTTTTCTTAGCCTATGGTAATGCATCTGGCCTGTGTAAACATGAAGATGTCCATGAAGGAAGCTTTAGCAGCGGCTACCATCAATGCTGCTTATGCTCTTGGGAAATCCAACACTCATGGCTCCATAGAGATTGGCAAAAAAGGAGATCTTCTTATAATTAACGCATCCAGGTAAGAACTTAAATTGTTTAAATTCTGGTGCTTAACTAAGGCCTTAGAATCCCTCTGCGTAAGAGAGTTGAATTCAGGGAAGACAGGAAAAAAAGCCCACAAGTTTGGAATAAGATCTGGAAAGGGAGCCCAGTGGTATCTGTTGAGTCCAAAGATGTCATGGAAAGGGTGGTGTGTGTGTGTGTGTGTGTGTGTGTGTGTGTGTGTGTGTGTGTGTGTGTGTGTGTGTGTGTGTGTGAAGAAACATTGAGTTTTTCCACATGTCAAGAGTTCCCTTGCCATGGAGACCTATAGTGTCAAAGAGAGAATAACCAAGAGTAAGGTTATAACTCTGGTCTTAAAAGGAGGGGCTATGACCCAGATGTAAACCCACGTGTCCTTGTAAAAGTCCCAGGCTCCATTATTGGCATCTCCAATTAAAGGATCTTGTGTTGCATGCATCATGCTACATTTGCCTGGCAAATGGTTCCTAGCCAGGAGAGACAGTACCTTCATATAGTCAGTATGGGAAATGGTCTCCCTGTTATGCTAGCTACTATGTTTCCCCAAAATAAGACCGAGTCTTATATTAATTTTTGCTTCAAAAGATATGTTAGGGCTTATTTTCAGGGGATGTCTTATTTTTTGCACCCCAGGGGCATAAGAAGGGGGAAACAGAGTCCAGGGCAAAATGGCACCCTGGTCTGTCTGCCATCCCCCCCACAACACCATGCCCCCTGCCAGGCCAGGCACGAGTGCCTCAGACCCCCAGGCTACACACAGGCCTGCTGGCTGTATGCATTTTAAAGGGTTGCCTTTCAGCAGCCATGAATTTAAATTCATTTTTATTTTAAGTTTTATATTCTGCCCATCCCAAAAGGGCTCAGGGTGGCAACAACACGTTAAACCTACATTACAGTTAAAAATCATAATTTTAAAAATGCTCGCCATAAAGATAGCCCAAGGGCAGAACCATGCCTGCTGAAAGACCACCTTTTTATGCACAGAACCAGTGGGCCTATGTGTAGCCTGTTCAGTATATGTGTGTCTGAGGCACTTGTGCCCAGCCTGGCAGGGTAGGGGCTGTGCCAGGGAATTTGTAACTAGGGCTTATTTTTGGAGTAGGGTTTATATTTCAAGCATCCTCCAACAATACCAAAAAATCATGATAGGGTTTTTCAGGGAAACATATATGCAGTATTTTTTAATTACCGCTAAAATGAGCTTTCAAGTATTCAGTACTGTGTCTTCTGCATACTTTTCATTGATTATGTAGATTGCCTCTTATGCTTCAGTTTTGCTATACAGCATCCAAAACATTGCTCTTTGTATGGAAATAAAATTATACTCTTAATTATTTTTTTAGGTGGGAGCATTTGATATATCAGTTTGGAGGTCACCAAGAACTAATTGAGTATGTAATTGTGAAAGGAAAAATCATCTATAAAAACACAAACATTCTGGACTACTAAGGACTTACTGTATGTCTGGCCAAGTGATACTGAAGTGGTTTTGATTACAAAATATCAAGAGAAGCCTGTATCTATATTTGAGAAATGCTGAATACTTGATGGCCCAGCACTATATTGCCAGTGCTTAATCTGTGTAATTAGCCCATCATTTTCTTTAAGTAGAAGTTAGCCTGTTTGACAAATATCACTAGCCCATTTGTGGGTTGGGCTAGTAAAGCTTTGAGAGCACCATCAGAATAATCATCTTCTTAAGGAAAACATACCCTCTCATTTCTCCTTTGCCTACTAGGACAAGCTGTGGGACCTTAGTAGCGTTCTTCCTACTTGTATTCATGAAGGCTGTGAAGCTATCTTGTCATTAATCTTATATCTGATATGAAGTAAACCTGCTTGTTGCTTTTTAAATTAAATAAAATAACAATAAATAAAATATTTAAAAATGAGATGATGACTGCAAAAACAATGGAATGCAATGGACAGCAGTTATGTTGTCTCGATTAAGAATGTGCTTTTGGATCTGCCGATACCCACCCTACAAAAAATGCTGAAAAAAGGCCATTTTGGATTTTCCAGCTTCTCTTTAGTTAAAAAAAGAGGCACAATTTCAATACAGCTGAAAAGACAAATCAGAAAAAGTCAAAAAATTTTGTTCAGATTTTTTTTTTGCTTTTCAGGTACATTTTATCCACAGAGAATATTTGCAGAGCATTGGGGAGGTAGAGACACCAAATCATGGGGAGCATTCCAGGAGCATTCACAGAGGTGGAATCAATGTCACTCAGTTTCCAACAGGCTTTCAGCCCAGGCTCACCCATTATGCTGGCAGCCAATTTATGTCACCAAAAAGTGTGGCGTAAGTCAGTCTTCTCTATGGGATTTTTCAGACCACTAGACGTTTCTCTGTTTTCCCCCTTCCTGTCCTGCAGCTTCCTTTGAGTTGATCCATCTCAGGTTAGGTCTTTTTCTTTTCTTTCTACCTTCAACTTTTCTTATTGCTATTGGCCAATTATGCACAAGGCATCTGGCGAGTGATGGGGGTGAATGTCTATTACAGCAAGATTTCTTGTACAAACAAATTTCCTCAAGCCCTGCTCTCCATTCTCTCCCTGGCAAGTGAGACCACTTCTAAGGTGACTTTTGATTTGCTTATGTCCATTACATTCCATGCAGTGAAGGAAGCAGTTTTTTAAAAAAATCGATGCTGCCTGCTAATGCAAAATGATACCTCCTATGCTTTTCTGAAGCATCACCTAGTCTAGTAACATACTGCAGGGATCTGACTTTTACTTGATGAAAACCCTCTGTGTATGTGTTTCTAAGATTTTAAGCCAAAACTTCAAAGCGGAATGTTCATTAATAGCAATGTCTGTTCAGTCAGAATTTTGAAGGCCAGTGCAGCTGAATAGCACACATGACTAACTGGAAGATTGCATATTCTAAGGGAGAAGATGGCTATAGTAAGATTTATAAGATGTTGTGGGGGAGAGGGGGAGCCAGATTGTTTGTGAGAAGAATTTAGGTAACAACAAGCAGAGAATTCGAAAGGACTTGTGGGAGTCACTTCATTTCCCCTTGTATCCCCTTCCCCACATTGTCTCCTCGATCCTTCAAGCAGCCCCCACATATTCTCCCCTTTTCCTGCTTCTTTGTTGCTTTCCTACTCACCAACAAACCTTTATTTTTTCTCCCACCCCACCCCACATTCAACTTTAATTATTTTTTCATTTCAGAGAGTAGCTGTGTTGGTCTGCAACAAAGCAACTAGATTTAAGTCCAGTAGTACCTTAAAGACCAACAACATTTTCAGAATTTAAACTTTTGAGAGTCAAAACTTCCTTCATCAGATAACTATTGTTGATTTAATTTATACTCCACCTTGGAGACCCAAAGCAGTCTACATCTTTATCTTGTCCTCCATTTTATCCTCACAGCAACTCATTGAGCTAAATTACATTAATTTACAGCAGCTCAGAGTGTCTATGGCACAGCGGCCGGAACCTGAGTCTCTTCTGACAACTTCACCACACTTGCAGCCTCTCCATGGAAAAAGTCTCACTGTAACACAAATTACACAAGTCATTCAGGCGATGGCCACTGCTGAGCCAAGTAAGGTTGTGCAAGTTACTTGGAGGCTGCTGTTGGGGAAGTTGTGTGCCATCAGGTCCTAGCCACAATTTGTTTTGAATGGTAGAAAGTTGCCAATGGTCACTGCCCAGCCTCAATGAGTTCTCTGTCCAGGAGATAAGCAGGAGTTAATTGGGAGGCCAAAGTGCTCCTGGAAAAAATCCTGCACTCTCCCCTCTGCCTTTTGGCTGAGGGCTGGCAATATTGTTGCGGTTACGTAGCAACCTCCACAATGGCCACTAAGACCTCCTTTCTTAAATGTATAGGCTATCCCCCCTCTTGTTTTTTTTTATTTTAGATTTTCAGATTTTTCTGAAAACCTGTGGCTTTTCTCAGGTTTATAGAAAAAACTAATTTGTCTGTTTCCTGGCTCCAATTTCAGAATTTAAATTTCCACAGGTGGAGCCATGTTGAAAATTTGATAATATTGAAGACGATGTTACCTGTATGTTGTGATTCTGTCTTCCTACTTCTCTGAGAGGCAGAATTATAGTGTGCGTGTGTACATGTGTAAGAGAGGAGTGCTTCATAAGACTTCATGTCGAGTAAGTCTTTCTTTATTGTCCGTAAAATCTATTAATGATTCTTACATACATAATACAATCCACATTGTGACTTCAATTGCTCCTTTTCTCGATATGCTCCTTTCCTCGAGTGATGTATTCTACATGTGTGTTGAGATATCATGAATTAATTTGAGCTGCACTCTATTAGAACTGTGGCCTACCAAGATTGCTGTAACCTATTCTGTGTCAGGTTTAGCCCCCTCATTCCTTAGAGTAATATTGGAACTGCTGTGGACTATACTGAATATCTAGCATGCTTCTTGAATGATTGGACAAACAATATAATAATAAAAACAGGAGTTATAGCTCAAATGTTCTCCTTACAAAGCTGATATAAAAATTACTGGGATACTATAGCTTAATTGCTTTCAATATCCACACATGCAGTATAAAAGCTGTTATAAAGTCATATTAAAATTAAATATTAACCTCCTACCTTTCAAGGGGTCAAGTAATTCAGTGAATTTCTTTATAAAAATCAATTAAAATACCTTTTGTTTTAAGCACAGAAATAGGACTCTCACCCAACTTAGAATTTCCACTTTAATGTCCCTGCTATGAATACACATTCTACATTCTCCCATATTGTGCTCACAGCTTTTGGCTTTATACACACATTTTCTCTTGGTCATTCAGCTCCTGTATTCTTCCTCTTCAGGCTACAGAAATCTTAAATCTGAAGTCAGTGGTGTCAAGTTTCAGTGAAATATATGCTTTTAATGTTGAAAGCTTTATTGATAACCAGATGTTAATGTTAAACTGCATAGCACAGTTTTATGCATATTTACCAAAACTTGGCTGGCGGTGGTTGTAAATGATAAATCTTTCAATTTTTAACAACCAAACTCTTAAGCTGTGAAGAACACAACTCTGTGTATCTTTTATAAAAGCTAAAGTCAGAAAGGTAGTATTCAAGTATTATCAATATGTGAGACCTGCAGATTTGTCTCATAAACTTGATGGATTTAATTAATCCATTTGAAACAGAGCCAGCCTCTGCTAAAGCCAGTTTTATGCATGATTTATTTATTCACTTCACCCTTTATATTGGAATTTTGTGTGACGTCAAAGTGCCCATTTGCTTCTGGTGTTGTGTTTCTCCCACATTCTCTATTAACCCCACATATACAGCCTCATCCTACTAATGTACACCATGTTCTAAACCAAATGAAAACATAGTGAAAGATGGGAATCAGTGTGTCTTACCACCATGGTGTCCTGCTTTAGAGTTCCACTAGCCTGCAATAGTAGTAGATTAAGACTAAAGACCAGGAAGTATATATAGGCTTAGATATAAGAGTACAATATGGGAAAAGATAGAATATGTTTACTGCTTACATGACATGGAAGATATGGCAAGCTTTTAATTCCCCTGCTTTTCGGTTCATGAATCTATTTGTAAGCAGCTTAATTCTCCTTGCAAGCCAAACATATAATACTGAAATGGTAGCTGTAAGCCATAAACTGATACATTATACATTGAATCATTCTGATTCATTATTATGATGGTGGTGGTGATGATGATGATGATGATAGTGTGAGGTGTCTTCGTGTGCTAAGGAAAAAGCAGTGGGGGACCCTGGCCTGTGCTCTGGAGGGTGCTCAATTCGGTATTTTTCGATGTACGGAGCAGCTACTTCCCAAACCTAGATGCAAAAGAAGAGACTCAAATCAGAAACAAAAATGAACTTTGAACCTCGGCTAAATATTAGCAGATGTAATTGTATGCTGCTTTTATGCTCCTGGCATGTTTTCATTGTTTATTTTAACACTGATAATTCTTATGATCTTTAAGTGATTTTATTGCATTGTGTTTATTTTGAGGGACCCCTTGAGCAGGTCACTGGATAAATGTTGTAAATAAATAAATAATAGATATAATGAAATAAAAGACATATCACTGCTAGAAGTTGATGCTGTGGGAATGTTTTGGTGGATTCCTTAGCTAAAATATAACTAAGTAGAGCCAATCTAATATGAAGGGTTAACTACAGAAACATGAATGAAAGAGAGAGATCGTTTCTGGTTGGCTGAAGGACAGAGTGCCAGTGGATGGTTAATTTAAATAGAAAAGACAGTTGGAGAGGGGGTTTGGAGGGGAAGAGGCAGAGGTTGAGTGAGCAACTCTTGGCTGAAAGGTTGAGTGAGCAAACTCTTGGCTGAAAGCTTTGCTTTCTGAGAGCTTGTCAGATAGACCTGGCTGGTGTGATCTGTTTTCCCTTGTCACAGTGTAACACAGACACTTATGGGGATATTATCTTTGGAAAAGACATGATGAAGGGGGGCGACAGAGGCTTCTACTTTGATCAAAGAGGGAAGGAATTCTTTTGAGGGACAGAAGAGAAAATCCTGATCGTAATCCATGTGAAGAAAGAATAGCTATATATATCATGAGTAAGCACTTATGGGCAGCCAATATCCATCCATCTGCTACATCCTACGTTTCTATACAAACATTTCCTGTATCCTTTTATGGAATTCTAGTTCCCCCACCCCACTCCATTCCTGTGTCTGCCAGGAGGCATGAGACCAAAAAATGCTTATATAACTAAAATGGCTCTATAGCAACACAGGTGGTAGCCTTAGGGCTGCCACGAACCTCTGTGGGCCCCCAGACCTGCATGAGTCTCTGGGTGCTCTTCTCTGATTACCACCCCCTTCCCGCCAAATAAAAACATTATATGACTACAAGTCACATGAGCAGCTTAAGCTCAGCCATGGGCCATCAGAGTGATCAGGGACCCCAGAATTTTGTCCCTCTTGGCCCTCCTCCTTGGTATCTCAGGCAGTCAATATTAATAAAAACAAATGTTTTTTATTTTACCATCCCAAGTTAGGGTTGCAGACTCGGTCGGGCAACAGCACAAGATTGTGGAGAGGACTGGGTGGGGGGAGGGACTGCTGGCAAAATGTGATGTCATGTCTCTCTAGGAAGCACCAGAGGATTCATGGCACTTCTGGATTCCCTGGCAATTCTCGGAGAGGCTTCTCAGCCCTATGACAATTTTTTTCTCCCCCAGCAGTGAGAAACAAAGTGTGGAGGATTCCACACCCCCTCCAGGGAACTGGCAACCCTATTCTAAGTCCCTCAAATGCTGTGGGTTGAAACTTGAGGACATATCTCAAAAGTTGTACTTTGGACTAAGAAAACTACTGGGAAATGAATAAGCTAATGCAGTGGTGGCGAACCTATGGCACGCGTGCCAGAGGTGGCACTCAGAGCCCTCTCTGTGGGCACGCGCGCACAGAGTTCGTCATGTGGGGGGAGCAGAAAATCGCCTCCCCCACACAGGTAGGCTGGCCTTGCTTCTGAGTAAACCCTCCTAGGGTTGTGATTCACCCGTTTGAAGCGTTGCACGGTTGCTTCACCAAGCTTACTCCCAAGTAACGTGTGCCTCAGAGCAAACTGTTTTTTCTAAACTAAAACCTCAGTATTCAGGTTAAATTGCCATGTTGGCACTTTGCGATAAATGTGGGTTTTGGGTTGCAGTTTGGGCACTCGGTCTCGAAAAGGTTCACCATCACTGAGCTAATGGATGATATCTTGTGTTTGTGTAGTTTAACCCAGAAAGGTCTAAGCCATTAGTTTTAATTCCTTTGATATCTAGCTTGCTGAGCCACCTGCCTAACAATAGACATTTTGCAATTATCTTCTTATGCTAATATAACTTCTAATAACTATTTATTGTTCTTTTCCTGAAGCCTTCACATGCTCTTTAGTACTAAACAAATGCCCTGAAGATATAGGTTTGCCCAGCCTATTTGCCTATATTCCATATATAAAGTATTTTTTCATAGAATGTGGTGGAATGTGAAGTAAGAATGTCAGCCTGTAACAATTAGCAAAAGGAACAAAGGATCTTCAGTGTCATCAATTGCTAGTGCCAGTACTTGCCTTCTGGTCCACAAGCAGTCCATGAGCTGCTGCAATGTCTGGGGCCATGAAGCGATCTCTTAACCAGGGTCTGAAAGCAGAAAAATTGTACAACTCCTAAATGTAGTAGTGCTAGAGGTTAATGTTTGGCCAATGATCTGAAAACTTACTATCTTTGGAGAGCATTTGTTTGACATACTTGACAACAGAGCGTACAAGGTCATAGACTTTCTCCAATGGGGTTGTAGTTTTCAGAGGGCGTAGAAACTCAATGCCTTGACAAGCTGCAAGCAGTTCTATAGCCAACACTGGGGAACAAAACCAGTGGAAAAGACAGTGGTAAACTCTGCACATTGAAGGTGGTCCAGGTGTTACACAGAAGATATAGAAATGATATTATGGCAGTTCACATAGTCATTTTGAGAATGTGGGTTGAACGGATACATACTTAATCTGACATGTGAAATGAATGCTTTGCCATTTATCCAGCAAAACAAGAGCTCAACTGGAAGTTATGGAAACAGCTTAAATCTGCTAAGAAAAGTAACATATTAATGTTTTGTTTCTTCAAATATATCTGAATATGAAATAAATGCAAAAACTCATTCTGTTTATTACTGAAGAAGCCTATATCTCAGAACAGGCAGTTGTGATGCTGGTGTGGGGGACGAGTTACATATCTAAGGCACAAGAAGGAACTTACTTCTTTTGATTTCTTTAAACTTTGGATGAATTTTAGTCTGTAAAATTACAGTGTAGCATGAGAGCAAACTAGCATAATTAAATCGAGAGGATTTGAAAGGAGATTAGCCATTCACACAATGCTGACGGCAGACAGAAAGTCATAGTTTCAAGATCTGTGTATAGAACAGAATCTCTTAAACAGTTTGTGATTTTAAGTCTCTATCATTCTGATCTTTCAACATGTTTGCATGATAAATGTAATAAGTAATGATAAATGTAATAAATAATACAAGAAAAGGCCATGGGACATACAGCCAAATAAAGTGTTTATTTGGTGATTTTTAAAAGTCCTACCTTTTCTGCAAGGGGCTCAAGGTGGCATACATGGGTTCTTCCCCCACACTTTACCTTGTTCAACATTCTCAATGACTTTTAGTGCTTTTCTGGCAGCCCATCCTCCCATAGACACATGGTCCTCTGTGGCAGCACTAGTTGAAAGAGAATCCACAGAAGAGGGGTGGCACAAGGCTTTGTTCTCAGAAACTGCAAAAGTTCAACATGAATAAGTGTTGTACTCCAAGGCAAACTTACACTTTGGGAGTAACCCTAAGCTGGTCTTCTCAAAAGTCAATCTCTTAAGTGATAAATGGGGCTTATTTCCAGGAAAGTGTTCTTAGGATTGCAACCATGGAAATGATGACCCATATTGAACAATAATCATGCAGAGGAACAAAGAATCCTTATACCTTTTATAATAATAATCTACAACATGTAACAATATTTGTCATGATTATATTTGATGTTTGATTACATTTTGGTTTCATGAAGGAAGTTTTGACTCTTGAAAGCTTATGCTTCAAAAATCCTGTTGGTCTTTAAGCATGCCATCTGGTTTGATGTTATGTATGAATTTGAATAAACAACTATTTGCTTTGCTTGTGCATGCTAAACTGGGATTCTAAACTGAGCCCCTCTGGGGAGGGCGGTATAAAAATGCAACCAATAAACAAACAAACAAACAAACAAACTATGGCTTGAACTTGCAATCTCTGGTTAGTAATAACTGGGGTTTCGAATGAAGACTAAATTGGGCCCCTCTCATTCTGTCCAATCCCAGGTTTGCTGTCTTAACAGCAGTAACAGTACCATCTACCTCTGACCTGACACCAGTTTAACAGTGGTAGTGGCTTCCTGAGCCTACGCTGCCACCATTGTGGCAACAAATTTGAGTTCAGGTGAGATGGGGGTACTGCTGTGGTGGTAAACCTGTGGAGCCACGCCAGGAGTAGCAGTGCAGACTGGGCTGGCAGTGTAGGCCACCACTGGACCCTTTGCAGCTCCAGAGCTTTGCCACCATCCCTGGCGACCACCACTGGATCCTGCACGGCTCTCAGTCTCTGCTACCAGGTCATGTGCAGGTCTTGATCTCTGCCACCATTCCTCTGAGCCATCCACCCCCACCAGCAGCCAGATGCGGCTTCTGCTCTCCTCTACTATTTCCACCACAGCTCCCAGGTGCTGACAAAGAAGATAGGGTCATTGTCTACACATGTGTATCCCACATTCTTGGTTTTTTTGGGAGGGGGATTTAAGTCCCCTAATGTAATTTTTCAGATTTTTCAGAAACAAGTCTCTCATAAGGTTGCCAGCTTCAGGGCGGTAAATGCCTGGAGATTGGGGGCGGGTGGGGGGGTAGAGCCTGAGGAGGGCAGGGTTTGAGGAAGGAGAGACTTTGATGTGGAATAATGCCACCAGAGTCCACTTTCCCAAAGCAGCCATTTTCTCCAGGTGAACTCCAGGTGAATCTGTGTTGCTTGGAGATCAGTTATAAATAGCAGGAGATCTCCAGCTACCACCTGGAACTTGGCAACCCTAGTTCTCCAAGTTTGCAGAACTATATGTCAGCATGGCCCTGATTACAAATCCACAGATGGGCTTATGCTTGACTTTTAGAATTTAAAATAATTAAATTCTAACACCAATTTAAAAAAATTAAAGCTTCTTATGGCAGGGAGTGGGGAGAAAATAGATGCTACAAGTGCAATCCCAGAGAAAATCACTGCTGTGTGGATGGGGGGAAAAATCAAATTTTGTCTTTCATACAGAGCCATCCACGGTTATATTGTGATCTTTTCCAAAACTTCATCGCAAATCAGGTTAGGCACAGTTCAGAGAAATCCTAGGAGATGCACAAATCCCTCTCCCAAGCTGAGGTAGATAGCCATGTGGGAGTCATTAGAGTCACATTTAAATATGTGCCTATCCTGAGATGGATACTAAGCTACTCAACAAAAGCAGCACTGGAGCAAAGTTTTGATCTGTATTTGTGGTTATAAATGTGGAATAGTAATTTACAATCTGGATTAAACAAACAAACATCACTGTAGGTTAGGTATGTGACTATAATTTACTTTTGTGGTTTTTAATATGTTTTGTTTTAGGCTTGTTTTAGTTAGAGCACATATGGAATCTGAGGTTAGTAGATAAAACTATTCCCCGCAATAATTGGAAGTGATTATATTTTATATTTTAAGCCATCAGTTTTTATTGTTATTGTATGGTAAACCATCTGATATGGCATTTCCCAAATGCAACTGTGCTAATGTGGGCATTAAGCTTTAAGTTATATGACAAACAACTTAAATCTTTTTACAAGATATGTCAGTAAAACCAATCCCAGTTATCCTAGCGCAGTGGTTCTCAACCTTCCTAATGCCGTGACCCCTTAATACAGTTCCTCATGTTGTGATGACCCCCAACCCTAAAATTTATCCATTTTACAGATGGAGAACACTGATGCAGAGAGTCTTCAACGACCCCTGTGAAAAGGGTCGTTCGACCCCCAAAGGGGTCGCGACCCACAGGTTGAGAACCGCTGTCCTAGTGTATCACATTCAGCACCTTCTTATGCTGCTGTTTTTGTGCTAGACAAAGGCATAAGGAAAACTGAGATTTATTTCTGACTAATTTACTTTCTAAAGGTTATTGTGACATAAAGTTTTTATGAACTAGAGCCCACTTCATCAGATGTAAGAAGCGTATCTTATATTGATAGTCATATATGTGTGTGTAAACATAACATTTTGAAATTAGAAACATTTAAAATTGCAAAGCTGAACTCCCTCTCCCATCTCTGCATGGTCTCCATGAAAAATTGAGACTGCCAAGCTGAAATTTACATTTAAACAGTGAACAGTTGATGCATGATTTTTGTCCAATATGCTTTTGTGAGGTGAGTGATGTTGCCACAATCATTTCCCCGCAACCTTTTGTTTTCTTTCTAGGACAAAACAAGGGCAGAGAATGCAGCAAAATGGCAAAAAGAGACGGACAACGGTTGTGAAAGATCCGTTTCATTTCAATGTAAAAAAGGCTTTGGAATGCAGTGAAACATTGAGAAAGAAATGGTGAGGGTGATTGATGGCCAAGCTTGAGGCTTGGCTTCCTTGCCTATTTATTGCAATAACGGGCTTTTCCACATAGGTTTTTAAAAATTGGTTCTGGCCCTGTACTGCTTTGGTCTATCCCCTGATTTCCATATGTACATTTGTATCTTTAGATTTAACTTTGGTTTTTTGTTTCCTTTTATCTGGTTCTTTTTAGACCAGTTCTCCACCAATCTTTTTCTGGAAGCCAATATTGACTCCTTTTTCCTCATGTATAATTTTCTGTTGGTTTTCTTTGTCCACTCTCACCCACCTTTACCCACATTTTGATAATTGGGTGGCTGTCATCACTGTCAAACCACTCCCCCCATCATCCTTCTGAAGACAAGTGGTTTCATTTTTCAATTTTTAAATGCACTAAAATGTATATATATATGTGTGTGTGTGTGTGTGTGTGTGTATATATACACAGAGAGAGTTTATAATTGTAATGCTAGATTGCATCAGTTCTCATTTTTTCAAAAGGTGAGTCTCTAGCCTCTTCTACTGCAGAGATATAGGTAAAAAGGAATATCTGTATGGGGGAAGGAGAAAAAGACGTACTTAAAAAAACAAAAGAAAGCTGAGAACTGAGAGGAATTCATTCCAACAGTATATTGAAATATTAGTATTTTTAGTGCAATTTTCAACAATACAGCCATAGTATTAATATAAGCAGGTGGGAAAAAAGTTGGGGTGCTGTGACACCACCAATAATGACACTAATGAAGACAATACCCTCCCTTGAAAACCCTGATTATTTAAGGGATGCACCGAAGAAAATGAACTGACTTCCCAGGGAGGGAACAAGAACCCTGTTCATACTGATTCCAGTGCTTGTGGATCAGCTGACAAAAAAATCAGGAGTAAATTGAGCAAGTGGAAACTGATAGCAAGTAGACTGTGCATGTAATGTTGCTTTGCCTGGAACAGCATCTGATGGTTTTGTTTGGTTGTGGGAAAGCAGACAAGGCATCAGACAAATTGGGATATGTAAACAAACTCTGGTCTGTTATACAGAAATGATAGACTAAACTACAGATCATCATGGATGTAACCATTTAAACTATGATTTGTACCACAACCACTGGTTAAAGACACCACCACTTATTGTGTCAGGGTATACAGAACAAAATCTCTTAAATATTACTTTTCCTTATGCATTATTCTATCCCAAGTTAAAGTTTAAGGAAAGAAAACCTATCCTATGAGCAGCAGAAGGAAGGTATAGGTGGGGAAACCTTTGAATTCTGGCCTTGTAAATAAAAAAGAAGAGATGAGATATATTAAGATACTGATATGGTTCTCACAAATGTGTGAATAAAACCCTGGCAATCATACAGTATGCAGGTATAATAATCGTCATGTTACCTGAAGTGAATATGGAAGAAAGTCAAAGCACTGAAGTATGTTATGATCACTCTATCTAAACACCATTGTGAGCCTTTGTCTACTCACCCAGGGATGCTGCCGTACAGTGTGCAATCATGAATCCTGAGTTCAGACCTCCCTCTGTGACTAAAAATGGTGGCAGCTCACTGAGGGATGGGTTGCACAGCCGTTCAATTCTCCTCTCACTAATTGCAGCAAGTTCATGGACACCAATTGCAAGATAGTCCAAAGCCTGCAAGGCAAGTGCTTCTTGATTTAGACTTTCAAGTCCTTAAGTTCAGATGATAAGTTAACATATTTTTGTCGAATGTTCAATTACCTTTGCAGGGTATTCACCATGGAAATTTCCTCCAGAAATGGTCTCCTTCCTTTCAGCGAAAACCATCTTTATAGACAAGTTAAGACTTAACTGTGAATAAGCAGCATCTAATTTTCACTTTCCTTTGAAAATGAAGTCCATGATCATGGAATTAAATTTCCCACCTTACAGGAGGAAGAGTTTTTATACAGGAACTGAGCAGCTCTTCTATCTGGAGAGCTTTGAGGAAATGATTAAAGTCCCTACATGAAACTAATTCTCTGAAGAAACATTGTAAATATAGTTATTGAGGGGAGACAACAGACAAAACACAAACCATCTTGGTGTCCCTGTCTGGGCAGGAAAGCAGGTTGTAAATACTGTAAATAAGTCAAATTTCCTTGAGCAGCAGAATCACAAAAAAAGATACAGGATTGTCTGTTGCACTGTTGATTTCAGTTTGGATTATTTCCTTTACAAAAGCTATTGTGTCATTCACAACACCATGGACCTATAAGAAATGACAAGTATAAGCTGTATTTTGTGTCTTTTGGTAATTTAGTGTTTCAATTTAGAGAAGTTTACATTAAAGGAATCTTCTATCCTGCTCCCAGGATCCCATCTCTGCTTGTCAAACATGTCATCTTCACATTGCTTAACATTTTAAGAAATGTATCTTGATTCACACTTTGTGTAAGGTATATACAGTGTTCAAGGTATATGAGGTGCTCCTTGCAGTTTCTTGCTTTAGCTACATCCATGTGCTACAGGGATTCAAGATCCAGAACAAGGAGCACCCAGTCATAAGTGCCAGAAATGCTCCAAATCTGAACATCATTCACATCCAACATCTGGGTGCCAGCTGAAGCCTTCTAATCAGATGCTTATTTTACTGTCAGAGTTTGATTTCTCAAGGAACAGGAGGTGGGAGGAGTTGCAAGAGAAAGAATAAGTCTGTATCAGTGGTATATATGTAGCAGGGAAGTTGGGAACAGGATTGTCAGGGCCTTGGGGAGACCTTTGATTCTATATAACCATTTGCATGAGCTAATTCATTATTAAGGAACCCTGTGTTGCAGAGTGATAAGCTGCAGTACTGCAATCAAAAGATCTGCTCAGTTCGATCCCAGCAGAAGTTGGTTTCAGGTAGCCAACTGAAGGCTGACTCAACCTTCCATCCTTCTGAGTGTAGGAAAATGAGTATGCAGCTTGCTGGAGGTAAAGTGTAGAGAACTGGGGAAGGATGGGAATGGCAAGCTATCCCATCTCTGCCTAGTAAATATCTTGATGTGACATCACCCCAAGGATGAGTAATGTCCTGGAGCTTGCACAGGGGTCTACCTTCATCTTTTCAATCAATTATTAGGAAAAGGAAAGGCTTTGCTTGTGTCAGCAGCACAAAAGGTCTGTGGTTCATCAACTCCTAAAGTCTGCCCTTAATAGGTAGACACTGCCAGTCAGCCAGCAAGTTACATAGGAGAGACGGTGAACACTTTGCATCTGCTAACATACAGGGTTAAAGAGTATATATTCACACACACTGTATATCCTGAAGTGGAAACACCATGACTTCTCTTTGAAACAAAGTAGATCAAATACAATTCGAAAGGTCCCTGATGAGAAAGGATCAGCTTATTTTTCCAAGGGAGAGATACCGGCTAAACCAGGATCTGCAATCTCTCTACAAGTATAATGTCATGCATAGCACTAAGCAACTGAATCTTTACCCCAAGATAAGTCCCAGCAGGAGAGAACAACAGGCAGCCCCACTGGCTCACTGGATGTGTGGGTCTAGTTTTAAACAAATATGCAGTGTGCAAAGTGACAGTCCCCATCCTGCATGTTACTCCAATGCTTTCAGCTCCTTCCTTCTAGCTAGGCTTCCATAAGAGAAATCAGGTGGACTGGAAAAAAATGTCCCCCAAAATTGATCTCATTCAGGTAAGATGGGTGAAGATAAGGTTAAGTTCACTTACATACCCATTTTGTTCTTGTAAAACACTAGACATTCCCCCACCCACCACTTGCTTGGGAAAGGAAGGGGGGGGGGAACTCATGGATTGCCAATTCACACCTCCCTGTGCCTGCAATATGAGTGATAACTTTAATTTCCTATTGAATGGGGATTCTTTCTCTGAATTGCCTGAAATTTAGGGAAGAAGACCCCTTGAATCAAGGACACAGTCCCTGAGAATTTCTTCATGACTGGGCAGAAATTATGAAGTCTTATTTTGAAATGTGTTCCTCTTTTAAACAGGTAATGGACTAAAGATTGACATTATGAACCCAACTCAGTTTTTTTAAATGACGCATGGCCCAACATTGAACCTGACTTCCTTTTCATATCTCTGATGCAAAACTAATCCTATGTGCCCATTCCATGTATACACTGTATGCATGCTGTCAACAAAAGTCAGATATTAATCTAACACATTACAGGTTCCTTCAGTATATGAACTTGCATATGCTATATTAGTAATGTATGTAGAAGCTTTTTGATTTTTTGAAATAACCAATTTTGTAATGTCAGCTTGAGAGGATTGATCAAATACTGGCTATTATAAATATCAGGTTGGATCCAGCACAAAATTTCTGCTTTCACTGGAGCTTTTGTACAAGCAGGAATGCAAGAAAATGACCAAGGTAGCCACTGGTGTTAAGTCAGGCTTATTGCATTGCCAGTTTCACTTCCACTTGTGCAAGATCCTATACAAATATTTTCTGGGCACAGAAATATACAGGGAGGAAAGTGCTAGGTGTCACACACTAATTCAAGCAGAACTGCATTAAATCCATTTGTATCTCTGCCCATCACTGGATCCAACCATTATAATTATAAGCAAATATAATTATGTCTATATTTTAGTTGACCTCGTCCTACCCCATGAGACAAATACAAAGTATCAGTGATCACACAGCCAACCTGATTGCTTATCATATACCTGGCTCATTATATTTTCTCTGTAGAGAGGAAGAAACCAGCTCTTTTAATACATCAGGCTCATACATTTACCAATGTGATTGGCTGTGCTGAATAACCACCATTACAGAATTGAAGATAGGATTCAACATGTCCCTGACTATATATGTATGAAAGTTTATTACTGTCTTTACCTGAGGACAGCAACGTAGCGTATATGCATCTTGTACTCTTTCACAAAATCGATGAGATTCTACAAAATGCAACCAAACAAAAGATTTGTTTTGAAACAGCTAATTGCCACTTTAATACTAAGTCTCTCTGGTACTAAGTTAAACCACTTCCTTTTTAAAAGATTTCAGATTTTTCTGCAAACCCAGGACTTTTTTTGGGTTTGTGAATTTCTCCTATCTGTCTCGAGCTATTCCAAACCAAGCCATAGACTGTGGATTAATAGACCCACAAAATAGAGCTCGAGACAAATAGGGGAAATTACCCAAGAAAGTCCTGGGTTTGCAGAAAAATCTGAAATCTTTTAAAAAAGGAAGTGGTTAAAACCCTTCCAAATAATAGAAACAACATCTGTAGCCATAGAAGTTTCAATTGTCATTTTGGAGGTTGCTAGGCAATCATAACAATATTGCTGAAACTCCAGACCTTGGTTTCTGTAAAGAATAGCCATGGACAGGGAGCCAGAATGGATTTGAGGAGCTAAACAGCTCTGAAAAGGATACCATCCCTCTCTTCTGTCATAAACCCTGATGGAGAGGACTTGCTGGGGACAGACCTGATTGCAACCACCAGAGAGTCACTTGCCACACCACTTGGCCTAGCCCAACAGCCACCATGTTATTGGACCTGTCCCAGCTTGATGGCTACCACACAGGTGGCCAGACTTTCTCCAGGGAGAAGGTCAGGAGGAGGGATGGAGAAGCTGAAGACAGGGAGGTCATATGATACTAGGATGGCTGGTGGTTGAGAAGAAAAGAAGGAAGCTGGACTAAGGTCATGGGGCAGCTAGGGAAGAGAAAACGAGACGTCTCCCACAAGTCCTTGCAGGTCCCCTACTTGTACAATTTATAATTGATATGTCCTTAAAGCATTCTAATTTTTATATTTGGAAACTTCTAGGAAGAAATAAGAATCTTCGGAAATCTGTCACAGGTTCTTTTCTATACAAGTATACTCGATATCCCTCAATATCACTATTCACCTGCGATTCCAGAGGGATGATGATCCGAGTTTAAAAGTGACCTGAATCGAAAAGCCACCTCCTTCTGCCCAGGATGTGGTCGCAATGCATGAATATCTGTTTAAGACAAAGGGACTTAAGTACAACACTTGGGCTATTCTCTGTAAATTAAGGGTATTTTCAGAAGTAGCACTAAAATGCTTAATTTTTTAAAAGAGTACAGTTATGACGAATAAAAATTGGAAAAAATATTTTAATTCAAATGGCAGTCAAGTAAACTGGAGCCCTTTGATGCAAATTCCTGGGTGCAAGTGCATGTTTACTGTACAGAAGCATAGCAGTATTTCAGAGTTCTTAGGGTTGGGACTCCTATCCATTGTCCCTCCCCACACAAACAGGATGGGAATGCCTAGATAAAGATTTTGGTCTGCATAGCTTCTGTCACTTTGATCAGAAGCCATAAGAGAGGAAAACTTCTTTTCCATGTCTTGGGAATTTACAAACTCCTTTCAAGACTCCATCACCTCTGGAGTCACTCTGATCTTCCTACCTCAAGAGGAAGCAATTTGGCTGTTTCCTAATCTATCCCCTGACATGTGACAGCCTAGCAAGGTGGATGATGGCAGACACTTTTTATCTCCCACCCTACTCTTCCATTTGCATAACTAAGACCTTGAGTGGTCTGTGCTTAGGGATGCATCATTCCTAGTAAGTGTCTCCCTGTCAACTATAGATTAGCAGAGGAGCTTCTATGAAATGAATACAGTGTAACACAGTGGTTTAATTATTGGAGTACATTCTAAGATGGAGGCATTTCTCCCCATAGTCTAAGGATGTGTTTCACAAATTGGGGTCCACAGTACTCCAGGGTATCAGGTAAACGCTTCTCCTGCTCATCTGACTAATGTGAGGATACAGCCCCCAGTTTTCCAGGAAAGAAGGTTGGGATTCTCCTCATCACTTCTGAAGGGTGGGAACTCACACACTTGCACACACCACCTGCTGTCACCCAGACTTCAGATCACAGATCACTAGCCATAAAACATACTGATCGGTTTGGAGAACTAATATTTCAGTTCTAGGAACTCTAATTGGTTGGGTACCCTACCATTCCCCTCGTGTTTTCCCTGCAGCAACAATAATAGCTGTGAAAAGGTAGATGAGTAATATTTGCCCAAGTACCATAACTGAAGAGTGGAAAAGGAGGTGGGAGCTCTTTAGAAGGCCATTGTGTAAAGTTAGCTGATTTTTCTTTGCAGTCATCTTTCTGGCTTTCTTATGCTTTGTTTCCTGCTACTAGCAATCAGCTACCTAGGCCAGTGGTTCTCAACCTTCCTAATGCTGCGACCCTTTAATACAGTTCCTCATGTTGTGGTGACCCCCAACCCTAACATTTATCCATTTTACAGATGGAGGACACTGATGCAGAGAGTCTTAGGAGACCCCTGTGAAAGGGTCGTTCGACCCCCAAAGGGGTCCTGACCCCCAGGTTGAGAACCACTGACCTAGGCACTGCTCCCCTACTCCTCCTTTAGATCACCTTATCTCACTCTATCATCTGACCTCTCCTGCTCTTCATGACTGAGTAAGGGTGCCAAGCTGTTAGGGTGCCAGATTCAACTTCTAGTTTCTGCCCATCTTTGAAGCTCACTGTGTGACTTTGGGCCAGCTATTCTTTCTCAGCCTAACCTATTTCATCAGGTCATCTTGAACTCCTTGGAAGAAGAGTGGGAGATAAATGCATAAATAAATTAAAAGAATTGCTTTCTATCAAATCTAAATTAGAGAATGCATAAATGATGCAGTACAGGTCTAATGCTACCATCATGGAATCATAGATTTGGAAAGGCCATACAGACCACCTAGTCTAACCTCCTGCACACACCAACAACAAACAACAAATAAATAGCTGCTTGTGTACATCATTTAGTAACCTTAAAATTTCAATAACCAACCAGTGTCGAATGCTCTTGTCGTGCCCTTCAGAACTTCAAGTGTGAGAGCAGCCACTATGTCTGCTTGTCTGGCAATTGCAGTGGCTCTTTCAACTGCTTCACAGCCCAGTGAGGTGATCATTTGTGTCCCATTGATAAGAGCAAGACCCTTCAAGGAAACAGCAAACATTCATTATCTTCAGTGATTCTGTCTTTAGAAAGATGCATGAACTTCTTGCAGGGGCATCTCCAGAGGAAATGGGGCCCGGGGCAAGCGCTGAAATTATGCCCTTGCCCCAAACAGATTGGAAACAGTTTTTGCCTTGGGGACTGGAGGCTCCCCTGCTCCTGCTGCAGACACTGCTCCCAACTTTACCTTTGGAAATCTGTTTGTGGGAGTGGGGGGGGGGGGGGTTGGGATTTTTAAAAATTCATTTTAGCTGACAAATGCATGGGTTTTTAAAAATAATATTTATTTTGCACAAGGGTTGATTCGTCAACATTCTTAATTCAGCACTAAGTAATCTGTCTATTTCACAAAGCCCACAGTGAGCAATGTTTAGAAATCTCTTGACGACATGCCATAAGTTATAACTTTACCTAAAATCATGCATAGAATGTTTGTTTCCATAGTGCAACAATTTCATTTAGCAGTATTTGCCATTTTCTTCTGTTTGATTGTGGCTGGAGCAGAAGGGAGGGGGCTGGGGAGAAGGATAGAGAATGTTGTGGCTGGGGGAAGGGAATAGGAATGAGGAAGAAAGCAAGGGAACGTTGTGGTTGGGGGAAGGAAAGAAACACAGCTGGAGGGATGGAAGAGGAATGGGGAAAGGACGGGAATGTTGTGGCTGGGGGAAGGGAGGGAGGTGGGGAAGGAAGAAAATGTTGTGGCTGAGGAGGAAGGGAGAGGCTGGGTAAACAGAGGGAACATTGTGACTGGGGGAAAGGGGAAGAAGGGAACAGCTGCAAGGCTGCCAGATCAGATGTCAACCTGGTAGTCTTGGCACACCCCAACATCCTTGCTCAGGGGGGAAAGGAGGGTGGAAGGAAGGGATGGAAAGGCAGGGAACACATGGGACTACGAGGCTTCCGGTTCAAGCCTTGAACTGGTGTCTATGGCCACTCCACTCTATTCACAGGCCAAAAATCAACTTGGGAACACGATTTTGAGCTGAAAAGAATTAAGTGTTCCCTCCTTCCTTTTTCTGTGAAGATATAGGCCTCTTTGGGTTACCTGAGGAAAGAATTTTTAAAAACCCTCAATTCATACCAAGTTTGAGTTACCACCTTATTCACTGAAAGGGATTTAAAAACTGAAATTCCAAGTCCAAAGCTTCATTTAGATATTTTCTCATTCTATTTCAACCCCTCATCAGTAATCTGTGGATAGATATACAGGTTTTTGTGACCATGTCATTGCCAACTATTTTAAACCCTCAGCAACGTAAAAAGACCTTTTGGGGATGGGTGTGTGAAATCAATTAGAAATATTCAAGCATGTGAGATAATCTTTTGCTAGAAAAGACATATAAGGACTAAAAATGCTCAAACCAATGACATCTGTCAAGGAACTAGACTGAGCAATTCTGGCATTTCTAGGCACCTGTTCACATGTGATAACAACATGTCATCATGAATATATCACAATAGGCTTGCCAGCTCTAGGTTGGGAAATTCTTGGAGATTTATGGTGAGACCTGGGTAGGGTATATAATGCCATAGAGTGAGGTATAATGCCATAGAGTCCACCCTCCAGACCTGTCATTTTTTCTAGGGGAACTGATCTCTATAGTCTGAAATCTACTGTAATTTCTGGAGACCTTCAGGCCTACCAGGAGGTTGACTGTCCTATATCATGAATATATCCAACACTGATATGGATCTCAGCCTTGTATGAAGTACTTGGGCCTGCTGGTTCTGTGCTAGGAATAAGTGACAAAAATATATTATCTCATATAATAGGACAATGGGCAAATTAGAATGGCTTTTTGCTTAATTTACATTAGTCAGAGGTTTAAGGAATTGTGTGGGATGCCATCCAAGATTTTTAGGAAAAAAATCACCATTACAATAAGCAATTATTCCTTATTTTCTTTCTTAACTGTTCTCAGGATTAAGATACACATGTAAGTAATCTATAATTAATAGTTTAACCTTTAAAAAAATCAGCTAGGGGATTAATGTTACATTTGGATGTGGGCTACAGCACTGGGACAGAGTGTGGTGTTAACTTTTCTCTATGGGCCTTTCCCCACTCCCTTCCATCCCCCCTATGCCGCGCGCTGCTCTCAGCGCGTGGCATCCCAGGCGCGCGCCCAGGCGTCCCCACGATCCTGCGCTCTCCTGCATGCTTGAGGGTTGTCAAAGAGCGCCGTTCGGAAGACCTGGGATGTTCTTAGCAGCTAAGAGTAGCGACAGCGGCAGCTGAGAGCCCGGCTTTGCGCTGTGGCTGCCCCTGCCGTGGGGAGGGAGGAGGAACCCCGCGCTACTCTGCTCAAGTAGCGCGGGGCTTACGGTAAGTGGGGAAAGGCCCTATATTTCCCTGATTCCACTGTGCTCAAGCAGCTATGTCATCTTATCAACCATATCAAAAAACTTTCCACAAATAGTCTTAAAGATAGTAAACTTTTTCATGTGCCTAACTGTCAAATAGTGCCTAACTGTCAAAAGATGTGCCTAACTGTCAAATAGTGAAACAAGACTTTCAGCACTTTATTACCTCCTTTGGCTTTAAGTTAATTGGTTTCAGTCCATGGGCTTCCAATACCTGTAGAACAGTATGAATAATAATTATTAAAACTTTGATTTTAAAAGAGGCAATCGATCTTCACTTTCATGGTCACAAAGCTGTATTTCACATCCCCAATTTTAAAGAACTGATTCAATGAGTGTATTCGAAATATACCAACAACACTTCTTCATCCATGTGCTCTGAGCATAGAACATCACTACCTATGAGACAATATTTATGGAACTGGACTATTATTTTAGGAAGCCTCCAACAATATCATTTAAACCCAGGTCAAAATATAACTATCAAGATTTTCCCATGAGAGAATCAACACTTACATTAATTATTTACAATAATTTAATTTTTGTCAGATAACATCCATTTCAAAGTAATTGTCTGACACGTAAACTACAAAAAGGACACAAAGTTTTTGCTTTGCAGATGGTGCGCCATTTGTCTGTATTTTCACTACATTTGGTGTTTTTTGTGTAAATAATTTTTTCTTCACTTTTACAAAAATATTTTGCAATTATTAAAAAATGATTATGCAAGAACATTACAGAGAAGAAAAAGAACATGGCATGAGTACTCATTGAGTAACATAAAGATCCCTTATTTGGAACTTTCGTGTTTCACAAGTGCAAGGATGGATATCACAGCTGCAGCAAAAATGGCCTAGCTTAGTCTTAAACTCAGGCACTAAGTAGGGTTGGCCACAGTCAGTTTTTGGATGGGAGACTGCCAAAGAAAACTGGGTTTGATATGAAGCTGATGGTGTGGTTTCTTATCATTTAAGGCATCAAAACTGCAAAACCTATGTTTCTGTAGTGTACAAATCCAGGCAAATAATGCATGGTAAACCAAACAGCAAACAAAAAATTACTGCAGAGTATTGTCTATATAATTCTTACGTATTTTGCATCCGCCCATCCACTCTTTGGGGACCACATCTTTCCTTCTCCTATTAGTCCCAGTGCAAGATGGGCAAGAGGGGCTAAGTCTCCACTGGCTCCAACAGTCCCTTGCTCAGGGATGTAGGGAAGGCAGGATGCTAACAAGAAGAAAAGCTGGGCTTTAGTAAGGAGTCCTGATCTATCCACTCCACTACTTCAGATTTACTTCTTTAGCAATTATCTTCTAATCTGTGCTATTAACCATTGCTCCCATGTAACAGTTTCCCTTCATGGAGCTGTCCTCACTCAAACATTAAAATTGTAACTTGAGAAAGATTTGTGCTGCTTATTTGGGTCAGGAAAGGGTAATATGTTTCAAGAATATAAGAGTTCCATTTTGCATAACCTTCCACCCTCCGTGCACATTTTGGAATACATACTAATAGCCGAAATATTCACTCCCTTTTACAAAGGATGAACTGGATTGTGGACTGTCTTTTAAAGAGGAGCAGCTGCTACTTCAAAAGAGGCAACAAAACTGGATCCCTTTTTCCTTGCAAGTCTTTGGCCAAAAAACAGGAAGGCATAAAACAGACTGCAGCAACAGTTCCTTTGAAAGATCCACAAGATTCCCCAGATCTTGACAAAGGACCTGGGAAGATCTGTTACAGAACCTCCCCTCCTTTAAAAGAACTGTTCTTGCTTCAGGGAAGTGCACTATTAAATCCCTCACAATTTCTTCACAAAATGCCTTCCTATAAGAGTTTTGTCCCCTCCAAAATGGTGACTTTTGTGCCAACAACTGAACCCCATGAAAATCAAATACAGAATAGATCACATTACCATTAAATGCATCAACAGTTTGCTGAAGAGTTTCTAGTGAAATCCCACTATATCCTTTTGCTAAGACATTGATCCGTAAAGCCAAAAGCATCCGTGATCTCTCAGGGATTAAAGGCTTCCCAACACCTACAATGGTAAACATCAGGGTTATTGGTGTTGCCTTTAACAATTATATTTAAAAAACCCACTCGAAATCAATTTTTCATTACCTGCAGAATGTGACCGGATTAAATTCACTTGAAGCTCCCTCAGAGAGGAAAAAAACACATTATTAGAGAAATAATATGTAGAATTTAAGATAATTTTCAAAAACTGAGCAAAGAAAAGAAAAAAAATCACTTTGTGGAAAGAAATCCAATTAAAGAAAAACACTATATATTTTTGGTCATGTTGTCTATAGGCTTTTTAGGCATAAAAAGGAAGCAGAAAAGACATACTGTAGTTTACACTTTGAAATACGAATCCGTGCAAACTTTCCAAAGCCTGTAGTGATTCCATAGACAGGATCTAAAAAGACAATAATAAAATGCTTTCCTTAATGAAATCTGAATAGCCATTGCCCTTACAAAAAATTGCATTCCCAACTGCCACCCCTTCGTTTAAAAAGAACTTTGTAGAGCTTACCTTTTGCATCTTCTACAATATTTTTAATAACATCACTTGACTCTCTGACTTTAATTTCAGCTTCAGGAGTAAGCTAGAAATAAAATTGCCCTTATTTACTTTTCTGTTTCAGTAGCTGTAGGCATTGAGAATTACAATCTTTCCAAATACTCACTTTGATCTTGTAGAGGCCCTTTCCTAAACTGACTAACTTCTCTGTGGTCAGACTGTTCCCATCTAAAAAAATATACTGTAGAAAATAACTTTGTTAGATCAAGGCACATGAATTATGTAATTGTACCAGCTTTTATACATGGAAATTAAAGCGATGCCTCTCTATAATCAATGTTATCGCAAATGGGAAAGCACTTTTAAGAACTCTTTAACGAACCCATCATAGTGAAATGCCAAATTTCAGTTTATGAAATTTGGGCTGCAGTATCATCAGTATGCAGATGACAACCAGCTTGTCCTTACAATGACGGGCTGGCTGAACTCGGCCCCTGAGGCTCTCCAGCAGTGCTTGGAGTCTGTGGTTGGTTGGTTAAAAACTAGCAGGTTGAAACTGAATCCAGCAAAGATGAAGGTCCTGTGGGTAGGTCATGGGGAGTTACCAGCCAACTTTAGTCTGCCTGTGCTGGCCTCATTGGTGACCAGTCTGGGGATGATTCTAAACTCAAAGGTTTCCCTAGAGGCCCAGGTTGCCAAAACAGCCCAGACTGCATTTTACCATCTTCGTCAGGCAAGGCAGTTGGCCGGCCCCCTATCTCTCCCATTCTGATCTGGCCACGGTGATCCATACAACGGTCACATCCAGACTAGATTATTGCAACTCGCTCTATGCTGGCCTGCCCTTGAGTCTAATCCGGAAGCTGAAACTCGTTTAGCATGCAGCCACGAGGCTCCTAGTTGAAGCCTTGAGTAGGGACCACATAAAATCTATCCTTTTTCATCTCCACTGGCTGCCTATCAAGTACTGGGTTATTTTCAAGGTATTGGTTCTGACCCTTAAGGTCTTGAGTGGCCTTGGACCCACATACCTTAGGGACCGTCTCTCCCCATACTGCCCTAGTAGGTCTTTCCACTCCTTGGAGGGAAACCTCCTGGAAATCCCTGGCCCAAAAACTATCTGGCTGGCCTCAACAAGGGCCAGGGCCTTTTTTTCCAGATCCTGGCACAAGCCTACCCTCGAAAGATGGAATATGCTCGCCTTAGCTGGGGATCCAGGAGCCCTGAGGGACTTGAGTAGTTTCCGCAGGGCCTGTAAAACGGAGCTATTCCACCAGGCTTCTCTTGATGGCCAACCGGGTTAACATCTTAGCATCTTTTTTTTGGCCTCCTTGAGGGGGGGGGGGCATTTTTAGTTTTGTAAGTCGCCATCTGCAGAAGGTTTTAGTAATGATTGTTTTAAAATATTTATTACGATTTTATTGTATTTGTTTTAAGATGCTGTGGCCGCCCTGAGCCTCTTGGGAAAGGGCTCAGTACAAGTTTAAAAATATATATATATAAAAAAATGAATTCCGTGAATTCAATGTACAGACATTACAGAACTGATAATATTAGAAAATTGGAGATTTTGTTATTATTTTACATGATCATTAATCCATACCTCTTCTGGTTCTCGATATTTACTATATCTGAAGTAACGCATAGGAAAACAAATTCTACAAGTTGATTCACATTTGGCTCACTAATTTTGAGTACAAACTGGGGACCTACAAGAAATGGTGCATGTGTGGAAGTAAACTTTTATGGTACATGGTTCAGTAACCAAACATGAACTTACAATGACCAGGCAAAAATTTGATTAAGAGCGCTTTCTTATAACAGTACTAAGGCTGATTCCACATGGCCCAAAAACAGCAGTGTGAAAACAGTATGAAAATGGTGTAAAAGGGTTTATACTTTTGTCACACCATTTTCACACCGCTGTTTTTGGCCCATGCAGAATCAGCCTAAGAAACCTAGCTATTTGCTCTAAAGCAGCACCCAGAATGTTGTTCAAAAGAACTGTATTTTGTTGATCGGTCCAGCCTTCAGAACTGGCCAAGAGAGGTAGCAGAAGCTTTAATCTAGCTGTTTCATATAGAGGGCAGTAGAACAAAACATGATGTATAGATTCCTCACTTTTTAACCTGCATTCACAAAGTTTTTCATGGTGCGGGATATTTGTACCTCTTCCTTGTCTCACAGCAGAAGGTTGCACCTAGCTAAAGTTAGTGCACGATGCAGCTTAGGATCAGGAAGTAAAAACAAATATTTGGCCATGCCCCAGGAGTTGTATGAAATACCTAGGGAAATTGGCAAGCAGTATTTGCTAGCCTGGGCCATCAAGCCATGATATTCAAACTCATAAAGTTTGCCTATGATTGTCTTTAGCACTTCATTTGACAGTTACATGGCTAGGGTGTCCACCGTTAGACCCAGGGCAGTCATCTTGGCTTCAATAAGAGCCCACCAATCCAAAGAGTATAGAGTGGATACAGCAAGAGAGGTAAAGCTCTTATCATCATGTCTAAAGCAAAGTTTTACCCAATATTTGAAAGTTATATTCCAGGCCCTGATCTCAAGTAGGTGTTGACCTGCCTCCAAACGGAGAGCAGAATAGGGTACTGAATGGGGCAGGCCAAAGATTTTATAAAAGAAGGTAGATTGGATCCGTTCAATATTCCTATTTCAGGAATGGATCTGAAGAGGGACACCATATAGGTGACACCATATAGGAGTTGAGGGCATGCCTTAGCATTAAAAACCTTGAGTGCAGCAGGAAGTAATCCATGGCCCTTGTTAAAGAAAAAGCACCGTAAGGCCTTAACAGTGACTTTGCTGGTAGCAAAACTTTTATGGGAAAAACTCACAAGAGTTGTTTTGAGCTTTCCTTCCCCATATGGTATTACAAAGAGGCACGGGGAAATGTGCAATAATTCTCTGAGCCCAATCAGTACCTCATTTCAGAATAGTATAAATTCGTATATAATATTCATATATACTACTATAATAAAATGCTTTGTTTTAATAAAAACTGAATAGCCATTATCATTACAAAAATTGAGAAACTGGGAACAGGAGGAACTGGGATAGAAAAAGAGGAACTGGGGAAATGTACAATAATCCTCCGTCCCCAATCAGTGTTTCTTTTCAGACTTGTATAAATTCACAGAAATGTCTTATACCCCCTTTTCAGTTGAAAGAGGCTTTTAGAGGTACAACAGATTATGATGAGAGGCATTTGAATCAATCTCTCTCTACGGGCAGTCTGGAAAGATGATGTAAATGACAACAGGAAATATAACATGCCACATTATGTATATTCAACTTCAAAAAATAAGAAAAGCAACAGACAACAAACAGCTTTTAAAAGGATACAAATAAACTCCTTCTGGCTGTGATGGAATGAAGTCTGGAGAACTTACATCTCCTTGTATAACTGGAAAGAAGAAAAACAAACCCCTTATGAAAATTGGCTGCCCACTCTTTTGCTGCCAGAGTAGTTATTGAAAAAACTGTAAGGGTGCAAAGTATGTTGAGTTATTGATGGGTGTCCATAGGGTAGTGGCTGTTGACCAAAACTCTAGAGTTTGAGTGTTAAGTAAACAGATATATCAGGATATGGACAGAAGAAGTTCGCAAGCATGAAAGGTCACTGCAGATTGAACAGAGGTGGAGCTGCAATGGGGACATCTAGGGCGGCTCACCCCAGGTGCTGCCATTGCAGTCACGTGTCGGGGGTGGGGGCATGTCGGGGCAGGGTGGGGTGTGTTGTGGGTGTTGTGGGGTTGGAAGGGGGTGGGAAGGGACATGGAGGCAGTTCATGCCCAGGCGCAGTTTTCCCTCCCTTCGTCACTGAGATTGGACAGATATTTTTGATGAAGAGATACTGAACTATGTATTGTTGAAGGCTTGCACAGCCAGAATCAACCGGCCATTGTGGGTTCTCCGGGCTGCATGACTGTAATCTGGTAGTTTTTGCTGGCATCTTCAGAGATATGTCATGATAAGATGTGCACATCTCACCATGACATACCTCTGAAGATGCTAACCATAGATGCGGGCAGAATGTTAGGAGCACAAACTACCAGACTACAGCCACAACAGCCAAATACAGATTTACACTATCCATGGTTACATGGAAAGCAAAGTAAAAGAAAAGTCCAATGGCACCTTAAAGGCTAACAGAATTTATTTCCAGGCAAACAGCTATTGATGTATACAGCGCCTGTCAAAGCATGTCTTATTGTGTACATGTATTTATTTACTTAATTTATGCCCCACCTTTCTTCCCAGTGGGGACCCAAAACAGTTTACATCGTTTTCCTCTCTTACCATTTATCTTTGCAATAACCCTGTGAGTTAGGTTAGGTTGAGGGTCCCTCAACAAGCTTCCATGGCTGAGTGGGGATTCATACCTGGGTATCCCCAGGTCCTAATCCAGTTCTCTTTACACTACACCATAATGGCTCTCTTATGGGCATCTGTTACATTTTTATCCCATTCCACCCCCAAGTATGTGAGAGTAGCATATAAGAGAGTTAGGTTGGGCTGAGAAAGAATAGCCAGCCCACGTCATGTCTGAATGGAAACCAGAACTGGTGTTTTCCTAGTTGTAGTCCCATCACTCTAACCACTAAACACACAATTTTTGCTTAAAGTGTCCAAGTGTCCAAGGAAAGTCCAAGTTACCCAAGGGTCCAAGTTACACAAATGTCTGTCCATTTCACAATTAACTGAGGTTTTTGCCTGTTTGGCCTTTGTCCATATTCTATAGTTCTGTTTTTATCAGCAATCACTGACTATGTTTCAAAATTGGAATAAGTTTTACTAAAACACAGAATGAACTCCTCACATCTCCAACCTCTTCACTCCTCTTCACCATCTTCAGCACTTCTCATATCACATTGTTTTCAATAGCTGCTACAAGTAAGTGAAATTTATCTTAGCCCTAAATGTTATAGAATTTTTGTTTTGCAATTAGAATATTGCCAAGTAGTTTGAACCTCTCTCAACCAAAATACATGTCTTCTATGAATGTACATAACAAAAGTGAAAAACACTTTAGAGCATTTATAATTAGCGCATTCTTGAACAGTGTTATGCCCTTTTAAGTCTACTGAAACCAATGGGTTTAGAAGGGTATGATTTGGTTTAGGATTGCACTGGTAGAACTTAACAGCAAGGAATGAAAAGATAAAAGGAGCAAATTATAAAATACAATAATGTACAAAATTACAGATAGTGTTCAAAATCTGGAACAGTGAAGTTAATGAGTCATAGAAGGTAGTAGATTGCATCAAAAGTATATTTAGGTCAATGTAAGCCTTTCATTCCTTTTACAAACATGGACAAAACAAATACTGCTCTTGGTATCTTTTGTGAAAAGGCATTTCTGTTTCTGTGCTCTAAGAAATATCTATAGTTGAACATCACACACTTAAAACACATTCAAGTCCCATATACCTTTACGGGATTCGCATGGAGCTCTCCCTTACCACAATATTTAATTTTGTTGTATTTTTGTTCACTACTCCTCCAATGTGCAAGGACAGTGATTTTTAAGTCAGTCATCTGCAGCTTACTTACCAACTTCTACAAATTCATTGTCTTCTAGAGCAACCTCCAATTTGTCATCATGATCGAGCAGCCCAAGTCCTTTGCAACGGCGGACATAGAATTCCACTTCCTCCACAGATGTAAACCCACCATTATCAGGCTTGTTTTTCATATAACGCCTCACAGCTTCTTTGCCCAGCCACCGCACTGTGTTCGTACCATTTTGACAAGGCACAGCAAGCCATTCCCCTCGGACATGTACTGTGTACCTTGGCATTCTTATCATTAAACTAGGGCTGTCTCTACTCCAGAGTATTAGACTGAGCACCAGTGATAGTCTGTATCACCTGACTGACTTCCAATCTTCCAATCAGAAAACACCAAACAGGTACCCACCCTCTCCGGTTCTCTTGCTCTGCATGTGTATTTACCCAAGTATATAATCAAAGACACTCACAACACCTCTTCCAATAGGGAAAGCAATGGGCGAACAGTAATTAAGAAATTAAATGTGATAGGTCAGATGAAGACTGCAATCCTTTCCATTATTTTTAAAAGCTTTTACCCATAGGGATGGGAGTGAAATCTGCTGAATTTCCTAGAGTGCATTGTTGCCAACTCTGGCATCTGAAATTCCTGGAGATTTAGGATTGTGCCTACGGAGGGGTGAATTTGGGAAGGGATTTCACAATCAATGGTATACCATTGAGTTTGAAGTTGCCATTTTCTGCAGGGGAACTGATTTCTGCGGTCTGGAGCTCAGGTGTAATTCCAGAGATCTCCTAGCCACCACGAGGGCCAGCACCTTTACAGCCTTGCCCCCTACCTGATGGAACAAGCTCCCCAGTGAGATCAGGTTTCTGCAGGGCCTGTAAAATGGAGCTGTTCCGCCAGGCTTTTACATCTGGCCAACCGAGTCTGAATTGAATTAATGTATTGTTTGTGGTCTCCCAGGGATGTATAAGGGTATGGAATGGTGCCATTTACTGTAAATATTTTAATCTGCTTTTGTGTTTTTATTATTGTTGTTCACTACCTTGAGCTTTGCAGTGAATGGCAGGTTATAAATCAAAATATAAATACATAAAATAAACTTGCAGCCCTCCTCAATTTTGGAGGGAGGGCACAATTGGGGGGGGGGCACAATCAGTACTTGCTTCTGGACACCATTTCCTACAAATACGCCACTGGCAGTGGCTGAAAAGGCTAATGCTGCCTTGGGGTGTATATCAACAGAGACATAACATCCAAATTGCAAGATGTCAAGGTCTTGCTGTACATCACATTGATGGAGTACTATATGCAGTTCTGAAGGTCTCACTTCAAAAAAGATGTGGTCAAAACAGTGTGGGTGCAGAGGAGAGAGATGAGGATGATCTAGAGACCAATGCTACAAGGAAGGCTGAGGGACTTGGAAATATTCAATCTGTAGAAGAGGACATTGGGGGGATATGATTGCTCTAAATATTTGAAAGGCTGTTTCTTAGAGGGAGATGATCCTATTGGCTGAAGAGTCTAAGACTCTTAATGGGCATCAATTATGAGCATCAATTATGGATGGAGGGATAGCTGCTGGATATTAGGAAAAACAATTTTACAGTAGCAAAATTTTTGTAGAGTAGTTCAGCAGCAGAGTCAGTTGCCTAAGAAGGCAGTGATTTTCCCCTCATTGGCAGTCTTCAAACAGCAACTGAATGAATACATGTCAGGAATGCTTTAGGCTGATCATGCCCTGAGCAGAAGATTGGACTAGATGATCTGTATGGCAACCTGTCCTTTAAAAGTTGCTCCAGGATGATTTGATCGCACTAACTGAATAGCCTAATCTCTGAAAAGAGACACAACTGTTTTGTTCTGAGATTAGCTTTTGCTAAATTTTTCATTGGACTACCAAATTATTGCTGGAAACTTTAGCTTACCATTATGCTATTCTTTCTGTGTTGTGTCAAGATGGCAACACAGGTTTAGTGCCTACAAATGTAGTACACAGAAAGATTTTTATTAGCAATCATTGAAAAGGTAATAAGCTTTGCACAAGAGGACCACCTCTCCCCCCATCTCTTTGTATTTCTCTTGTCAAATTGTTTTCAGTAGCATAGAAAGTGATGTTTTTATAATTGACAAATTGAGTGATATTTTTCAATCCTGAAACAGCAAACTGGTGCCAAGTCCAGGCTGAGATGCTGCTGGTCATTGACAAAACTGCTCAACTATTGATTAATCAACCTGTTATGAGCTTTTTAAACCTTTTTAGTCACTTCTTAACATATGTACAGCAACTTTAATGTCAATGATCACTCACTCACTGACTTCCACAAACTCATTCTCTTGTACATCCTCCAATATTTCCTCTGGATTTGGTAATTTAAAATCCTCCACTTCCCCATGATGGCTCATGATGGAACTTGGTATTCATAGAATATCACAAAGGATGGTTTTTACTCCAGACATTTGGAGGCAAGCGTTCAACTCAATGTGTTCAAGTTTACCTGTGTTTTTCTTCTTCTGCCATTTGATGCTGTCTTTTGCAGATAACTTACTTCTGATTTTGTTTTAAGTGTTTTATTATTTGGATTGCCAGTTTAAGCTGTCCTGTGAGTACTGGAGGTCCATGTTGAAAGGGCAGGGGTGGGTGGGATTCTCAAATAATAAAAGTCACAAAGAACAGGATGTGACTCAAAATATACTTTAGGAAGTAATGCTGAGTATATGTGTTCAGATCCCAATGGCCGAACTGTGTATCTCTTACCCAATCCTGACAGTTTATTCCTGTTCTAAGAATCTAGTTCCTGGGTGAGTCAAATGGGTCTTTTCATTGTGGAGGCCGATGTTATGGAGAAAATTTTCTGTTCCTATGACTTTGTACTCTGGACTAACAGTATCTATGCTATAATAGACTCTTCAAACTCAAACATATGTGCTTCAGCTGTTGGTGATAGAAACAATTTTATGTTCTAAATTTCAGGTGATCAAATTTCTTTAATATCTTACTTTTATCAGTTGTATTCATGTGCTTATGTATTTCAACTCTCTGAAAGCCTAAGCACTTAAATCCTTTACACAGGCTAGTTTTAATAAGAATTACATCATAGTTCAAAGACCAGCAGTTTGGGGTGTTGACACGTGGTAATTTTACAGGCAAAAGGTTAAGGATAGAAAAATCTGCCTTATAAATATAGCTGAGATAAAAGAATAATGAAGTACTTTGAATCCTTGATGTATGTTAACTTGTGTGCTTCATATTATTCATCCATCTGGTTATATGTAAGCACCCACCATGAACAAAAAACACAGACTTCTCACTGGACACATTGTATAACAGACTTTTCTCTGTGATACACCTCTGAAGATCCCAGCCACAGATGCAGGAGAAATATTAGGAACAAGATATACCAGACCACGGCCACACACCCCGGAAAACCCACAACAACCAATGCCAGAGAAGTTGCTAAGGGGGCAGAAATATAGTCATGACTGCTATTCTCACCAGATCCACCAACCTAGAACTATGTATCACTAAATAGTAGCAAGAATAGCCACGTCTCTCAGGAAGCTATGTTATTAGGACAACTTGTTATTGCTTATAAAGACGACATGATGCTCATAATCTATCTGGACCTGATCATGAAAATTACATAGTAAGTTCATCCTCTGTTATTAGGTTTCCACATAGTGTAATGAAATACTATCCAAATATATTATCTGCATGATCTTGTAGACCTAGAGGTCAATGAAAAGTGTTGGTCACAAAGTAACTATCAAAACATAACCTTTAGACCACAGCAATTTAAACAAGCATCATGTGGGTAGCAAGACTGGCAGTGTTATGCATGGATTTACCAGGCACTGAAACACTTGTGTATATATCTGAATTCAGCAATGCATATAGTAGATTTTATAAAAAACTCAGAGAAAGAGAGATGCATTTAGTCATTAAATTTTAAGAGATGTATTATTTAAATCAAGCTGATAAACTGTTCAAAATTTTAAACTAGTTTATAGTCTTATTGTAAAGCTCTACAGGAGAGCTTCTGCATGTATAATAGGAAATTCAGACAAATAATTGATTGGTATACAATCTTAACATGGCTCAAACTTTCCAGCAATGCTCTACAAGACAAAACTTCTAGATTAGGGGAAGCCAGCCAAACATGCCAAATGGATATTTTGGTCTCTGTCTACATCCTGCAGACTTGGTGCTATGGGTTCATTTCTTAATTTTAGTTAAGTGAATGGCATGCTGGTCACTTCCTTACAAGGGAAAGAACATTGAACAAGGCATTCACAAGAAATTCTTCAGAAATACTATCTTGGCCATTTTCCAACTAGCACTATGTAAAATTACTCAGCACAACCTTTTTAAAAATGCCAAGTACCAGCAGGACATGTTAATATGCAGGTTAGTTTTGCATAGTGTTAAGTTGTACAAGTTTAATTGTGGTTATGGAAACACAAGTTGATCTATCAAAAAGATTTATTTCTTTAAGTAGGCATTACAGATAGCAAAATGGTACACTGTGAGGTGTACTGGCAATTATTTTGTCAAAATATTTTTACAGTTTACAGTTTTTTTAAATGTTAGAGTCAGCACAAAGTTTGTATAATGATTGAAGTTTGTATAATGTCAGCAGAAAGGCATTATTTTTTTATCTTCGGGACAGAAATCTGATTTAGTACTCAAACATGCAAGTTATCATGATTGGGAAAAACGGGGACAGAAAAGATTTTGCAGGAGTTAATCCTTAGAATTTTGCAAAGATTAGGCTGTTTGTTCAGTCACTTCCAAGTCTCTGGCAACCAACATTGCAGTCACTGGGTGCATTTCGGCTCGATGCTTCTGGAAAGCACTGACAGCTTGATCACGTGACTGATCGAATTTATAGAGGTCCCTGAAACAGATTCCATAACACAAAGTTAATTAATTCCGTTCAGTAGCAAATATGTTATTGTCAAATTGTAATTTTTAAAACAGTATCCATTCTGCATGAAGAACCTATAACTGGACTTAAGCATAACCATAAAATATATTTATATCTGAAAAGCAGCATAATGTATTCTGTATCAAACTGTTTCAAGATTTTGGATGAGGATGGACAGAAGGAGGGAAAATATACAACACAGAATCAACGAAGAGAAGATACAGAGAGGTCAGTGGTCCAAAGGAACCAAAATCTCTAACTGGCAACCCTCCCTGGCCCTAACACTAGAGATGTTGTCACCTGCTGACTACATAGTTCTAACCTGAAGGAACAGGAAATCATTTTCCACTATCAATGAAATACCCATACTACATACCCTGGCCCAGATCTGGCGGAATAAACTCCCTAATGACATCCGGGCCTTGCAGAAGTTCTGCAGGGCCTGTAAAGCAGAGTTATTCCACCAGGCTTTCTCTGTCTGGCCAGCTGGGCACCTCCTTTTTAAAGAATCATTCCATGGCCTTTGCCTGGGTGTGACACGAACGTTTGCTCCTTTATGTTAGGTAGTTTTTTACACCATTTTGTTATTAACTGGTTTTAATGTTTATACTTTTACAGTGCTTTTATATTCTTGTATTTTATTGTGTTTATATATGTAAGCCATTTTGAGTCCCTTGGGAGATTGGTGAGGAAGAAATTTAAAATATAAATAAATACTTGGAATTTAACATTTTACTTTAAATGCAGATTTTGATATGAGAAAAAAGGGTTTGAAATATGCATGCAAAGAGAATGTTCATAACTGGTTTGTAGCTATGTACAGAGATAGCCAGAACAAAGATAGGGAAAATACTGTAATCAAGCTTATGCCAGATTTTCAAATCTTGTCATTAAAAACAAGGCATTATGATAGCTACACTGTGACTTTTCTGTCACTTCCAAGTTGGGAAACTTGTATCTATTTGCAACATGTGGTTCAAAGCAATTCACTCATTCTTCTATGACAAATCAAGGCTATTATGATAAGTTCGGTCCATACATCAAAGCTCTGGCACGGGTGAAAATTTTGGAATGCCAAGGAGGATGGTAATTTGATTACTGGTACTTTTGCAAAACCTGGAGAATAAAGAGGAACAGTGCCCATATTTAGAATTAAGCAGAGAGCATTCAGCAGTGAGCCATATTTTCCCTGAAAAGGCTCACTCATTTGGAAACTATATGCCTTCCTTACTTAAACAAGGGGCGAGTAAACTTCATTCTGCCTTGTTCAGTAGCCATTTTCAGAGCTAGAGGAATGGCATCTTCCCAACCAGCTTGGATGCAGAGGCGCAGCCATCTGAAAAATAAGTTTAGATTTAACTTTATGCAAAGATCAAATCAAAATCCAATTTAAAAACCCCTCCATTTTTTACTAGATTATGCAAGTTAAATATTTGTACTATTTGTTTCATTAATTTTTCTGTTCACTTTATCCAAGCTCCTACCACCCAATATTCAACAATGTATGGCAAAATTGAATATGAGGCCTGTAAAAGTCCAGGAAATATTATTCCAGGAGTAGGAAGCTGTTTGGCAGGTAATCCATTTTATCAGCTACTCCTCAATCACCATCTGCTGAAGTTTTAGCAGACATCACCGTCATGTTTCAAGGTAGGCCCCAGTCATGATGGCTATGAGCACTTTTTTAAAAAAGGAAGTGCAAAATACATCGTGGTGAGAAAAAGATGCCAGATGTCACATTTGTTTGGCAATTCCAGAGATTAGGCAATAGGCACACACTTCTCCAAATATTTTATGATGTTATTCAGTGCCAGGTACTTTTAAAATTGCTATGAGAAATTGAACAGTATATTTAATTATAACTTCCAACAATTGGTATCAATTATATAAGCATTTCCAAATTATACGTTGGAGCCAAGAAACTTTTCACTTGACAGAATATGTTCGTGGATCCAACCCCTACATTTTCAGATTTTACTAACCTGAATCTAATTTCATAGTTGTTCACTGCATTGAAGTGGTAAACTTCCTCCATTCGTCTTACATGGCTCACTGGAAGAGGATTCTAAAAAAGGGGAAGATACAAGGAGTGGAGAAAGGAGGATCAAGATGACTATGCTAGTCCTAGACATTTTACACCAAAAAGCTAAAGGTCACTATGGCACCCATTCTGCTGGGGTTATTTGCTTTTGAAGTGAGAAAGATGGAGGTTGGAAACAGCACTTGCTCTTAACAAAATCCTCTATCATGGACATGGCCAGGAATATAGGGGCACAGTCATGGATGATGCTTTGGCAGGTCAGAGAAGGCTGGCTTGGTCTCTCAGGTGAACATATCAAATAGGGAATTCTTAGAATAAAACACATTTCAGAAAAAAAAGGAGTAACAGAATAATATGGTCTCTCTTCGATTAGAAACTGTATAATTAGTGTGTCTGGAACCAAGAGCAATAGACATCTGAAAATGCCATAAATGTCCAAATAAATACAGAAGTGAAGATATGATGAAAAAATGGAATGTGTTGATTGGAATGGTATATGACAAACCCATAACCCCTACTTCTGATATTCTTTATTATAACAAAATGGACAAATAGTTTTTATATATTTAAAGATGACATTGGAACATAGATAACTTTGTATGATGTTTGAGGTTTGGATACATGAAGTCTTTAAGCCCTGTCAAGCAGGACAACTTGCTATTGCTAGAAGAGGATTTTGAAAGCCCGTATATATGGGAAGTTGAATTGAACTGGAGTGTCTTCTTTGAAGAGTTTCTTGCCTGTAATCTGCTGACTTTTGGCAAGAAAAACTAATGAGCTCAAATTATTGCTCTTTTTTAATGATCTAAATAAACATGCATGGATGATATATTATTTTAACATATTATATGGCAAAGGTTTAAATAATTATGTTTTAATAAAAAGATAAAATGAAGGCATGATTCTTCAGTAATAGTTTTACTTGTGTTTTCTATCAAAACAAACCCAAACGTTTTTGGAGTGCACAGCTTTCCAGGAAATTAATGATCTGGCATAAGAAAGCTAGCAGGGGTTCCAAGGTATTTTCCAAGGTATCAAGATTGAACACTGTTTTCAGTATTAGTAAAAAAAAAAAGAACACTTCTATGCCTGAGAAATATATAGCCATCACCTAATCTTCATTTTACTAACAGCAGCAAAAGGGGAAGGGGAAAATATAAGGCCCATTATAGCTCTTCTATTATTATGAAGGATGATCCAGAATTACACACAATAAAATCAAAGAGACATCAGGTATTTTGCATTTTAAATGCTGTGTCAGCCATCCTAATGCATGACACGAAGTTGCATGAGTAACTTGAACAATTACAGATGTTTTCTTTGTTACTATCTTAAGCCACACATGAACACACCCCCACACACTAAACTTACCTCCAGCAGAAGTAGTGCAAGGAATTCAATAAGCTGGTGGGAAGACATTTGTTTTATATCAGCTGAGTTGAAGGAGCTGAGGTCATTTTCACTGGCCTAGAATATACAACAGGCAATAATTTGAAACACTGGTCTAAGGCATTCCAGACAGGATGCACAATATAGATCTTGTTTCCAAAAACTAGCAGTTCCATTCAAGATCACTGCATTTGAAAACTGCACTTAGAAATTAAGTTACAGAAACAATAAGTGTGATCCATGGTTCCATATGCTCAAGACTTTGTAGTTTTCTTCTGTGGAATGCCAATGGGCATTCATAGAGTGCATACAAGGAAGAGTGCATACAAGGCATACAGAAAGAATTAAGTTAGTACCCAGGAAGCTACGCAATGCTGATGTACTCAAGTTGAACTTGCACACTTTTGTTTTCCTACCTTTTATACTATCCACTCCTGGGTGCAGAAGAGAACATGAGAACTCCTGTTTAAGCAAAGCTAGGTATACACTTTGGAGGCATACTGTTGTGAGCAAAGTTGCATTGTTTCCCGCGTTGTATAAAAATAAATACAAACTACCTTACCAATTTCTCTTTCACTACTACAAATATCAAGTAGAAAAAGAAGTGGATGAAAGACTTGGAAAAGCACAAGGGTCCAATAACTAGAGACTTCATTTTCCATTAAAAACAAAATCTTGTCTTTATCAAATTATTACATACATATTTAGCACTACATTTTACAACTGCGGATCAAGAAATACAAATTTGAGAGAATGCAAAAATGCAACATATACATTTATGTATTTAAAATATGTATTAGTTGCCCTTCTACCATCTGGAACTCAGGGCAGCTCACAATGTAAACAAACAATCACAATTAAAACACACACAAAAACCTCAAAATAACAATTCAGGACAGTCAATTAATAGGAAAAGCAAATTAATCAAATGTCCTAAACAAAACTGTCAACTACTTTCTAGAGACCAAAAGTCAGGCACACCTCCTTGGGATTGTGTATTCATAATAATGGGACTGCTGTCAAAAAGTCTCTTGCTCCAGTGCCCCCACCAGACAAACATCTTTTCATTGGTGGGACAATCAAGTGGGCTTCTCCCTGTGATCTAAGTTACTGAGCAGGAACATATGGGAGAAAATTGCCCTTCAGATACCCTGGTACCAATCCATTTATATGAGCAGGTTTACATTCTTCAGGTGAAATATTATGCCTGGCTGGCTTTATGGTATATCCACTCACTTTTATCCATCTTTGGCTCAAGGCAACACAAGCATTTGATAGAGTCATATCGTACCTGAAGAAGTCAGAAAAAATTATCAGGGTTTTTCATATAATTGTGGATTTTTAAATACATTTTGTTGGCACAAAGCACACATTCTATTTCACACCCACATCTATATTCTATTTTGACCAATTTCTTATCAGAAAATTGACTATAAATAGTCCTTGCAAATTCTTTACTGAGTTCTTCCAGTGAAATTATTGGCCAATTATGTACAAAGCATCTGCTCAGTGATGGGGACACATTTCCTCCAGCTTTCAGTGCTCCAGCACTGCTAGGGTGGGACCAGAATTACTCCTGTTCCTGTTTCCAGAGCAGCAACCCAAATCCATATCAGCTGTCCTTTGGTTTCTCTTTAAAAGCCAAGTAATATTCACATTTGTTTGTTTCTCAGAAATGAAAATGTTTTCAGATTGTCTTGGAAATGTAAAGAAACTTAGAAATAGCACAAGGAAAGAGCACACACTCACGTTGGTTTGACTGGTGGCATGCCAGGGGTGTGCAGCCATGCATTCCAGTCCACTGTGTCAAGAAGGTCAACCTAGAAAAAAACAAATATAGAAAGCAGACCATTCGCACAGGACCTCAGGATTTCCTTGAAGTTTGATAAAAAATAATAGCTGCTTTTAAATGAATTTTGGCTACAAGTCATATAAAAAGGCTTATATCAGTTTATTTGAATTACTGTAATTGTGAGAACTGAGGGTTCATCTGTTCTCTTCATTTTTTGGGGAAAAATGTTTCATTCAATGTAAAATATTAACACTACTTCAGTCAGGCAGACTGTTACTATATACTTGAGTATTCTGTCAAACGAACACTGATTCTGATCCCAAATCATGTTATTCAAGCCAACATATCAGGCTTAATATTACTTTGCTATATTAAACACACAGATATCAAAAAGACTCAACAGAAAGCTATGGAATCCAGCAGACTAGGCTGACTGAATGATTCAGCAAAATGGCTATTCAAGATAGACAACACTGAGTGGTTTTTTTGGAGACTGAGCTTTCTAGTTAGAATTTTAATGGACATTGATCTGCCTCAGTTATTCAAAAGTGGAATATACAACTTGGGTTTTTTCTGGTAGATGGTTCTTGCAATGTATTGTTGTCATGTGGCAGGGATGAGGGGAGTCAGTTACCTACAAGGCCAAACTCAGATTGATATGCATGTTACATAATGAACTACTGCTAGATTATAAATATTATAAATTCTGAACTATAAATTTGCATTCTCAGAATGTTACTTCTCTCAATATAGCCTTGTTGTTTTGAACAACACACACTAATGCATGTCAGAAATCTGTTCACCTGTACAATTAGGACTGTTTCTATGAATCTGGAAAGATTCCGGTCTGGATTCTCTACTTTAAAGAACAGTCAGTCATAACACAACATACAGTCTCCTGTAACTCGACATACTGCAAGAATGATCCAATGGGACTAGGACTCTAGAATAAATGGGTTCCTCAGTTCCTCTCCCACAGTATTGCAAGTTGAAAGAAATATATTAAAAAGGCTGAGAACCTTCCCAGCATCCTGGAGTAGCTTTTGCAAGTCCATGTATACAGTTAGCAAGCTAGAAGGGCCACAGGTCTGACATTCACAAGGCAGTTAATTTTCTTCTTCCTTTAAGAATGTTTTATTTTCAACCAATTGTAGCCATAGAATCTTAAGCTGCAACAGTAGCACTCGACCTTGTCCTTGAAATAGGAGTACAGGAAATTCTTCCAGTCATCAGTCATTACACTCTTGTATGCAAACTGCTGGATGTATGCCCTCAAGAAGCCAATGAAAATATCTAGGAGCAAATAAAAGCAATAGCAGTAGAGTGTTGTCACAGGAAACGGAAAAATACTTTAAAAACATTCTTCATAGTTACCTGGTCCTCCAAGAAGTTGCTCAAGATAAAGTAGTAAAGCAGAACCTTTCTCATATGGAACTGAAGAATATGCAACATCAGGGTCTACTTCCTTCAGATTAGGGATCAGATTAGTCAAAGGATTTGTGCCTCCAAGTGTATTTATCTAGAACACACACAGTTGTGAATACTAAATCATAAGGAAATAAACATTTTACAGTGAGATACTTACTTGTGATAAAGGACAAACCAAGTTTAATCTACTAATACAGGGGTAGGGAACCTGCGGCTCTCCAGATGTTCAGGAACTACAATTCCCATCAGCCCCTGCCAGCATGGCCAATTGGCCAATTGGCCATGCTGACAGGGGCTGATGGGAATTGTAGTTCCTGAACATCTGGAGAGCCGCAGGTTCCCTACCCCTGTACTAATACATGTCAGAATGTGTCATTACATTTCCCCACCAGTCACAAGATTAGTTAGCTACTTTCTAACTACAGGCTTCTTCATTCATCCAATCTCTTCTTGCTCCTTGGGGACAGAAGTCTTTCTTCTTACAATTTGCATCAATTTGCAAAACACAATTGGCTTACTATCCCTTCCCTATTTAAAATTCAATATTAGGTCTTTATTTTTAATCATGCTGGAGTTCAGTCAGAAATGAACTAGTTTATAAAAAAGTTTTGTGGAAGCATCTAGAAGACAGCAAGTTCACTCAAGAGAATAAGCAAAGATCATTGATGATTTAACAGGTATATATAGTTGACAAGCAGTATATATTTTCAAAATGTTTTGAGTTCAAGAACACACCACTGAATTCTCTTTAAAGGATACTTTTGTATTTGATACTTTTAGTTGAGCATAAGTTGTAAAGCTGTTTCGTCAGTTCTAGTGAGGCTCATACAGATTTAGAATCATAGATTTCTGCTGTCTTTGGGCAAAACTTGTTCTGAGACTCTTTCAACAGTTTGATCACAGATAGATGCTTAAGGGGATTGTTTGGGTGTGTGGTACAATGTAACTTTTGATCCACACTAAATTGTGAGTGGTACAATGTAACTTGGATCCACACTAAATTGTCAATTTCCATAAATTCACCCCTTCCCACTATAGACCCCACTCAAGTTATTACTCAGGGTTCCCTATCCACAGGAGCAGAATTTCATGGAGGTCAGTCTGAAGGGTAGGAAAACTGCATTCCACTAATGAATTTGACCCAAATTCTTCAAGATTGCTTAGGAGGGAGAACTCTTTTGAGCAAACTGAATTGAAGTCAATGCATAATAAGACCATCTCTAACTGTGGTGCATTTAATGCCTTGAAGCCATTTCTCAACATGTCTGTTTCAGGGGCTAGAGACTTAGTTCTCCCCTTTCGTTACATCAGGGGTCTTCAAACTATGGCCCTCCAGATGTTCATAGACTACAATTCCCATGAGCCCTACCACTTGGCCATGCTTGCAGGGGCTGATGGGAATTGTAGTCCATGAACATCTGGAAGGCCATAGTTTGAAGACCCCTGCTTTACATACATATATACATACATACTTTACACATATATCCTGTAAACATGATTTTAGACAAAGTGACATTATTCTTCAGATAAACAGAAATACTTACAGTATTTTGTAATTCTCTCCAGCCTCCCAGAGCCTGGAAATGCCTGAATTGTTCACCAAAGAGTCGACCACCAATTCGGCGCTCCAAGTAAACAGTGTGTCCTTCATTTAGCCTAAAACAGCAAATAAACTGATTAGATAATTTGCATGAGAGTACACAGAAGCAAGATTCCTTCCACCCCCCCTCCCCAAATCATTTAAAGTATTTGGATTTCACCTACCAAAAATGCTCCCATGTTTTGTTTGTTACCAAATTCCCTGTCCAGCTATGAGAAATCTCATGAGCAATAACCTGAAAAGCACAAAAACATCAGATGTGGTCAATAAATTTTTTAAATTTGCCCTTCAAAATCCAAAACATATAACTTGCTCAAGACAAAAAATCTACCAAATTACTCAAAAGTACCTCTATTTCATAGAGACTGCCTAGTTTCTTCTGTTCCAGGCATCAATTTACTCAAACTTAGACTCTCAGAAATTGGTTGTTCTTGGAGGGGTTTCTGGAACAGTGTGGCCATGGTCTGATATACCTTATTCCTAACGTTTCACCTTCATCTGTGGCTAGCATCTTCAGAAGTGTATCACAGAGAGAAGTCTGTGTAACAGGCGAAACGTTAGGAACAAGATATACCAGACCACGGCCACACAGCCCGGAAAACGCACAACAACCAGTTGAATCCGGCCGTGAAAGCCTTCGACAATACATTAAACCCTAAACTTTCAGCACTTGGTCATTAAGCATCAAATACTGGAAGTGTATTGTGATCTCACTCACAGAGATGAGGATGCTCAGGGGCCTGGAGACCAAACCCTTTGAGGAATGGCTGAGGGATTTAGGAATGTTCAGTCTGGAAAAAAGTAAGTTGAGGGGTACATAATCAGCTGTCTAGGGAGGTGGTGAGCTCCCCCTCACCAACAGTCTTCAAGCAGCAGCTGGATGTACATTTGTCAGCGATGCTTTAGGCTGAACCTGCATTGAGCAGGAGCTTGGACCAGATAGCCTGTCTGGCCCTTTCCAACTCTATAATTCTATGATTACACACACACGTGGGATGGTGGGTACCAATTGGGTGGGGAAAGCCCCAACAATTATTCCAGCTTTTGTGAAGAAAGATTTTGAGCAAAATACAAGTTGCTCAATTTTATAACATAAGAAGTGGAAATTTTGTAACTAAATTATTCTTTTAAATTGGTGGAACAGAACATTTTAGAAAACTGTTCATTTGCCCCATTTAAGACTCTCTACAATTCCTGAATCTAGTTCAATCTTATTTGTCCAGGCTCTGTGCCAGCAGAATGTCAAAAGTGAACTGTGTAAAAATATCTAGTTTACACTATCCTAACTATTGTCAACAAAGTAATTTTCATATTATCTCATCTCAATGTTCTAATTCCCTGCAGTCAGAGCATTATCAAACATTTTACACATAGGATTCTTTAAAAGCTAAGCACTTGTGCAAAGATAACTGGCATAGCATCTAGGGAAGAGAAACACAGCATACCTGCTATCAAGAGACATTTCTTTCTCTGTGGTCAAATGGGCAGGTTTTCAGTCCACAGAGGAAGAAAAGTGATGTTCTCTCTCCCCCCAGATACAGCACAACTCTTGTAAATAGACTACCCATGCAAGGAGTTATTTGTATGGTTCCCCTCTGAATGAACTATAAGAGTGGTTGTTTTTCTTAACAAGTTAGAATGCATGAGCTTTTACTGTGCCTATTCTAACAGCAAAGCATTCTTAACACACACACAGTTTGATCCTAATAATAACATTTTTAAAATAAGTTGATGCAAGAACATTTTTCTATATTTTAATGCATGTTTTAGAGAAGGAAATAAGACATTGAGGCCTTCTCATTCCCAACATACAGTGCAAAGTTACTTCTCCTTGGAAACATAGTAATCAGCAGAACCCAAGAGGAGTGACAAAAAAATCATAACTCTTTCCAAAGTTCTTGTGAGACTTACGCTCATGGTAGCCACCACAAATACAAAGTTTTAAGCCAAGTTTTAACCCAAATTTGGAAAGCCTTTCAAAAGTACATTTCCATTGCAGTTTCGGAATACAATTCCTACATAAAATTCCTACATAAATTTGCAGCAACCTAGGGTACAGTGGGCTTCAAAAAACAGTTGAACTGATATTTTAAAAAAACCAGGAACTACCCAAAATAGTTGTTTCTTTTGACCAAAGACATTAATATTTTACAGCAATTTACACTAGACTAAATGGGCTGGAAAATAAATTGAAATTGAACTTTTTGCTGTTGGATAAGGACCAAAGAATTTTCAGTAATATAGCTTGGTTTTGTGTTTTAGTAAATAAATACCGGAAAGCAGGTGGACCATCAGTTCTTTTAGAGGAAGGTTAGAATAAGTTTTATTTTATTTTATATGTTAACTTTTTACCTCTTTGTAAAAATTTGGAATTTGGCCTTTTATGAATTATTGTATTACTGGTTGTTAACCGTAAATAAACATTCATTCATTCAATTTACACGATTTGCCAATCTCTCTTAAATTGAAGAAGAAAACATAAAAGAAAGGCTATCTATTTCATGCTATTTAAATTTTAAGTCTGTTGACAGAGACTTTTCTGGTGATTTTACTAATTTTGCACACCACCAAACTTTTTTGGCACTTAAATTTTGACTTCACAAAGTATATGCACCATCTTCAGTTCCAGCATCTTACACTTACATTGGATAGTGATCTATCACCAGCCTGCAAATAAAAAAAAGAATTAGGAGTTATTAAAATGTTTATACCCCAACTTTCCTACTGTCAATGGTTACTCAAAGTATTCATAAATGCCAAAATATTTACTAATACCAGGAAAGCTGATGCTACAAACCAAGGACGCAGGTAAGGGGGAGGGTTTCCCTGGCTCAATTCCCCCATTACATGTCCGAAGCTCCGCCCCATTTGTGGGTTTTTTGTATTTTTTAGAGTTTGTTAACAGAGTTTTTGACCTGCAGGGAGTGCAGTTTTTAGGCTAGCAGCACCGACATTTCAGGAATTTGTTGGGAGACTCTCTTGATGATACCCCCCAGGTTTGGTGAGGTTTGGTTCAGGGGGTTCAAAGTTATGGACACCCAAAGGAGGTGTTCCATCCCCCATTGTTTCCAATGGGAGCTAATAGGAGACACCTTTGAAGGTCCATAACTTTGGGCCCCCTGAATCAAACTTCACCAAACCTGGGTAGTATCATCAGGAGGGTCTCCTAAAGATACCCTGAAAGTTTGGTGCTGCAAGCTTAACAATTGCACCCCTCACAGCATGCACCCCCAATTTTCCCCAGATTCTCCTTTTAAATCCACCCCCTTCAGCATGGATTTAAAGGGAGAACCTGAGGTCCCCAGTTTAAACATTGAAAGTGATGCTGTTTCAGGGTGGATTCCAGCATCACAGCAGCCGCCCATTTGGGGGGGCCCACAAAACTCAGATGTTGCACTGGATTCCATTTTCCCTAGCTATGCCTCTGCCCGGAGGGGAGGACAGAAGGGACTGTCGGCTGCTGGATGGAAGCCCAGCCAGTGGGGGAGGGGGAAAGGTGGGCGGGGCAGAGAGGGAAGCACTGAGGCCATGGGCGGGGCTTGGGGAGGCATGGCCATGCCCCCAGGGGCGGGTGGGGGTATAGTCCCACCCCTGAACCCACCCCATAAAATATCTCTACCTATGTCACTGCTACACACACATTTAACTTAACCACACACTGCTTCAATTTCAGTTCAGTTCAGTTCAGTAACCTTTATTAGGCATTTTCAAAAGAAGAAAAGACAAAGTGTCAAAACGTAATACAAGGCTAAGCTTAGCAAAACCTGAGGTATTTTTCTAACCCCACAAAACTTTCAAAAGAAATTTAGCTACAACTTCAGATAGCTCGGCTTCTGTACTGTTAAAGCAAATTAATCGAGTTTTTAAGCGCTTGTCTGATAAATGATATTTAAAGAATTTGAAGTTCTGTGCCAAATAATGATAAAACCAATATGGTTTAGTGTAATTGGTATAATATATATATAGATATGTATTTTTTAAAATAGTTACAGTTAAAAGTAATAAAATGGGAATAAATTAAGCACTTTTAAAAAATGGTTTGTCCAGGTATAGAGCTACCATAAGTGTTGTATGAGCATTTTAATCTCCAAGAAGAAAACATATGGCAACAGTAGGGTTAAGAACATTTTCCATCGCCACTAATAAAGGGAATGGATTAGTCTGAGACAGCAGCATCCAGCATTTATTTGGCACTCCTAGGAGGACATGGGTAAGAGAGTCAGTGGAGCCACAGCAACAGTGTCTTTGTTGTTTTGGAATTTGGTGATACCTTCCGTTGGTAGAGGCTGAAAGAAAACTGTTGAATCTGGCTAACATAAATGCCCGACGGTGGGCTACCGGTAAAGTAGCTGCTAGGTAATTGGCTATAACTCCGTACTTCAATTTAATTACTATAAAAGCTTCTTTGAATAAAAAGTTTTCATACTACAGACCTATAGCACTGTGTCTGAGAGGCTGTTTCCTAGTGCAAATGCCACTGATATGAAAGACTAAGGCCGTGACAGATAATGTTCTTCAGGGAAAGAAAGGAAAGGAACATCTAAGTCAGTGCATAAGCTTATACTAGCAGAAATGGTCTTTCAGATACTAAACTCTTAATGTCAAGTTCATAGATTTCATAAATCCAAGCCAACATCATGCACTATACACAGAGAGGCTCAATTAGAAAACCATTTTTTCAAACTTGGGTAAAGGTAAGGTCAGCTTTAAGATTGTTGCTGAAACCAAGACTCTATATAACTTCACAGACCTAACTGGGTTCAAAGTAATACCTGAAGAAAACTATGCTATGTAATCTACAAACATGACACTTACTAGTAAAGTAGGAGTCACAAAAGTAAGGCAGGGATTCTCCATACCACCATATGGAAATGATGGTGGCAAAACTAGCAAGTCATACTGACCCCACACATAGGGCCCAGCAAGGTCTTCTGCTATTTTCAACATGGCTTCAGTCTGAAATAAATAAAGAATCTGGCTCTTAACATTCAAGCTTGATATTATTTGTTATTATTTATTTTTAGATTTGTACCCCATCCTTCCCCTCATGGGCACAGTGCGGTTAACAGCATTTAAAAATAACGAACAGTAAAAATCCATAAAACAACAATAAAACCAACCCCTATTGCACCAACTTTATAATTTCTCAGGAATTGAGGGGAAGAGGTGGCAGATGCCAAGTAGCAGATGGGAATGGGGATACAGATGGGGGAGGTCAAGACGGAAAACCACAGGCCTGGTGGAACAGCTCTGTCTTACAGGCCCTGTGCAATTGTGCTAATACCTGCAGGGCCCAGATCTCACCATGCAGAGTGTTCCACCAAGCTGGGGCCAAGGCAGAAAATTATTCAAGGTATTTAACAAGTCCCTAATGCTAGGCAGATAGAGTTATCATGTCTTGCTTTAGGATATTAAAACATCCATTGTTCTTTTTCCCCTTCAGATCTTACAACCACCAAAAGGAGGACAGATAACAGCTTCACATTCTAAAAAACAGAGGGATTCAGTGACAGAGTATGTGCTTTACATGCAAAAGGTCCTAGGTTCAATCCCCAGCACCTCCAGTTAAAGGGATCAGGTAACAGGTGATGTGAAGGATCTTTACACGAGAGCAGGGAGAGCAGCCGCCAGAGTCGATGCGACTGACTGTGACAGGCCAGTGGTCTGACTCATTGTAAGGCAGATTTGTGATATATAATTCAGCCATATAATTAACCAATTTTCACCAACCTCTCCAAATTCAAAAGCTGATTTTTCCACCTGCTCCTTTTCAGCCCACACCAAGGTTCTTGGGCCGATCTCTCTGAAAAATAAAGTTCAGTTAGGAAAATCAAGGATGCCATCTTTGATGTGATTACTTTTCCTCTTGTGAATTGTAAAGTTAAATAAAATCACAAATATAAAATATTTCTATGCTCCCCTTTCCACCCAATTCAGGGTTCGCAAGGTAGAGACCATTCAAATTTCAATAATTAAAAAGCATTTAAAATGCACGCATATATAAAAATAATCTACGGATCTATTAATATTTTAATAGCTGGCATACAAGGTAGATGCAAAAGGGCTACCAAGGGAGTCATAGTTGCTAAAGTCAGGCAGTGGGCATCATACCAGCCTCTCCTCTTGCAAGCAAGTTCTATCTGCCAGCCTGAAGTCATGATTCGTCATTACGTGTCTGCACTGTGTCTGCACTGGCTATTAGAATCCAGAGCAGTATCAAAACTTTACAGTATCAATGTAAATGATTTCTGCAGCTCAGCAATTGGACCATTACTGCAAAGGCATCTGGTCCAAAATAAACTCAGCAACACATACAGATCGTGTACAACTTCCCCTTCTCCCAGCAGTTGGGCAACAAGATCACAATAACAGTGAGCCAAAGGGAAGTGAAAGAGCCTCCCATCAAATTCTAGAAACTTGTCTACCAAACAGTTTGCATTCCATATTTTGAGTAGGCAGAAGTTCAGTATAACAAGAGAAAATCCATCTGCCTATCATGCATTAACATATTATTAGGATCAATCTAACGGCCAGACCTGCACAGCAGATGAAGTGTTTGGTGTGGCTGCAAGGTATCCCAGTTCAGATTGTTTCTCAGCCACAAATCTTATAGGACAACTGTTTCTCAATTCAAATGAGGAAAGGGGAGTTTAAACACATGTTGTAACCTACTCTCAAGCCCTTGGCAAAGGACAGAAGAACAATTTTATGAATTAATCCCTCTCCAGGAACTCAAAACTAAATATTTTCTAGATGCTACAAACTGTTAATTTATGAAGGTATTGTCTAGTGACACTCACCTGCTTTCTAAAGCACCAACAACTAAAGCAATCAAATAACAAGGTATTGGAACCTAACCAAAAGTAAAGAAACAGAGTTATTATTAAAACAGAGCTCTAAGCCATATTTCATATTCCTCTAATCTATTTGCTGACAAAGTCAACCAAGGACATCACAAGTCACTTTTTCTAAATTGTATAAATGACCTTAGTGTACCAAATGTGTGAACAATCGTACCATTTGACTGAAACGATATATCGTCCTAGTACTATCTTCTGGATCAGGCTTCTTTCCATCTCTTTTGGCACTCATAAGAGCTACCAGATCATTTGGAACAGATATCTAAATCAAGGGAAAAATATGGTTACTACTGGAGTAAATGTTGAGTCATTCAGTACCTCACATGTGATTAACAGCCCCATTACAGACTGGGTGGCTGGCCATGCTGCCCTGCCACTCCCAAAAGGGCTTCCCAGAGGTGCTGCCACTGAGAAGCCCCACGCATGGACATAGGTAAGGGGGGGTTCTTGGGTTTGAACCCCCCCATTCATGTCCAAAGCTCCGCCCACCTGTTGGTTTTTAAAACATTTTAGTGCTTTTTTGGTTTTTGGCCTGCAGGGGGCGCATTGTTTGGGCTAGCAGCACCAAACTTTCAGGGATTGTTTGGGGGACTCTCCTGATGATACAACCCAGGTTTGGTTTAGGGGGTCCAAAGCTATGGACCCCCATCCTCCATTGTTTCCAATGGGAGCTAATAGGAGATGGGGGCTACATCTTTGAGGGTCCATAACTTTGGACATCCTGAACCAAACTTCACCAAACCTGGGATGTACTATTGGGAGAGTCTCTTATTGATACCACCCAGGTTTTATGATGTTTGGTCCAGGGAGTCCAAACCTATGGACTCCCAAAGGGGGTGCCCCCATCCCCCATTGTTTCCAATGGGAGCTAATAGGAGATGGGGATACACCTTTGAGGGTCCATAACTTTGGACCCCCTGAACCATACCTGGGTGGTATCATTAGGAGAGACTCCTAAAGATACCCTGAAAGTTTGGTGCTTCTAGCTTAACCATTGCACCCCTGACAGCAGGCACCCCCCCCCCAAATTTTCCCCAGATTCTCCTTTTAAATCCACCCACTTCAGCATGGATTTAAAGGGAGAATCTGAGGTCCTCAGTTTAGAAGAAGAAGAAGAGTTTGGATTTATATCCCCCCTTTCTCTCCTGTAGGAGACTCAAAGGGGCTTACAATCTCCTTGCCCTTGCTCCCTCACAACAAACACCCTGTGAGGTGGGTGGGGCTGAGAGAGCTCCGAAAAGCTGTAACTAGCTCAAGGTCACCCAGCTGGCGTGTGTGGGAGTGCACAGAGGCTAATCTGAATTCCCTAGATAAGCCTCCACAGCTCAAGTGGCAGAGCAGGGAATCAAACCCTCCAGATTAGGAAATTGCACCTGCTCTTAACCACTAATGCCCACATTGAAAGTGATGCTGTTTCAGGGTGGGGGATAATCCACCCCAAAACAGCATTACTTTCAATGTTGTTTAATCTAGGGTGGACCCCAGATTCTCCCTTTAAGGTGGATTTAAAAGGAGAATTTGGGCTTTCTAGTTTAAACACCATTGAAAGTGATGCTGTTTGGGGGGTGGATTCCAGCATCACAGCTTAGCTGCTTGGTATCAAGTGAAACTCAGATTTCCTTTGGTAACCAGGCTCCATTTTCTCTCTATGCCTCTGCCCAGAGGGGCGGGCAGGGGAGTCTGCCATCCCCGACCTTGGAGAGCTGCTTTTATAAGCACTAGGCCAGGGACGGGGCTTGGGGAGGCGTGGCCATGCCCTAGGGATGGGTGGGGGTGTGGCCCCACCCCCGAACCCCCCCATAAAAAATCTATACCTAAGTCCCTGGCCCCACGCCTATCTTATGCCGCTGGCTGAGGTTCCATATGTCAGGACTCCCAGCCGCCAGCATCATGCAGCAATTGGCTGGGAGGAAGCTGACTAACTGTGTTGCTATTATTATTTTTTTAGAGAAAGCATCCTTCAGATGCATCGGAATAAGCCAATTAATTGAAACTAGACTCACTTAACAGATTACATTTGGAGCTGAGTTCCCAGACTGTAAGAAGTGAAAAGGACAATTTGGTACCTTGGAGACAACATAAGGGAAAGACTTTGGTCTCTATGTCCTGTTCGGTGGCCAGCGTGCTGGATTAGAAGGACCACTGGGCTGATCCAGCAGGGCTTTTCTCATCAGCTGAGCTCAGCTAAATATTTTTAGATTGTGATCAAAAATACACAAAATGCTTGACCATGCTCCCAGAAAATGTGTAATGCTTCACTACTTTGAATTCTGTACAGGAACAATACAACTGTGCACCCTGGAAATATAACCACAAGCTCCGTATCTACCTCTGCATAGTATGTTAATTTCACTGAAGGTGTATCTTGGCAGGGAAGAATAGCTCTGCAGTGATGAGCCTGAGGGGGGAAAATATACAAAATCAGAAGACACTAAATTTACAGAAGGATTTTGCAATAAACCACAAGAAGGAGTTCCTAGTACTGAAATAGATTAACCATCAGCAGATTTATAAACTGCAACTGCAACGATTTAGAAATGCTCACAAACCAGATCTAAATACTCACTCAAATTTATCAGGTTCTCTCCTCTTCAATGAGCCCAGCTGCCCAATTTGCAACTTCAGATGGCAATTTGAAATTCAGCAGGAGGAGAGGCTGTTCTGCCATAATGTAAAGCTAACAGGACCTCTCTAAGGTAGCCTATAATCACATTTCATACATTTTCTTTCTCATTAAAAAAGTAAAGCACAGAACCTTCTAAAAATAACCTAAGAAAATAACTTTCCAGGGATCATTTAGAAGTTGAAGAAATAGCTATGAAAACCAGCAGAAGGGAAAGGAAAACTTCAAATTATTTAGGAGATACATAGAGAACCTCTCTAGAAACTTGCCCAAAGTAATGATATGCTGGGGTGGATCCTACCACTTCAGTGAGCACAGTCTGAACCTTTCTTATAGCCTAAGGAGCCTTCCTGAAACACTTAAGTTAGAGGAAGGTTCCAAACTTTGATCAGTGGAATTGTAGGATCCCCACCATTATTATACACCTTTCAAATCGTGTTGGTCTCTAAGGAAAAGGCTGCAGCACAACAAATCAAGGCAGGGTGAGCATGCACTCCTCACGGCTGCTTCCCTAGCCACATATACTGTGGATTTAACAGAGATGCATTGTCTGTGGTACAAAATTATTAGAAATTATGCACAGTCTTCCTTTAGTAACGGTCCTATTAGCACATAATTTAGATGGCACATTACTTTTGACCTTTGGTAGCAACCGGCACGCCTTTTAACCATTGTACTTGCACCTCAAAGACAAGAGTAAGAAGACTGAATCAGAATTTTCTCTCAGGGATAATTCCAGGAATTACATTCTATCAGCCTTCTACCAGCATGGCCAATTGGCCATGCTGACAGAGGCTGATGGGAATTGTAGTTCCTGAACATCTGGAGAGCCGCAGGTTCCCTACCCCTGGCTTAGACGCTGTCATCTAATTATAATGCTGTCATCTTTTTTATTTGCAATGCGATTCATATTAGGATATAAAAGTCAATAAGTACCTCCTTTTCTCAAGCACCAGGTTGTACAGCTCCTCCAAAATCACAACAATGTATGTCATTTCAAGAAATCACATGCAAAAGGAAAGACTGAGTTTCTCAATTACCATTAACTGAGCCCATTCTTTGTGACAGTTCCCTGCGAACCCAACTGTGCAATGACATTTATAGTCCACAATCTTTTAGGGATTCTTCATGTCACATTACACAGTTCTTTTACACACAGTTCTTTCAGACACAGCCTGTTGTCAAGTCTCAGCTCAAGAGATCATAGGATTCACTGTTTGGTCTAAAGGAAGCATAATATCAGAAAATGCAGCTCATGATAGAAAGTACAACACTGCTTGCTCACCTGACACTGACTGAAGAGAAATGGATGTCTTTTTCCTGATGTTTGCTCTGGAGAAAGCCACTGGAGTGCTGAGGACTTCGAAGAAGTTTCAAATGAGATCTCTATGACCACATCTTGCCCCCTGCAAAAAATGAAATATGTTATTTTATTGGTTGGTTTTATATTGTCATGCGTTTGAGAACAGGACTATAGCAGGAGATATTTTGGCTTCACTTAGTTAAAACCTTTTTTTTAATTATGAAAAAATTATGTTTGCCTGTCCTGTAAATCAACAAAACTTATCCACAATATCATAAACAGACCAGATCATATAGCTTTCATATTTCAAAGTGACATATTCAATAGCACAATCCTCAACATTTCCTCTTAAGCATTCTTTCATTTTGAATGAGTGTCAATGAATAAGAAATGGCTGTGAAGTCATACTAAAAAATTCCGAAACATTTCTTTTTCCATCACAAGTCTGTCTGATTACTATTACCTTATTCATTAACATGCTAAACCAGGCTTTACAAACTCAAACTGCTGGTATTGGCAAAATTGTTCGCCTCCAATGTTATGTCCAAATAATTCAAGAAGCTACAAATTCTTAACCAAATTCTTAATTGATAGTTTCAGCTGTTTGGGAAGCAGTCCCAGCTGGGCAATTTTAGAACTGCAAGGTAGTTTTTTCTTTGTAATTTGATATATAGCATTTTAAATACATTCTGCCAATAGCCTTTTGCTTCCAGACACTGCCACCATATGTGAGGGATGAATGAGTAAACTTTACCAGTATATTTCCAATACTCCTTAGAGTGGACTGATTCCGTTTTAGCTACTTTTATCCATTGTTATGTCCTATCTATACAAAGGTTTTCTCACATTTTCTCTGACAGTATAAACCAATGTTTAAAAAATTGTAATAGGGCCAAGAGTTGATTCGCTGGAATTTGAAGCCATTGAGCAAATTAATTTGATTAATTAAAGCCGCTTGGGAAGAAATGATGGCTTTCCAAAACAAAGCTTATAGTTGCCCTTAGATCTGCAGCAGCCACTGGAGACAAGAGTAGTGCTTGAAAGCTTCTATGGCAAAGGAATGAAGCCTGCCTGTGGCAGCAAAAAGCAACTTCTACAATATTTTGAGACAATTAAAATAGCAATAATGAAAATAGGAATAATTTGGGCTGTCAGTCAACAGGAATAAGTTTGACAGAATAGTCTTGTGCTTCAGTCTGCATATACTTATGATGCCATCAAATCAAGTGTGCATAATGCTATCAAATCACATCTGACTTATGATGACCCCAAAAAAGCCTTCAAGGCAAGGGAGAATCAGAGGTGGTTTGACTCTATGTCCCTTCCAAATACTGACCTTGCTTAGCTTCCAAGATCTGATTAGACCACACCGTGCAGCCTTCCCTCCCACCTCAGTCTACAAATGGCTAAATGCTACTTAAAAGATTTCTCACACATTTATTCAGGCAATAGCTATAACAATGTCCACCAAAAGGGAGCAAACCTTTTATAATGCAAGTCACACTTTTAAAAAAGAAATGCTGCATTTTGTGAAGCACAATAATTCTACAGGTCCTAGACATGTAAGAAGGTGAAAACTTTATTAAAACTGGATTGCTTTTGTTGACTTTTTACTGATGGGCCTGACATTATTTATTTTTGGATTGTCTTATTTATGCTTCCATTGCGACCATTTGCTTTATGTTTGATTGTTTAGTCTTAAGCTGCCTGGAGATTATGCATATTTTCTAAACAGAGAAAGGCCTTGCCCAATTCTTTGTGGAGAAATCAGCAACTAACAGGAACGGGAATTGACTATTAAAACAATAAAAGCAATCCCTTTGCAATAAAGGTATTGCCTGGCTATGGCGCAGCAGATCTCTTAAGAGATGGTGCGGCTGCACCATGCCCAGTTGCAGCACAACTACCCCCACCCCCAGACTGCACTGCAAGTAGCTCTGGCACTCCCTAAAGAAAAAGCTCCATAAAGCCCTCCTCCCATGTTCACCAAAGACAGCAATAATAATTAACAGATCATCCAGTATCAGCCACCCAAAAGAGATACCAGCAGCTGCCAAATGTAGGTTGACGCTCAACAACAAAGAGCCATTTTCCACAGCATTTTTCTTAGACATCTGATTACTATAGTGACACATCAAAGGCTATTCAAAATATTTGTCTCAGTTTTATGACGATATTTTCAATTTTGGCATAATATCATATACCAGTGATGGCGAACCTTTTTGAGACCGAGTGCCCAAACTGCAACCCAAAACCCACGTATTTATCGCAAAGTGCCAACAAGGCAATTTAACCTGAATACTGAGGTTTTAGTTTAGGAAAAATGGTTGGCTCCAAGGCACGCGTTACTCGGGAGTAAGCTTGGTGGTAGTCGGTGGCTTTGCTTTGAAGCATCTGTGCAACGCTTCGAATGGGTGAATCATGACTTTAGGAGGGTTTACTCAGAAGCAAGCCCCCCATGACAAACTCTGTGTGCGCGTGGCCACAGAGAGGGCTCTGAGTGCCACCTCTGGCACCCGTGCCATAGGTTCGCCACCACTGTCATATACTAAGAGATTATAGCAGTATAACTGTTAGGCTATCTTATGCTAAGAATTTATACGCTGGCTCAGTAACTCTTAGGACCAAGCCATTAGCAAGTGTTTTCAAAATAAATCTAGAACATAGAAAGACATACTTCCCCAACTCAAAAGGTAGTGTGATCTCCATCGGTGTTCCTTTAAAGGTATGACATTCCCCAAGAGCAAACGTTGCCTCCTGTCCATTGACAAGTGTTTTGTGTATTGTAAGATCCTTTGTGTCCAAAACCTAAACATAAGTAAATGAGTCATAAAACTTTCAGGTATAGAATTGGCTCAAACATCTATTGATAGCGAATCAAACAAACACAGAAAAACCTTACAGGTGTCCACAGGCGCGTTAAAAAATACAAAAATTGTGAGGGTCTGATAAATCAGAAGTTAATTTAAACTGAAGCAGCAATGAGTAAAACTTTCCATAACTTCATCCCTGTGGGTCACATTTGAAAGAATGAGCAACCCTTATGGAAGGCATCCCAGAAACTGACAAGAAAACTTGAAAATGATTTGCAAGCTAGATTTCTGTGCAAAAGGAACCTTGGACTTAATTTGTCAATAATTCAAAACTTGGATTAGGCAGAATTAAAATGGCAGAAATAGCTTCTCTATCAATCAATTTTCTTACCACTGACCCCATAAGAGGCCCAAACAGGCCATAATCTTACAAATGATTTGCATTGCACTGTTTTAACCCCACTGATCACAAGTATTGTGTGTCTCTGTGTCTCCCTCTGGCTGCCACATTTCATGGTGTGTGGACTCTACGCCAAAAAAGTTAACCCTATAATAAAAACTCTACCAGTCGCCTTTTTAATTTTTTCTTCTTAACCAGCAAAACTCGAACTGTTGGACGTTTGCTCCCGCAAGCCAAGATACGGTATCAGTGAGTATCAAAGGCCAATGCTGAGGAACCTGAAATGTCAGAAAATGCAAAGGCGACACTTGCAACTTCAGAACCGCCCTGGAATCATGCCAGTAACATGTTAAGCATAAGCCTATGCTCGGGACAGCTTTGGGTTGCTTCTTGGGAGACCCCCGCCGGTTCCCCTCACGCCAACTCCTCCCACCCTCGCGTCCTACTTCGGCGCTACTCTGCACAACAAGGACCGAAGAGTCCCCCACGCCCTGCAAGGGAAGGACGGCAGCGTTACCAAGGAACGCAGGTGGTCGCGTTCCGCCCGCACGGTAAGGGCCGCAGTACCCCGCAGGGAGCGGCTCTCGAAGTCCACGCGGCAGCGCAGGTAAAGATGGTGGGTGCGGCAGCAATCAGGAGAAGCAAAGGAGCTAGGATCTGCCTCGGCCATGGTTTCGCTCTGACCTCCTAGTCGCGAGCCAAGTCAGCGCGTAGTGATTAAGAATTGCCGGCTACTGGCCGCCCCATTCCGGGTGCTTCTTAAAGAGCGCCTCTGGGAGAGGTAGTTCTTGCAATGGGGATAGCTTACTTCTGTTGAGGAAGACTGGACTACCACTCCCATGATGCTTCGCGAGAGGTACTCCTGTACGGATTGGTCAAATTTTATATGATTATATCAAGGATGACCAATTGCTGAAGAAAAAAATTAAAGGTTGCAAAAAAAGTTGGTCACATAAGTAAATCCTCGTTAGTATAGTGGTGAGTATCCCCGCCTGTCACGCGGGAGACCGGGGTTCCCCGACGGGGAGGTACTTGTTTTTCCCTGAAACAATTTATACTCCTAGTGAGCATTCTGAATTTTCCAGCATTTCCTTCCCATTTACACAATAAGCGTTCAGCTTTCCTTTTACAGTTTTTCCAGCTACTCACGGACTAATAAGTGAACATTCTTATGACACGTATTTCTCTCAGTCTCTTGAGATGCTCAGTACACTTATTCTGATTGTCTTGGTTTAAGTACCACACTTAGTTTTATTTTCCAAGAATATGAATTTTTTAATTTTAAATCAGATTATGATAATGGCATGGAGTTCCAAACAGTAAGATTACTTTGAGGTCAAAGAAAAAGAAACCGATGTTATTGATCTCCTAAATATCTTTTAAATCTCGGGTTTAAATGCAGACTTCAGTCTAGAGCTTCAAAACATAAAAATGGTGTCAGCTTTTGGAAAATTGACTCAGATTCTGGTTTTCACAAACTCAGATGGATGATCTGTATGGAGTTGATAAAAGATTTAAAGGGCCTGAATCCAGAGCCTCCCTTCCCCACTTCAACAAATTATTGGTGTATAGATCATTATGTGCACAGTGTAATATACACACTCATCAACCATAGTTACACCAGCAGATTTTGGGCCCACAGAAATTCCGTTTTGTTGGAGTTATATTAGAATTGTGTTCTTTTCATTGGGGATAATTTTGACCCTATTGAAATTAACTAAAGGATCAGGCTCCTACTTCTTCCTGGTGTCTGCAGGGAGGGAGATTTATAACAGAAAGCTATTCTACTTGTTCTAATTTCAAAGGTATGCTTGCTTAAGATAGTGACTGCCATAAAGTAAGATAGTCCTTGATTCGCCACTCCAAAAAGTTTGCAAAAACAAAGGAAACTTCATCTGAAAAGTATTCTGTTTTTCATTTGCTTTGTTCTTGCTTTCTCAAGAGTTAATGATTCAGCAATAGTGTTGAAGCCTATGTGATTAGTCTGTTCATCTTAAAACCAGTATTTTCAGTTCTTCGGGGCTGAACCGCAGTTCTTCCTCTTAATTTATTTCTTCTGGCATTTTCTTGTGGCAAAGTTTTGCTGCGTAAGGGAAAAGGGTAAAATGAGGATGTAAACGGATCCTCCTGAATTCCTATGATTTTTTAATTGAAACGAAATGAAACAACCATGAAACTATAAAGCATGTCCTACTCTACAGGCAGCACCAAAACAATCATGCCTCACATGCTCAGTGGCACACCAGTGGCGCAAAAACCTGTTTGAAAAACAGGGATCCTCAAGGATCCTCATGATTTCTGCACTAAGTCACCCCCAAACCAGCATCACATCACAGCTCATGCCCTTAGCCACATGTCTGACCACAACAATCACATATCACATGCTCTCTGGCGCACCAGTGGCACAAAAACCTGTTTGAAAAACAGGGATCCTCAAGGATCTGCATGATTTCTCCACTAACTCACCCCAAAACCACCGTCATATCACAGCTCAAGCCCTTAGCCACATGTCTGACCACAACAATCACGCATCACATACTCAGTGGCACACACAATCACGCAGCACAGGCTCCACTGGTGCACCACGGAGCATGTGATGTGGCTAAGGGCTTGAGCTGTGATATGATGGTAGTTTGGGGGTGAACTAGTGCAGAAATCATGAGGATCCTTGAGGATCCCTGTTTTTCAAACAGATTTTTGCACCACTGGTGCGCTACTGAGCATGTGATGCGTGGTTGTTGTGGTTAGACATGTGGCTAAGGGCTTGAGCTGTGATGTGATGGTGGTTTTGGGGTGATTTACTGCCGAAATCATAAGGATCCTTGAGGATCCCTGTTTTTCAAACAGGTTTTTGTGTCACTGGTGCGCCAGGGAGCATGTGATGCGTGATTGTTTTGGTGCTGCCTGTAGAGTAGGACATGCTTTTTAGTTTCATGGTTGATTCATTTTATTACAATTCAAAAATCATATGAATTCAGGAGGTTCCGTTTTATTTTAAATCTTACATCTCACTTTTCAAATTGTCCAGATAGCTTCAGGACTTGAGTTAGGCCCAAAGAATGGTTGTGATCTTTCCTTCCCTTTCCCTTTCCAAATGTGAGTCACCAATGAAAATTCCTCTCAGAGAGAATGTATTAAACAAACTACTCTAAGTCGAGTTCTGCTTATGGAATGATGCTTTCCCCACTGCGCCTTTCCTTTGCTTCCTACTGCTCCTCCCAAATGCTGCCCCTTGTGTTAAAGTGACCCCCCCTCCAATACACACACACTTCAGAAGAGCAATGGGCATCAGATGAGGTCATAGTGAAATTAGGAACTAGAATTTGGGGGCTAAAAAATTATTGTTCCCACAACCTTTGTGTAAATATATTTGTCTCAATTGTGTCTACATTTATTTAACTATGAAATCTTTTCTTCCTCACTCCTGCCCCTCAAAGAGTTCAGTAAAATACTTTATATTCTTGTAAGTAAATTGTTCTAGCAAAATCCATTTGTTCAATGGTTTGAACTCTGCTTTCTGAGGTAATATTTATTCACTTATGCCCTTCAGCCCTCTGGTGGTACATAAAAGCCACTACAGGGAGGTGATGCAGAAAGGCTACCTGGTGGCTGCGGCAATCAGGGAAATAACACATTAGCTGAAGAAGTGAGCCATGACTCACAAAAGCTGATATTGAAATAAGGGCCATTAGCAGTGGTGGGATTCAGCAGGTTTGCACCACTTTGGCAGAACCGGTTATTAAAACGGTGCTTGTAAACAACCAGTTCTTAAATTATTTGAATCCCACCACCGGAACCAGTTGTTAAATTATTTGAATCCCACCACTGGCCATTAGACTTTTGTTTTATTTTGCAGTTCTGATGAAACTTATCCCATTATCGGAATATCTCAGACTAGCCTTGTCAAATCTTATAAACTAAGTAGGATCAGCCCTGGTTGGTATTTGGACAGAAAACCACCAAGGGAGCCCTGGATGTTGTGCAGAGTCAGGCAATGGCAAACCACCTCCAAACATCTCCAGTCTTGAAAATTCTATGAGGTTGCCATAAGTGAGCTGTGACTTGATGGCAAAAATGGCCACTGTGGAAGGTGAACTCTATGACGTTATACCTTACTGAAGTCTCTCTCCCCCCAAACCCTACTCTCATCAGGCTCCACTCCCAAATCTTCACATATTTCACAACCTGAAGCTGGCAATCCTAGCTGAACCCTATGGGTGCTACACCATTGCTAGTTTTCCTCTAAAAAAACCCCCATCTGGCTACTGTCTGATAGATGGTATAGCCTGCACAGGCCATACTGTAGGCCTGGGTCTTCAGACTTAGTACTGAAAACTGCTGGCTTACAGCAGATAAAGTGGTAATATTGTGAAAATATAAGTTAAAGCCTCCTCTTAATTAGCAGTTGAAGAATATGAGGAATGTTATGATCATTTTCAATCAAATTGACAAAATAAAGTTAAAATAATTTGGTAATAATTGGCTTATAAATTTTGAAAGAGAAGATTAAAAAAATCATCTAGTCTGATGTACTGCATGTCTAAAATGATAAAAATGAACAAACATGGAGGGCAGAAGAGAAACAAGGCATTTATTAACAAACCTCATTTTCATCAATGTTTTAGATATAACTATGTGCAACATATTACAACTCGTTGATCAACGAGATTCTTTTTCAGTTCTTTTAAGCCCCTTTAAATCACACTTATATATGTCCTCCTCATAAGAGAATGCATTTAATGTAACCTTTTGGGCATATGACAGAAATAAATGTTTTCATTTTCTTAGTGAGATGCAAAACTCATAAAATCATACAGCAAGGAATTCATACAGAAATGGAGGTGTTTATTGACAGAAGTATTAAAGTCAGAGTCTTCAGACCATGTCAAACAAGGATTTCCTTCTCTCACTACAGGTACAAACAAGGAATTGCTCCCATGCTATGGATTTAGAGTCTATGAAGCTCAGTATGTGTATGTGCTAGTCTTCTGAGACTGTTATAAATACTTTCTTATCATGGAAGCAGCAGACACTAAGAACTGAATCAGGGTAACTTGGAAAGAATGTTCATTATTGTTACGTTGAGTTAGAAGTTTAAAACCATATGGCTAAACTATTAGAACTCACTGTTGACATTAATAATATATTAAGCTTTTAGTATCCCTGGGAAGATCATTAGTATACAGTCCTTCTTTTGCAGTCAGGTTAATGTCAGGTCCATCCGTCTGTATCTGAAGTGAATAATTTGTGGGTTACTGCATGACCTGTGTTTTATATCTGAGTGGATTACTGCTTGCTGTGTTTTATATCTAACTACATCAGCTGAAAAGCAACAAAATACAACAATCTTTACATCTTCTGGAAGATAAGATTAGAAGATAATATTATTTGTTTGTTTGTTTGACTTTTAGACCGCTCTCTCCCAAAGGGCTCAGGGCGGTGAACAACAATAAATAATAAAATCACAATTTAAAATACAACATAAAACAACTATTTTAAAACAAACTGATCCAGGGGGCGACAGTTCCCCACCCCTCACCATGCCCACGGGAGGCCTAGATGTTATATGGGGTCTACCAATCAACCTGGCTGGCCAAACGCCTGGCGGAACAGGTCCGTTTTGCAGGCCTGCAGAAACTATGTAAGTCCTTAGGGACTCCTTAGGGAGCCAGTTCCACCATGTAGGGGCCAGGGCTGTAAAAGCTCTGACCATCGTCGAGGCCAGCCAGATATCTTTCAGGCCAGGGACCTCCAGTAGGTTCTCCTCCGAGGAGCGGAGGGACCTGATGGGGCAATATGGGGAAATGCGGTCTATCAGGTATTGATACTTGTATGATTTCAGCAAGCAAAGTTACAATTCATACCAATGTCCTTGCTTGAGAATGGCCATGGAGCAAGCTAGTGTGGTGTAGAGGTTAGAGTGTCAGAAAGACCAGGGACAAACAAGTTTGAATCCTCATGTCATAGAAACTCCGTGGATGACATTGTGCCTGTCAGACCTTTCAGCCTGCTCAACCTCACATGGTTGCTATTTCGAGAATAAGATGGAGGATGGAAGAAATATATGATAAGCCACTTTAAATCCCCATTGAGGAGGAAAATATAAATATAAATAACTAAAAGAAGCTGCTGGGGATGCAGGTGCAGTGGAGATGCAGAGGCATGCTGTTACTGACTGGACTGCTGCGTTAGTGAGTGCTGTTGTCATCTGTATCCATGAATACAGACTGAGAAAATGGCCATGGTTCCCATATACCTTCACATACAACACTCACCATGCCACCCTAAGCAGAATCACACTCTCCTAAATTAATTGAAATCAGTGAGCTTAGAAGTGTGTAACTGCTTAGATTTGTACTTTAAATATATATTTCTGGGAAGTTAGAATCCTAAGACTTCTGTCTAGCCAAACTGTAATGTACTTTCTTGGTTTTTCCCCCTGTATGTATCCATTTTCTATTATGCCTTACTACATAGACGTATCAAAAACATAAAACACAGTATAGATTATATTTACATATGTTTTTTAAAACTGCTTTGCCTGAGCACATTAATTATCATGAACACTGGCGCCGTTGAAAGAACCTGAATGGAGTAACACACTTAAGTGCTAATATAATACAATGTGCATAGTTTCCAGTATTTGAAATATGGCTCAGGAAGTAAGCTGACTGGCAGGCAGACATTTAATTGCTACAGTGTAGCTGCTATGCCAGACAGACATCATACTGCCTTCCTGGCAGAACATACCTTGAGGAAAAGCAAGCAACAATGCTGATTAAGGAAGAGGGGAATCATTACTCCATTTTGATGAAACTGTGTATGTATTCAGCAACCCAAACAAGGTGGGATCTATTTAAACAAATTCAATCTCTTTCGAGGCTAGGTTTTTTTAAAAAAAACACAGGTAGCACTGTATCATAGATGTAGTACAATATATATACAGAACACTCAAGAATATTCACCCAGTGAGATCACTTGATTGGCTAAGCATTCTGACACCTCTTTTTAGAGAAAATAAATTGGCTCAATCAGTGGAACAGCTCATTCACTTTTTAAGTGTCAGCCCTGAGTGATGTCTTAAAAGATATGTTTTAATATAGTCACTGCGGAAACATCATTTTAATAGTAAAAATCAGTGACATAAAATTTGGAACATTCATACTTTAACTTTAAAAGTAATATTTGAAGGAAAAAAATCGACTTTCTTTACTCATTTTGATCTTCAAGAGCACCTTCCAGATTAGAATATCATATAGACACCAAGCACATGTAAATAAAAGGAGACAAGTTTAGTGGTTACCTTATAACACTGACTTGGTTTTTTCCTTGCCTGAAGCATATTTGATTAATCTTTTCCCTTTTTATTAATAAATCACTTGCGGTTTTTGCAAATTGCAGGTGCTGACAGGATGCTTGGAGAACTGTAGCCTATCACCTGTATGTTTGCAGAGCCCTTGACCCTCTTCCCTTTGTCTTCGAACTCTCCTTTGGAAGTTAAGTGGGTATCTGATGGAAACTGAGCCTTTTCTGTTATTATAACCTGCCATTGTAACTCCATTTTGAGGAATGTTCACCTCTCACAATTTTTGCTGTGTTTAAGTATTGGATTATATCTGCCATATTTACTTGTTTGGGGCATTTTGGCACTTTAGCTCATATTTATTTTCCTATCTTCATTGCTAATTACATTATAGATTTTAATATGTATGTTTAATGAGTTGCCAGTCATCATGAATGCTCCCATTGTGGCAGAAAAGTGACATCTAAAATTTGAAAACAAATGAATGTCAAAAAAGGGAGAAAAGAGAAAGTCACACTAGTGTGTGACAAGGGAAGGAGGGGTGTTGGATGAAATGGTATAACCCACATAGATGCTTGCAGCAGATGCTTGCAAGTCAGGGTCATATCTGCCAGAGGGATATGGGGTATCACATGTCCCTGGGCACACGCCACCTAATCACGTGGGGGGGGGGGCCTCCGGGTGTTTGTCAGCTCCGGGTGGTAGACCTGGGCGCCTCGCCTGCTCCAGGTGATAGACCTGAGCACTGGCTCTGGGCAGTAGACCTGGATGTAGGCTCTGGGCGGTAGACCTGGATGCCGGAGGGTGGGGGTGGGGGTGGAATTCAGATTTTGCAAGCCTGTTCCCTTGATTTCCCTCAGCTCATCCTCTTTTCATATTATCTTCCATATAATTCAGTCTTTGCCTATACTTTTCAGTCACCCTTGGGGTGCTGGGGTTGTCATGCATGACATGTGTACCAACACTTTAAATAACAGAATTATACAAATAGCAACAATGGACAGTCTCAGAGCATGCCATAGAAGCAATGCGAAACTTCCTGATTTTCACTCTGGTTCAAGATAAGTTTAAATGTCTGTGTGCCTTACTCTATCAATGTCATTAGTCTGTATTTTAAGATCTATTGCTCCATACTGTTGCCAGACTAACCTACAGTGGACCAAGGGCCCCTGTTTAAAGACAGACAGTGGCACCTCTACCACCTCAGCCAACCTTGGGATGCCCAGCAGCAGTGCCAAAATAGAGAAGCTTGTTTTGGGCAGCCTACAAGGAAAAAGAAATTGGTCTAGTCTCTCTCCAAAGCAATTTGCATAATGTCCTCTCACACCCTTCCTGACAGGATTAAGACTGCACAAAATATCTTGTGTGGAGAGAGTTCTCATCTCCAGTCCTGGGCCATACGAAAGACAAAGGATGTATTAATGTGCTTACCTGCCCTGTATTGTACTATCTGATGTTTCTACCTCTGAGTAACACTTCTAATGACCACCTTACTTTACATTATCATTGTTTCACAACTGTAATATTTTCAGCTAACTTCCTGGGGCACATCAGGCTGATGTCTGACCCCATCAGACTGATGATCCACCATTAAAGTTGATGACTGTCTCTTGCCCTTCCCAGGAAGGGCAGGAAATCTGTTGGTATTTTTGCAAGTGTCTGTCACAATCCAGTTACCAAAGGGTTAACTGTTTGTATGTAAACCAGTTGCTGAGGTCACTGTTTTATGACCTGCTCTATTGATTAGCTATTGGTCAGTGAATCACCATTGTTTATGTGCTAGCTAGCACATAGACCGGAAGTTATAAAATTATCTGAGTTTCTTTGTTAAAGAGAGAACAGGAAGAGATGGCCACATGGTCAGTTAAAATCAGGAAAGATGTAGTCTTAACTGTATGTTTGCCACTGAATATGTACTAGAGAAGTACAGCTTGTTGTTATTTTGCTTCCCATGTAACCCTTCCCTAAAGCTAAAAAAGTATATCTTTTTATACAAAAGCATCCCTGACTATCTTTATTTTGCCACAGTGCATCTCTGCTACTTAAGAATCTCTTTGAACATATTTTAAAACCCTTCAAAATCCCTTTTGTCTACGGAGATTTAGGATCACTCTGCGTAACCTTGAGGGTCCATTTTTCCTTATAAGAAGCCCACTTCCTCAGTAGACAGTGTTCAGTATCTCTGGACAACTCTCTTTGATACTGTTCCACAGAGCTAAGCATGGGTTGCTCAGTTCTGTTCATCGGACCATACCACTCCAGGATCAGGTGACTATGACTTTTATTGCTCCTCTCTATATTCCTTATCTATTCTAGATCTATATCCTAGGACTGTGTGTAAGTTCTGCTGTTTTATAGTGTGCTTGTGTACCCCCATTTTTAGCTCTTAAGAATTTTTTTTGAACTTTTATCCGTTCTCCTGCGTGTTTCTATTCAAAAGAGGATTCCCGTATACATAGGCAATCAAGAACCCCCACCTGTAAAAGGTGGGGGTTCTAGATTGTGAAAGGTGGTGTTACCCTACCTTTTACAATGCCAAGAGTCTACTCCAACTAATTTCCCCACACTAAAATGGAGAGACTTCCCACCACTTCAGGTAACAATACCCTCAGGATAGAGTGGATCAAAATGGAAAGCAGATATTTAAAGAAGCCAGGCTTAAAGTCTTGCAGAGGGGTTCAACAAATTTATCTGAAGTGTTATTTTTATACATTTCTTTTATCTGTCAAAAGGAGTCCTAAAGCAGCTTACAAGCACCGGCACCTTCTCTTTCCCCCCTTCACAGGCACCTTTTGAGGTAAGTAGGACTGAGAAAGCGCTTGGAGAACTGTGAGTGGCCCAGGGTCACCCAGTAGGCTTCATTTGGAGGAGCAGGGAATCAAACTCAGTTCTCCAGGTTGGAGTCTGCCACTCTTAACCACTGAACTACACTGACTGCAACAAATAGTGGTTGCTCTATAAAACAGGGTAGTTAATTTTATAATTCCGGACAAGAGAATCATGCTTATAACAACAAGTTACGTTTAATATATTGTTCCTAAGATCGAAATATATTAGCCCCTGTTAAGTAGATGCTGTCACATAAGATACTGATCTGGTCTATATTTTCAGCATGTGAAAACGGAACTGTGAATAAAAGATTCCGCTTGTTTACATTTTCTTTTGTGTATCTCTGTTTGGAACTTCACGTACATGCTTGCTCAATTGAGCTCTGTATTGCATATGGACAGGGCAGGCACCCCTCCCTAAGGAAGCTATGACAGAAGGTCTGTGCAAATGTGCTTCCTCTTCCTTTTACTCCCCAACTTTAAGGTCAGAGAATCTGGAAAATCCTCCTCCACCCTGTGATTTGATCTGATGACTGCAGTTGTGCCACTGTTTCTGTAGCCCCCTTCACTCCACTTCCCTTCTCCACCTTTTCCTTTGCTAGCCTAGTTATTAACTCATTAAAGTCTGAAGTATGGCTTGTACCATTCCACTGGGATGGACTAAAAGTTAGAAAATATGGTAAGGGAAGCTACATTGCAACATTTACCATTAATTCAAATGACTTGCAAAAAACCTTCAGTCACTCTGGACTAAAGGATAAGGTAGCATTTCTGATACTTATGCTGCATTTTCTCCTTTTCTATTTTGAAAGCACAATCATGGAGACATGTTGAAAACATTTACCTTCTGCCATGGTGACTTAAGGGGACTTCAACATACAGAGGCAGTCAGCCTCTGAATACCAGTGCCAGGAGGCAACATCAGGGATAGGCAGCCTCTGTGCCCTGTTGTTGGACCTCCAGGGTAACTGGATGACCACTGTGTGAGACAGGATGCTGGCCTGGATGGACCACTTCTGATCCTGCAGGGCTCTTATTATATTCTCATGTTCTCACTCCTTCACACATTTGATAGATAAATCAGAAATTGAAGTGAGATGGAAAAGCTCTCTCTTAACAAAATGTGGGTCTCCTGAGCCATCTCTCTCTTATGTGTATAAATATCTTTTGTGGACAGCATTCTCAACTACAAAACCAAGGGAGATAGAATCACTGGGTCTATTCTATATATGTTGTATTTCACCCAATAATATACAATTAAAACTGAGAATTCATAGACTTTAGCTATTGGCTAATCTTTCATTAAGAGCTTTTCTTACAGAAGTGGGTCCAAACTTTTTTCCTTAATCATGGGTACGTAGGTGGTAGAATAATATTAACAAGTGTTTTCTTTCTATGCCATTCTTGCTTTCATGGTTTGACTTGTGCAAAAGACCAGAAAGCGAACCTGCCAGCCATTTGGAATCCATTGCCACATTGGAACTATTATAAGCAAATTAGTTGTGCCTCATTGATACCCATTGTTTTTCAGCTGAAGATCCAAAAGAGCCATATTGGTTAATCACACTATTAATTCCAAAGAATGAATCTCATGCAGTTCAGTGTTTGTTGTTGCTGTTTTGGCTCTAAATAAGCCAACGGTCTGAATGCCAACTACAGGAAGCAGATGGTTATTTCTTGGTCCAAAAGACCAGGAACCGCTGTAGCACCAAATGAGAACAAGCATGGATTGCAGTCAAAATGGACAGAGACAGGAGAGGGAGCTCTTATCACATTTGTTAGGAGAGGAGTGTGTGATTGTGCCCTGCGTACACAGTCAAGACAGAACAGACACAGTCCTTCCATCCTGTCACTAAAGTCTAGAGAACTCTACTGTGTTTCAAAGCCGCCTCTCTCTCTCGAATGAGTTTGTTCCAAGAGAAGACTATAACAAATGAAGGTAAATTATACTGTGATAGTAAATTGGGTTTTTAAACTTCTTTTAGCAGTGAGCATTTTGATCTACTCTCTGTCATCGTTTATTCCTCTCAACAGTTTTCATCCCCTTCCCCATCATTTCTGTGGTTTAATCTACGCCTTACTGCCATTATGCATTACTCATGTCTTGCCCTGAATCACTGACTGTCAAGACGTAACACATGCATGCAATCAAATGCCCTGGCTGCATGAACAACTGAGACCTGGTTTATAGGCTAATAGCCAAAGAACCTGCAGCAGCGCAGGAACCTGGAGCTGCTGCAGAAGTAGTGGAGTGAAAGAGACAGCAGTAGCCCACATTACAATTGATTCATGAGCACCAGGTGCTGAGGGAGAGCAGAGCAAGACAAATTAATGTATTTTATGATGAACACTGATCTGAGGTGTTTTCCACCTAATGCAGTTAGCAGCAAAGGGGTTCCATATGGCAGGTTTGCTCTGATGTAATCAAATCATTCAGTCCAAGTAAATTTGGCTAGTGATCATTTTCTTAGCTTCCCTGGTTAGAGGGATACTGGAAGATGTATGAGGTATGGCTTCAAGGGCTTCCTTCTGTTTTGCTGCTGACTGAAAGGTGAACTTTGCTATATTATCAGCTTCTCTCTCTGTGAGATTTTAGCCTCTTCACTACTGTTTCTCACATGGGTGCTTTTCTTCAGTGAGCTATTTGTGGGGGACAGGATCACCTTCTTTGGATGTGTGGTGGTTGTTGATCTAGGGCAGGGGTAGGGAACCTGCGGCTCTCCAGATGTTCAGGAACTACAATTCCCATCAGCCCCTACCAGCATGGCCAATTGGCCATGCTGGTAGGGGCTGATGGGAATTGTAGTTCCTGAACATCTGGAGAGCCGCAGGTTCCCTACCCCTGATCTAGGGTGTCATCCTTTTTTGAGAGCCAGCATGGTGTAGTTGTTAGGAGCGGTGGACTGTAATCTGGAGAATAAAGTTCAATTCATTTTATTGTTGAAGACTTTTATGGCCAGAATCACTAGGGTGTTGTGGGTTTTCTGGGTTGTGTGGCCATGTGGAGAAAATGCTACTGGAACACGGCCATGCAACCTGGGAAACCCAGAACACCCTAGAAGTTCAATTCCTTGCTCTTCCATATAAAGCCTGTTAGGTGACCTTGGGCTACTAATAGTTCTCTCAAAACTCTCTCAGCCCCCCCACCTCACAAGATGGCTGTTGTGAGGAAGGGAAAAGGAAAGGTGATTGTAAGCTGCTTTGAGACTCCTTTCCTTACAGAAAAGTGGGGTATAAAAATCAATTCTTCTTAGCCTGATAAAAAGCTGCTCTTCAGTGCAGTATTCCTGCCCTGGGAATTAAACCTTTGTGAAGGAGAAGGCCTAGTTTTCCTCTACCAAGTGAGCTGCAGAGATGTCTGTTACATGGTTGAATTCTTCATGCTTCATTCCCTTTGTGTCTGGACACCTAAGGGGAACATGTTTGAAGAGAAGATTTGAACTTCCACTTGCAAAGATATCGGAGGACTCCTACTGGGTTCAGCTTAGTCCTCCATATAATGGAAGTTGGTGTGTTGTTTCTATTCCTTCCTTCTTCGGAATGTAAGGTGGCATCAGGGAGGTATGTGGGTTCTCGTTGATTAGCTGCTTCCATACATGACTTATATGGGCCATTGTTGGTCAACTGCTTTGTGATTGGTGGTTATCAATAGTGTTGCTATGGCCTCTAGCACAATTGATAGTGTCTAGTACCAGTTTTCCTGAAGAACTGGTGTTGGGGCAACGTAAGTACTTTCAACCTACCATTATTAAGTTTGAAAGGATGCCTGGGAACCTCACCTTTCCCCATCTTCCAATATTATTCTAATTGACAAAAGTTGCAATCCTTGGAAGTCCTATTGAACTTGTTGACTTCCATGTAAACATGTGTATAATGGGACTATATGAATAATTCAGATCTAAGCAGGAATTGATGGTATTTCTGTTGCTACTTTAAAAGACCATAAATCCACTTTAGGAGAAAAAAGGATAGTTCCTCCAGAAGCTGCTGAAAATGGGCCTCCATTTCTTCCTCCTGTCTAGACTGAAAACAGTTTGCATTCTGTCAATGTTTGTGGTCTGCAATTTTAAAAGAAATTTTAACAGTCCTGCAAGTTAGTCTCCTTTGTTTGCCTAGAGTTTCACTGCTCTGTGTTTCTAGGCAGCCAGTGCTGCACCAGCATGTCTGACCCACAGAGTAAGTGCTTTCTAACATTAGCACTGGCCAATGCAAGCAACATGAAGATGCCCATGTAATTATACCCTTCCAAGCAGTACCATTTATTCCAGGAACAAAGTGTCAAGGAACTCAGATGGGAGAAAGCTAGACATGATTGTGTCCTAGAACAAATGTTTTAGAAATGGCCCCACGAGCATTTATAGAAACATGCAGATCTTTCAGTTCTCTGTTCCTGACGGAATCTTAAAATGTGTTCCTATTACAGTCAGTGATGCATCAGATATGTGCAAACAATATAACCATTTCCTATTTCCTGGCCTGACTTCTAACGGTTTGCTGAACATGTTGAATTTGATTGAATTTTCCTGAGTTTTTGGGCAGTTTTGATTTAGCACAAGTACCTGCTGTTTTTTAAATGTGCATTTTTCTGCGTTGAATGTTGGAGTTTGAGGTTTGCATTGCTGTATCATTTTTTCTTTTTCCATCCAAATAACATGCAGTTAAATGGGAGGGGGGACTTTAAGAGGATCAGACACTTTTTGGAGATTACTACAAATGCAAGCTTTTGTAATTTTTTTTGCTATGCTACTGGTCTTCCCTCTTCTATTTATTTCTTTACTTGACCTTTCTTCCCTAATGGGGACCCAAATTCCCTTATATTGTTCTCTCATCATTCTATCCTTGCATGAGTAACCCAGGTTCCTGGGCGCATGCCTTCCGTCACACGGTGCGGCTGGGAGGCCTCTCCCCTCATGGGGGATCACACCGGTGCCCAAGACCAGGACCAGCTGTGTAACAGGGAGGCCTCTCCCCTGCTGGGTATCTGCCACAGCACCCTGCCCCCCACCTTCCTGCAGGGCCTGGGGAGGATAGGAGGTGGCCTGAAGGGAGTCAGGGGGGCTTGGATGGGTGCTGTGGCAGCAGGCTACCCCAAGAGCCAGCCTGCCACTGCAGTGACCGTCTGAGCCACCCCAAGCCTCGCCCCCAAACCTCACCCCTGAGCACGAGGGGGGGCGCAGGAAAGGGGAGATGCCCAGGAAAGGGGAGATGCCCAGTTGTTCCCGGGCGCCACCCCTCCTCAATACACTTCTGGGTTAGGCTGAGAGTGTATGACTTGGTTCAAGTTTACTCAGCAAGCTTCAGTAACTGAGTAGGTGTCTGAATCTAGGTCTCTTAATCCAACACTCTAACCTGGCCACATTCAACCTTGTTCTATTTTGCCATGCTGATTTCCCTATTTCTTGCTCTGCTTCTCTTTGCCTGCGTGCTTAGAGTGCAAAAAGTTTCCCCCCTGTAACTTTCTTGCCTTTCTTGGGATATCACCTTATGGCTGCTTCCCTCTTTCTGAGGATACTAACAAATGTTTGCCTTGCCCACTCTGTGAATGAGAAACTTAATTGCCTATAAAACTGATGTCCTTTCCAATATAACACTGAGATTTAGCAGATAGAATAATCTGGGCAAGGAATACAATTCTGGAGTAAACTGTTACATTTGAATGGAAAACAAAGTTACCATCTGATTTATATTGAAATGTGCTGCCTATTAAAACCCTTTGAAAAAATTGAACATAATGCAATAATTTACTACAAGATAATTTACTAAACAGTCACAAATGAAAGAATGGGGGGACATAGTCCTGCAAGCTGCAAAGCGCACTATGGGCCTCCTAGACCCCTGCCCATCCTGCTTGGTAAAATCCATCAGGTCCTTTGGGAGTATTGTGAATTTTTTCAGCACCTTGAAGGAGACTGTAATTTATTTATTTATTTATTTTATTAAACTTATAGGCCGCCTATCCCCGAAGGGTTGTTGTGGGTTTTCTGGGCTGTGTGGCTGTGCTCTGGTAGATCTTAGGAACAAAAAATGTTAAGAACAAAAACCTTTGACAATACATGCCTAGATCCTTCTGATGTAGCCCAGTGTGAAATCTGCCTATCCTGGGCAAAGTGATTGAGAGAGTGGTTGCTGAGCAACAAGAGGTGGAGCGAGGGGAAACTGTACCCAGGTGCGCTACATTCCCACACCCTGCCGCAGCATCACTGGGCCTCGGCCCCCATGACACCCCAATGCCCTCCTCGAATGTCTCGAACACCCCTCATGGTCTGGCCAGACCTCCGCCAGCTGTCTCATTGGCATTGTGCCCACCTGTCCCGTGGGTGTTACACCATTGTGAGCAACTCCAGGTCTATCTGGAGGAATAATTGATCCTGGACCATTTGCAGCCTGGCTTCCAGGTGGGCTACAGGGTAGAAACAGCTCTGAGTGCTCTCACATATGACCTCCAAAGACACCTGGACCAGGGCAGGTTGGTGCTGCTGGTATTGGTTTTCATTCAACTGACTGTTTCTTGCAACTGCTTACATTCAGTCCAGGGTGGAGCCTTTGTGCCCCCCTCTCTAGCCCGCAATAGCTCTCTAGCCCGCAATAGCTGTAAGGACTCTGGGTGTCCATTTGTGTGTCTATTTAAACACTTCCTTTCATGCTCTCTGCAGTTCACAGCCTGTGGGGGGATGGCTGCCCCCCCCCCCCCAGGATTCTTGAGCTGCTTCTTCCTCTTGCAGAGTTAGCAGGCAAATTGCAGCGAGGTGGGAGAAGCCACTCAGATCCATGCCTATGGCTTTGATTTCCTGTGCAAAATTTCTGTCCAGGCCACATCCCCCCAACCCCTGGCCACTCTCAGCCCTTCCAAGCCCAGTGGCTTCTAAGTGGAGCTTAACTTTCCAAGAGAAAACTTCAGGCACTTGGGTTGCTTAGATGTACTTTCTGAATGAGCCAAGCCTTGACAATTTCACCTGGTCCACCCCTCTACTTAATGGATTGTTACTATGATTTTTTTTTTAAAAAAAAACCACTGGGGTAACCGTCGAAAACTTCCAAGCAGCCCAAAATAGAGATGCCATGGGGGTGGGAGGTGGAAGAGTGAGAGGATCTACTGTGGTGTGGGTGCAGGAAGGCTGGGAAGGTGGAGTGAGAAATCTGTATGCATCTGGTTCTCCTTCACTTTCCATGTGAAGGGAAAAAAGGGATGTTTAGAGAGCATTCAGAAAATGTGAGGAATCGTAGAGCTGAAAACTGGGTCAGTGCTGAATAGGAAAAAATATGTGTAAAAAAAAATCCGACAGAAATGTACACTGAAAACTAAAGAAGACTTGCATAAAAGGCCTTTGCCCAGTTTCCTCTATATCCTTCAAGTAAAAAAGGTGCAACTTCCAACATGATTCCTTAAGCCTTAGTTGACTGTTATTTTGTTACATATGCTAGCTGGGAATTAACTAATTCTGACGTACTTCCATAAAAGCAGACAACAAGAAACATGATATGGTTCCCTGACAACATGGTCCAAAGAAAGAAACATATGTGAGTGTCACAAAAAGGTGCATTTTAAACAAAAGCAAGCCTGAAATAGAAGAGTCCTGGGCCAGAGACCGTCAAGGAAACACTATGATGAAAGTACAAGTTCCACCAGAACTGGCACTGCAACGTGGCCTTGGGCCTGTGGTCAGCTCTGCCTTTAAATTATCAATGTTGATTGTTACATCAGCATTAATCTGTTAAATGTATTGTCGAAGGCTTTCACGGCCGGGGTTAGAGCCTGCTGTTTATTGCATCTTCGACGCTGCTTGTTTGTTGGAGATTCAGATCTGATGTTAGGCAGTGAGGTATATAATTCGTTGGACACCAACAGATATATACTCCACTTGCTTTTCCAACATCAGATCCTCTGAAGATGCCAGCCACAGACGCAGGCGAAACGTCAGGAGAGAATGCTGCTAGAACACGGCCATACAGCCCGGAAACCACACAGCACCCAAATTAATCTGTTAGCTAGCAGTCTGTGCTATTTGTTTCAGTCCTGGCCAAGAATACTCAATCACTCGCCAGTTTGTTTGCATCCCAGCACCTCAAATGTTAAAAAAGAAAAGAAAAAAAGAGAGGAGATGATTTGCATACACATGATTCAAAGAGAGTAATCCTAAACAGGTCTACTAGGAATTGAGTCAGAAGAAAGTGTCCTGGGGACTACACTGTTTACTGCTTTCTTTCACTTGTTCCCCTGGTACCATCTGATGTCACCTTCCAGTGAAAAAGGATAATATAAAAAATAAACATTTATTTTTAGTCAAAACTTATTACTTCAGTGTTTCTGTGTGACTTGTGACACCTTTATTTGGTGTCTATCTACATCTATTGAGCTGACTGGATTCAAGTTAATTCAATCATGCATTTTGTTTCACAGCCCCATAGGAATTGTAGTTTTCCCCATGCATCACAGGAAAAATGTTTTTAAAGACTTTTATTTGACTAAAAGACATGTGTCTTGGTTGTACCTATATTGACAACTAAAAGAAAAGACTGAAAACTGTTCAAATCAGCAATAAATTTATACATTTATTTCAACATTTATGCTGTGTAGTCCATCTTTTTACTGAGTATCCAGTGTCAGTCATTTAATGAATTAATCCAACTTTGTAGGTGCAAAGAATGTGTGTGCCACAACTTATTCCATGCTCAACAAGTATATCACTTTAATGACCTGGCCATGACCCCAGGAGATATTTACCTTCTTCTCTGGTGATCAAGAAGATTTTTTGTTCATCAGATGTGCAGGTGCCAAAGTGGTTGCATGTGCCAATGTAAAAATTACAAATATAGCTTATTTGTAAAGGAATTATCTTGCTGTGATCCTGTTAACACAGCAGCTACTGCTCAGTCACAGACCTGTTTGACTGTACCTTCAAAGGCAGCATCACACAACTTGACTTGCATATAAACTGTTGAGTTCAATCAAGGTAAGTTTGGCTGGCATTTGTGCTTGCACTGATCCTGACAAAGAAGGTTCTTACTAATGAATACTGAACATCTGGAGTCCATAATAATAAAAAAGGAAAATGGAGCTCCCTCAGAAAACATATGCTGTAAAAATAAACAAACTTGCCATTTAGTCATAAACATATTTTGTTTACAACTGAATACTTCATAGCTATGCTAATCAGCTGTCGATACTGATAGGGATTAACTGTACAATAAAAAAGGAGGGCCTGAAACCGCTCTGGAAGCGGCCGAAGAGTTGCAGTGGCATCAGTGCCACAAGTCCCATGCAGAGGTACTTACGATGGCAGTAGGGCACTGGGGCACTGGAAATGTCCCCCACACTGTTGCTTCTGCACTGCAAGAGGCTGTGTTGTGGTCCACAAAGGCACAGCTTTTGACTCAGATACAGTTATATAGAATAAACATACACAGACGTACAGTTTAGGCTGATTCACGCTTGAATATGAGTAGAATTTATTGTCTAATGACAAGAAGAAGAAGAGTAGGCTTTTATATCACATTTTTTTCTACCTGAAGCAGTCCCAAAACTCAGTAATATTTTCGGAAGAAGTCCCAAAGCTCTTCCTGAAGGAGTCTACCTGAAGGAGTCCCAAAGCTCAGTAATATTTTACTGAAGGTTTTTCACATGATGATGGGGAAGAGAATAGCATCATGTACTTGGCAGACTTGTGAAAGAATCACATGTTTATTAACTGGAATTAGATATACCACAAAATTGCCCCAGTGAATTGAGCAGTAGTCTGCAAACTGTTATCTTGTCATCACAAGATCACAAGTAATTCAGGTTTATGTGAACTGATCGGATAAACTGGTCTTCAGCCTTGCTCAGATATGTGTCGTGGAAGTGGGAAAGAAAACTACAGAATGATGAGTCCAGCTGGCTAGTCACAAATCTCCACTGAAGTTCATTAATATTATTCTGGTGTCAGACAGGTAACCTCCCTCTTCTCTCCAACCCTGTTTCCTGTTAATTCAATTGAAACAATGAAGAGAAAAAGCTTACCCACCCTCTTCTCACATGGCGAGGACTTGCACTTTTGATAAGACTTTGAAAGACAAGTAATTTGAAAACAGTTTTCAGCAAATCTTGACAGTAAAATTTGCATACAGAAGAGGAAAGATGTGTGACTGCAAATTCATTTAGCTTCCCCTATTTCTGAATACAGAAAACAGATAAATACAAAACAATAAACTAATATTTTTACTAGGAACATTGCATTCTTAACATTTCTACAAGGAAAAGGATATCCGTGCAGGAAGGAGAAAGGTGGAGTACTGCCTGTGTAGCATTTTTTGTTCTGCACTGTACAATCCTTTGCAGGGACACAGGAAGAGGATACGGAAGTTTCAACAGGAAGAAGGAAAAAGGTTTAAACATCAGCAGTGGCCAAACATTATGAACAGTTCATTAGATTTCCTCTTGCTTCTTGTTTCAAGTGTAAGTCACCGCAATAAAATAATAAGTGAATGGGTCTGCTATGTAAGCCAAAACAGAGACCAAAAGAAATACAAATGATACAAAAGACTGTATCCCAGCATTAAAAGGATCCTTATTTTTCTTTACATTAATTCTGTAAAAATCTAAGTAAGTTTAAAACAGCATACTAGCTATAAGGGAGGCTTCTCAGTCTAGGGTCTGCAACCTGTGGCTCTCCAGATGTTCATGAACTACAAATCCCATTAGCCCCTGTCAGCATGACAAATTGGCCATGCTGGCAGGGGCTGATGGGAATTGTAGTTCATGAACATCTGGAGAGACGCAGGTTGCAGACCCTTTCTACATCATGACCATTCAGGATCTCCAATATCTTAATAATATGTGTTTACTCAGAAGTAAGTTTAATGTCCTTCTCCCAGGTAAGTGCATCTAAGATTGCAGGCTACCTAAACTGACTTTAAAATAAAACTTCTAAAAAGAAAGCTAATTTTATTTCCTGCTCAAATTTGGTCAGCCAGCATTACTATGGGAGAATGGGTGGTGAGGGGTTAGAGAAGTTAGCTTTGGCTAGACATAAAAGAAAGATGCATCTTAACTTTCTTAATAGTTAACAACATTCAGAATTAAGGTGACAGCAGAAAAATAAGGTCTTGGAACTATAAACACAATTTGTGAGTCACCAAGTTAAACTAAATTCACCATCCAATTCTCACACAAGTAAAATTAATGCAGTAAGAACAGTGTAATACATACAACCAACAATGCAATAAAACATAATTATAAAATTAGATAAGAGCTCACTAAAAACAATATAACACTAAGTGGAATTCCAAGCCTAGAGAACAATGCGCTATATTGCATGCCATTAACAATATGTTACATGCAATAAAACTGGATTATGAATTTAGAGAACAATGCAGTAAAACTGAACAATGAAATGTATCTACTTTGATTTCCACATATATAATTTACCACTGCACTTCCTCTATAGGAATGCCCCTCCCCAAGAAGTAATGAGAGGCAACATAAGGTTAGGAAGAACTTGGCCTCTATGCCCTGATTGTTGGGCCTCTAGGGCAACTGCTTGGCATCTGGATGACATAAGTGGATGAGATTTGTTAGTACTGTCACAACAAATGCTGAGTGTTTTTGAGGGAAGCACCTGGAGAAGGTGAGTTTGTGAAAGATGTGAATCACTTTGGACTGATGCTCGTCTCTATGACAGGGTTCCCAATACATGGTGCCTGTGGTGCCATCAGGATTCCCCAACATGGTGTCATCAGTAATTCCCTTGGCACTTACCAAACTTGTCAGAAAGTAGAAGAAGAGGTTGTTATTGACTGCCCTCATTGTAAAGAAAAGATTTTCCACTGGAGAAGCAGGAGGACTAGTAAGCACACAAGCTTTTCTTAGTGTGTGGTTCCTTCCCCACTTTAGGCTTTCTTCTCAGGAGGTGCAAGGAAGAAGGCATTCCATTTGGGTTTGGCTATGCCTCCAGTGCCAATTGTGGGGTGGCACTCACTACCCCCTCTCAAAATTTCAGAGATACCCACAGGCATAAAAAGGTTGCTCCTTAATTGGGACTGACTGTGGGAGTTTGCCTGGCATGGGCAGGCAGATAGCAAGCCTATTTCTGTACTAGATGGACCATGGACCTGATCTAGCAGGACTTTTCTTATATTCTTAACTTTTTTTGGCACCATCTGCAGAATGATAGGAGGGTCCGGACCTTTTTAGCTGTGCCATTCTACCAGAAAATACTTGGGTATGGGCATCAGTCAATATTACTTAGTTGCAAGGTGGCATTTTGTTCAGATTAGCAAAATTGCTGGTACAAAGCAATGTAACTCTGTAACAGTAACCAATGTAACTCTGCAATATAATCTCTACTACCTCTTCCTTTTCTAAATCCATCTGGAACATCTGACCTTTATCATTCCATATATGGTAACAGCCTTTGTTGTAAGATTTTAAGCAATGTTTTATTCACATGAGAAATTAATGCAATAGTCTGATAATCTTTGCAGTCTTTAACATCTCCTTTTTAGAAATTTAAATGTAAACAGACCATTTTCAGTCTGTGGGCCATTATTTTATTTTCCATATTTGATGGCATATTCTTGTTAAGATTTTGTTGGATTTAACTGTTTAACTCTTTGGAAACCATTTGCCACTCCTCTTTCTTGTATTTCTTTCCCTTCTGGTGCAAAAAATTCATTCAGGAAAAGGCAACAGGGAGAAAGGTTTGCACAACTCTGTCCCTACCCTGATGGCTGCTCTTTAAAAAAGAAAGCAAGTTGAATCACAGATCTAATATGTAACATGTAAATTGGCTTCTCTATTTATTAGTTGTTAGAAAATCTATCTAATTAAAGATGTTTGTTAACTTAAACAGAGCCTAACATATCAATCAATCCTCCTGCTAAAGATCAATATACAGATAATTGAAATTATGGCATTTTCTGGAGAGATTCTGTAATCTTTGATATTTAAAGAACTTTGTGAATCCACAGTATGCAAATCCACTGAAATTCATGTTCTGTTCAGACATAAATCATATCTGCCAGACAGTGATAGGTAAGTACAAGACCAGTAATTATTAGGATGGGAAGATGAGGAATTCCATCTTTGTCACGTTCATCTTGAGACAATGGTAAAACATAAACCTCAGGAAGATGGAGATGTTGGAGAAGCTGAATGTGCAGCTGTAACTATGTACATGTATGAGTGCATTGAGGGAGTATAGAGTGGCAATTAGAAAACAAAGACCACAAAGTGACTTCCCGCTGAATGTTCAGTTGTTCTGTCCCTGATCTAGCACTACTTACAGGATATCCTGTCCCAGCACAGTATATGAAAAATAGTCTTGCTGCAGAGGCCACTGTTTTGCTGTTTGGTTGCAGGTTTTTTTGATAATAAGGTTTTTAAAAAAATAATAAATCATGTGCAGCCACCAGAACTCAGGCATGCTTTGCGCAGCCAGGCGGAGATTGAACAACAAAATCGGCAAAAATAATGGATTCCAGGAAAGACTGCTGAAATGGTGGGTCAATGGTGGGACAAAGTGCCTTTGCTGGTTTTTAACTTTAAAAAATTAATTGCTGGATGAGCATGCAGTCTCTGAAGTAACAGAGTGATAGCTGAACTACTGATTTTAAAAAGGGAGGAAAGGAAGGCTTTCTAAAAAAAAGAACATTTACAAAATGATGCAGGAATGGAGTGAGCACTGAGTCACTTTTCTTGCGGTATCCCTGTCAGTGCTTAATTTCTTTTGTAAAAAGATGCCTTCTAGAACCCAAACTGTCTGATTCAGAAGCCATGTCCCATCATACCAAATGAAGGTGGACCCTACATCTGACATTGGCAACACTGTGCATGAGCCAAGAGACATATGCAGTATGTTACATGATATTTCATGTGATGCTAGAGTGCAATACTTAAGATTAAATACAGTGGAATACTTACCAAACTGAGGATTCTGTGCTTACTTGGTTGAGTAAAAATATATGTAATTGATTTCTGAGTGGGAAAACAATAAGGAAAAAAACCTTGATTCAGTCAAAATGCTTGATTCAGTCATTTCCAACATATGAATGGGGTGTCTTCCTTTTTCAAAACCCTTGTTTCATGGTCAGTAATTTTTTTCTTCAAGGTCCTGTTGAGGAAATCCTGCTTCTGCAGAAGCAGTTCCCATCACTGTTCATACCTCTATGTGACTGATGGGAAGGCAGGCAGTAACTGTCAGGGCTGGATTTGGTCTATTAATTCTTTATATTTACTTTATTACCAAACATCAGAGTACAGAATTATGTGCATAGTCCTTTGCATTTTGCCAGTCTCATTGAGTCACTGTGATTTCATCAGCCCATCTGCAGCATTGTGGCATTAAGTCTCTGTGGTGGGGTACAGGGTTCAGAAATGGCTCAACTTTTTATTTCCTTGGGGTTTTAGCTTTGAATTCCCCTACCATCGAATTTAACAGAATACCTTTGAATCCCGATTGAAGTCTGTAAGAATGTCAGTGGGACTCTTTCAAAGACCACAGTTTCCAAGGCGGAATTAAGGGGCAAAGAGCTCTGGGGGTCTGCTTACTGGACCAAAACATCATCCAGACCTCAGTCTCAGTAGTTTTTCAATTGAATAGCATATGGAAACATACATTTTTAAATTAGGCTAGTAAAATATTGATTCTAACACAATATGATACATGTATCTACCCGTATGTGCCTTTTTGTGGTTTTAAACTATTATTAAAGAATTATTTTAAACAGATCTAACAAGCATGTTAGGTGTATGGGCGGACCTACACAGCTTTTTTTTAGCTGTTGTTCAAGTCAATCAGAACTGTGAAATTTTTCCTACTTGGGGCGGTGGGGGGGAAGGGGGGGTTGCAGAGCCACCTTATTCTTTTAAGTAGTTGAGTCTGAGCCAAGTTTGTTGCGCTTATTTGAAGCTCCTCCCCGGGGGTGCAGAACAGGAAGAGGTGGAGGTCAGAAGGAGCTGCTGGAGTTCCGTGCTGTGTGCGCGCGAGCGAAGTTACCGTTACCATTTTACTATGTGTGCGTGTCTTATGTTACAGCAATGCTACACACCAGTGGCCAGAGAGAGGGGAGAAGGGAGGAAAAGCCTGTTTACACAGACTGCAAACCGCCTGGGGAATAATGCAGGAAAGGAAGTGAGCCGGCTCGCTGTCTGACTGCTCCAACTTCCTGCTCGCTCTCTCTCTCTTTCGCGCGCGCACACACACACACACCAACCAAGGGAAAAAAGAGAGAAAGAAACCAGGGGGGAGAAAAACCAGGATCTCGTTACAAGAGCAACAGAGCGCTTTAGAGGACTGTCAGGATGGAAAACCGGGGGATTTTACGCAGTCCTCTTTGAACCTGCACGGAGAGGTTGGAAAAGCCCACCAGACTCTGGGTACGTAGCTCCAAAGTTGCACAGAGTTGGATCTGGAGGCAAAACAAGGGGGAGGGGGAGACAGGTGAGAGCGGGGAAAGTGCCCGGTGCTGGCTGCTGTCCACTCAAAAGGACTCTGCCGTTCGCTTTCTCGATGCCGGACGAAAGGGATGCCAACGAGGGCTATCTGCCGCGTCAGGAGAGGGGGGGGGGGTCGTGTGCAGGGACTGAGTGGCAGCAGGAACCCCGTCGGAGCTCCTTGCTGCGGGACTGAAGTGCCATCTGGCAGCGGGGGCGGGGAGGGATGAGTGAGGGAGCAAAAGAGGAGGAGGAGGAGGGCCACTCACTGACTCTCTCGGAGCACCGGGAGGGGTAGGTGGCTTGGCGAGACGTTGGATGAGAAGGGGCGCAGGGGGGACCCTGGAAGCAGCCCCCAGCTACAATGGAGGAAGAGGGATGGAAGCATAGAGGAGTCTCCACCTGCCTTTGATCAAAAGGGGAAGTCAAGATGGGAGTCCCCCGGCGGTGGGGGAGCAGTAATGTGGCAACAAAAATGCGAGCATGGGGTGTCCCGGAAAGGGAATCTGGGGTATTCTTACTTGGGGGATAGGCGGGGTCGGAGCCTCGAATGGAGAGACAAGGAAGATCGTCTTATACTGGGGAAGCACACTGGGCCTGGGGCCATTGCTTTTGTGAAATGGGGCAGCCCCTGACAAGCTTGGGGGGCGGCTGGATGAGAAGAGAACAATTCGGCCAGAATGAGCAACGTCGCCATGAACTATTCCGTTTTTGTTGCCTCGATACGCTCACCTCCTTGTGTGCCCCGACCCCGGGGGAGTGCTCCTCCCCCCCCCCCCCCGCGACAGCCAGACGGGTCTTTTTTATTACAACAATGAATGTGGATATCTGCAAGGCGGGGTTGGGGAGAGGACGAAGACACCGGATTGAAGTGTGAAGGAACGCGAATAGTTTGTTGGGGAGTCCTGCAGATTGTTAGGGGCTAGACGAAGAGGGAGAAACGGTCAAAGGGGCTGTGGAGGGGGGGGGGGCAGCGTTGGGAGAGTTTCTGGCTTGTCTGGAAACAGCAAGACTAATTGCCATGCGCTTCCGGTTTGAAACTGGCAGCAGACAACATCTTGAAAATGAGTCACTGCAGCTCACAAAGAAACTCTGTGGTTTTCTGTTTCTCAGGTTTATATATTTGCTCTTTTACAGTTTCCTTTGTAGTCTTCGGGGTGGGGGCAGAGTTTCCCCTCACTCTCACCCTTTACCTTCACCACTTCCCCCTCCTCTTCCACAGACCATTTTTATATTTTGCACCATGAGCTCAGAAAGAGAGCGGAGCAGCAGAAGAAAAAACAAAACAAAACTGGAGAGTTGTTTTTGGATCTGACTTTGCTGAAGGTTAAAGGGACTCTGATGCAGCAGAAGGAAAAAGTTCCTTGAATTTTCCATTGGCTTCAGGAAGAGAGCCCATTTAGTCATGGCTAAGTAATGTCTGCACACACCAACTAATCTCATTAGGAGTTTCCGTTGCCCAACACAGGAGGGTTTTGTGAAGCCCTCTCAGCTCTTCTACCACTAAATGTTGCTAGCAAGACAAACTACATCTTTATTTAGTTGAAGGGTGGAACCGAGTTAATTTAAAGCAGCATCTTTCTGGTCATGCATCTTGAGTGACTTTTAATGACAACTAAAGCACAAAGGTTTCACTTTAATTTTCTTAACCGAATGGCTTTTCTCTTTGCTTTTGTAAACTCTGTTGGTTTTAGAACTTTGTGATACAAATATTTAATATCACATTTCCTCTTGAAAAATCTGTTAAGTGATGAAAAACCTCATGGATGAATGGATAAGTGTTCTGTATGCCATTATTCATTACTTCTGTTTAGTAGATAGAGGATTACAAAATGCTTTCCAAAAATAAATACACATAATTGCATTTATCCAAATTTTCCATTTGTAACAAATACGTAGAATTTTGTGTAATTGATATAAATCATAATACAAGTTGATAATAATCTCATTTACATTTAAACTTATTTTTATACTAGTCTGCAGTTTTGGAAGAAAGTTTATTGGACAATTTTTCATACCTGGTCCTGAATACATATATACCTGAATACATACTGGAAATGCCCAGCTGTCAGCATCAACTTTTAGATGGCAAGCAGGGCAGTACTAAGCCGAGATACATTTTCCTAAATCCATGGAAGTTAGTGGGTTTAGAAGAGAAGCCCAGGGTAGTTCGATATGGTTAGATCTCAAAAGCTAAGCAGGGTCAGCACTGGTCAATATTTGGAAGGGAGACCGCCAAGGAACTTCAGGAGTGCTATGGAGGGGTGGGCAATGGCAAACCTCCTCTGAACATCTCTTGTCTTGAAATCCCTATAGGGTTGCCATGTCAGCTGTGACTTGTTGGCAGAAAAACCCCTTCTTAGAATGCCGTGCATCTGGAAACTTTTCTAGCTGGAATTGTAGTATTGCACAAAAAATCTATCTAGAACCTGTTTGAACACGCCTGGGCTATATCATCACCCTGTATCTATATTTTAGTATGTACTGGGAGGTTGAACTTTTATATTATGTTGCCTGCCCTGAATCTCCAATGAGGGTGACTAACAATAGTCCTTTTTGCTGGAGCTCCAGGTGGTTACAGTGGCTAGGAGCAGGGTTTTTTCAAATATATGTGGTTGTACTGACCATATCACTCTCAAGTGATAGAAACTTTCATCTGTTCCTTTGTGATTTCACAGATTGACTGCTGTAATAAGTTGTATGTCTATGAAGACATTTTAAGAAACTAATTCTTTTAGAGAATGAGACTGATTATATTCTTTCAGTAGTGAGAAATTATGACTGTAACTGGTCTACTCACAGCTGATATAGGCTTTAAAAAGTCTGCTTTGAGGAGCAATTAAAAGTGGTATTTTAGACAACTCCTTTGTGTCAAGCTTTAAGAGGAATCTCTGTCTTCTGTGGTTTGTTAAAGAGGTGCTGCTGGTCACCAAAGTTTAGTTAGTGGTTGAATGGAACTGGGACTTCTTATACTAGTGAGTCCAAAACACTGGAGCATCTTTTCCAAGACAGTCTTGTAGGCTATATCTAAAATATTGAATCTGTGGAATTCAGTTGTGGAATGTAAGTATTAAAATGATTGGTTTCTTCTCAGGGAAATATAAGAATGTGCACCTCAAAACTACAAACTGGCAGAATTGCTTTGTCCTAAAAACTCTGTCCTAGACAGAATATTGTACAACAGATAGAACACTGTGAATGCACTTCTGCAATTCTGCACTCCTGTTTTTATGTATGCTGTATGTACCATAATGTGCACATCCAGAGTGTATTGGGGAAAATGGCACCCGAAGACAACACCTTCTCCGGGCGCCCCCACCCTCTGCACTCCCATGCTCATGTGGGTGTGGCTTGAGAGCACCAAGCCCCACCCCCGGTCTCACAATGCTCTTACAGCCCCATCCAAAGTGTGTGTGTGTAGGGGGGAATCCCCTGGTGGAAGCAGCACGGGCTTATGCTGGTGGATTTGCTCTGCCCAGGACACTTGCCCCAGTAGAGGGGCAAATCTGCAGGCAGGTGGCCGCCATGGCTTTCCTGGGTGATGGGACGCTGCAACAGTGTCCCTGGGCCCCCACTACTGGCATTGCGGAGGTGTAGTTGGGAGAGGAGCCAATGTTAGTCAGCTTATTGCTGGCTTATTGCCCCTGTCATGCAGCTGGCCATGATTTCAGACTTAAAGGTATAAGTCAATAAAGCCCAGTGGGAACTTTCTAGCCCCCGGGAGGCTTTTTCACATTTTTAGCCTCCCTGAGCCACTGGAAAGCCTTGTTGGGAAGGGTGGGTGAGCAGTGCCGTAGTTGGGCACCCACCTGTTTGGATGGGGCTGCCCATTCCCTATTCCACTGCAGTCATTCCAGCGTGTGGTTTCTATTTGATGGACTGCAGAGGGACTGGGCTTGCCACAAATTCGCACCAGCTAATGCACAGGCATGTTGCCTCAAGGTAAAAAAGAGGAAACAAGAGGCATGGCATGACGTGGTTTCAACTTCCTTGCAGCAATATCAAGAGGTGGAAGATAAACTTAATTACTGATTGGCTAATTTGCAATAAAGAACTGTATTTCTTTATGTGTGCAGTGGTGATTGTTGCAATTTGTTGTCAGCTTTTGCTTGGCCTTTACTGATCTTATCTTCCAACATGTTGCTTGACTTGTTGTTATTATACCTCTTTTGTTGTTATTCTGGTCCCCTAAAGGATATTCCCCAAGGGGAAAAGAAGCAGTCTGGAGGAGGAAGGGTGCTCTGAGTTGGTTTGTCTCTGCTCTCTCCTGGGTAAAAAATTTCACTAATAAATAATTGTTTTAATTATTTGGGTTAGGTAATTGTTGTTTTAGGGTTAGGTGGTCGTTTGTCATGGTCTTTTATTTATATTTTGTTCATATTTTTTAATTACATCATTTATTTATATATATTTTATTATTTTAATTATATTTTTTCAGGTGGGCAGTTTTCCTGTGGCATTTATAACGGTGGGCTTTTTCTTGTGGGCTTTTTTCATGGAACTGCCATCAGACAGAGATTGGGAAATTCCAGTGAGGCACTGTAAGGCTTCTTCATGTCAGTGCTGGAGTTTGTCTGAGACACCCATGGTTAGTCCTTGGAATTTGAGCACTTGCCTACATTATGGCCTCAATCCAAAGTTTGGATACATACAGGTCGCTTTTTGAGTCACTCCTGTTTGTGCTCTCAATAGATCAGGGTACATGAACTGAATTACTTACATCTGATTTAGTGTGTGGCTGATCTGTGCTACCTACAACAACCAGTAAAAGAAACTCTGGAAATTGTCCTCATGCAGCAGATGTCACAAATAAAATATGAAATGTTTGAAAACATTACGCTTATATAAATGCAGTTTTACCATGGGTGGACCCATGTATTTATGTTCACCGTGCTTTTACCTCTCCTACCTGATGTGGATTGCCTGTTTCAAGTATTTCTTTGGTGATTTTTGTGTGTCTAGCAGTGCAGGCTTGTGACATAGGATTGTGTAGTTGCTCCGCTTTTATGTATTTGTGCCTTAACAATTTCAGAATTAATTCTTCATACCTCAGACCTGGCAAAAGTGTCTTCTAAAAGCATCGATATGGTCAAATTAGTCATATTATAATTATTTAGTGAAATAATTATCCTTATTATGAACAGAAGCTTTTGCATACCATAAAACTAAGGGAACATTATAATACCCAACAGATTTTGAAAAAGCACCTCATTACTCAGAAATAGAAAGAGTTTTCTGATGTTTCAAAATTGAGAGGGTGGGACTAACTCTTTTTGAGAGAGTTTATGGCCCACTCCATACAGCAAATGTATCGCAGTTGGGATAAAGTAACCCATTTTCCTATTTTTGCGTTCACATGCATCCATGCATGCTGAGATTGGAGCCCATGAAAACAATGTGAGTTGCTGTCACGCCTTTGCATGGAGGCGCTTCCTTTTTTAAAAATTTACTTCCCACTGATGCGTAGTTAGGCAGGAAAGGACAAATGAACCCCCACAGCCATGCTGACCTCTCACAATATGACCATCTGCACCTTCATGGTTACGCAGATGTAAGCTGCGAATGTTTTTTTTAAAAGGAAGAGGCGAATAAAGTGCCTCCTGTCCAGCTGTTTGCTTGCGAGGTACTGCAACCCAGGATTTTTGAAATGATTTGCAAATAGCACAATTTTCAAAAAAAATTGGTTTGGTGAAAATAACACGGGGCAGACTCATTTTAGGGCTGGGATCTGTGCGAAGTGCCCCCCCCCCCCATGGTTTTTTTACCATTCTAAACCCATGTTCGTTGACCCGTGTGGAGTGGGCCCTAGTTAAAAACTAATTATGTTACAAACTAATTACATTACAGACTGATTAACACTACATACTTCTCATGGTCACCACAAGAACATTTGATTGGCTGTGTGCTGCATGTGCTCCACTGGGAACTTAATTGTTAGGAGACTATGGACCTCATTCAGGTCAGAATAGTGGTGTATTGAGGAAGACACTTCAGTCCCCCTCCTTGCACCGTTTTCTCAGTCTCAACCTTTGTGGTTCTGCTATTTGCACTATCAAGAAAACTTGTATGTACTGATGGTCTATAAAAGGTTTTCCTAGTGGGGCAAATTGTCGCTCCCTGGGCTCTTTCAAGTTGGGAAAATGATGCAGGGGAAATGCTTATCCCTACTGTCTCTGTGTGCCATGGTCTTGATCTGAATCAAGCATGCACACACCTAGAAATTAAGTTCCCATTGGAGAACTTTCTGAAGATGTCTACTGGATGTCCTCATAGTGGCCTTCAGGACTTACAATGTATGAATCAGCCCTCAGTCTTCATAAGGAGAGGTAGAATCAGGAGCTAGTAGAGTCCTATTCACAAATGTATTTGTGTTCTTTTTAGGAAATTTTTAATCACTGAAGATACATCATCTGTTGTCAGTAACTAAACTCTTGTTTCAATATTCATATCATGCCTCTGATTTTCAACAATGATAATTTGGCTAGTACATGGTAAATGGGACTATAATAGGATTGTCAGGTTCCCACTGGCCACTGGCAGGGGATTAGGGTTGCCAGATCCAGGTTGGGAAACACCTGGAGTTTTGGGGATGGAGCCTGGGGAGGACTGGGACCCCAGTGAGTACAATGCCATTAAGGTCCACCCTCCAAAGCAGCCATTATCTTCAGGAAAACTGATCTCTGTTATATGGAGTTGAGCTGTAATTTCAGTGGGTCCTCAGGTTCTACCTGGAGGCTTGTATCTGTAGGCTATAGTTGGGGAAATTTATACTCTGTTCTACTTCAAAAACCGAACAAGAAAGTATAAATTTGTGTTGAACCCAGAAATGTATTTAGGATAGGCTGGGCAAGGCTCAAAACTTACAGTTTAAAGCTGGACCCAGGAAAGTTGGCGGTGGGGTGAGGTGGGGGCAGTGGTGGGATTCAAACATTTTAACAACAGGTTCTGATGGTGGTGGGATTCAAATAATGACTGTTAAAAAGTATAATTTTTAAAAATATCACTTGAATTTTAAGTATTAAAATATTAATACTTAATAAAATATTTTAAGTATTAAAAAAGTGATATTTTAAATTTTAACAATAGGTTCTACAGAACCTTTGGAACCCCCTGAATCCCACCTATGGGTGGGGGGCAGGGGGCAGGGCGAACCAGTGGTGTTTGCCCTGGGCACCTTTTTCTTCAGATACACCCCTGGTTGAACGTTTCTGTTTGCATTATCAAATCAGGTAGATTTTTACTGGTTTCCATAGCATAATTCTTTGGGATAGACAGCAAGCTGTGTAATTCAGTGGTGAGCCCTCAGCCACTGGAAGGCCTATTGAACCTTTCCCTGGCTTTAGAAATTTCACTATACGCATTTTAAAGCCTCTCTTTGCAGCTACTAAGACTGCAGCTACTAAGACTGGACTTCTGAAAGTAAATTGGAGGTTCTTAAAATACTGAATTCTACAGCCAGAAATTCATGTGATTCCCATTCCCCAAAATGCTTGCACAGAATGTCAGAATAGGCAAATCCCCAGTTATAGCCTCCCAAATTACTACCGTTTCCATACTATTGGTCTCGGCTGGTAGTGAGATAACAAAAACATTACTAAAAGAAACTTGAGAACCACTTTTTTGCACACTTTTTAAACACAGAGTTTGTTTTGGCAGCAGATAAAACTGGAGAGGAACAGAAGAAAATTGTGGGTTGAAAACAATGCTATGTAACTTATTACAATTATAAACTCATTATTACAATTAATACAACAATTTTATGTATGCATTAGGATAGTGCATCTGTTCATATGCAAAATGTCTGCTTCTCCCTCTGTGTAGTTGTAGCTACTTTACACAAATTTGGCATTTGAATTTCTTGATTAAAACTCATGGGGTACCGTGAGCTTTGGGAGCCTTTCATACATTAAATATGTAAGGCTGGATTTTTATGCACACTTAATTGGCAATAAATCCCATAGATTTCAATGGCACTTACTGGCAAGAATATATTCTTGAGATCAGGTTTCAAATATAGGTTATATAAATGATTTTAGTTCCTTTTCAGGAGAAACAAAAGTAAATGGCTGATGTTTTCAAACTATTCTACAGATGCCATCCACATAATTTTAAATGGTTCTGATCTGAAATACATCATCAGTATGTCATTATCTACGTATTATCTAACTAGGTTTTCAGTCAAGGAGTTCTATATTTTTCATCTTATGTTCTATTTTTCTTCTTGCTGCCACATCCAAAATACTGTGCCCGCTGTAAAAAGTATATGGTTGGTTCAATATATGGTACTGGTATTTCTGGCAGTTACCTGACAAGAAAAGAAAAACTTCAAAAGTTTTCTGATTTGGGGGAGTGGATAATAGAAGAACCAGATTTGGAGCACATTTCTGTTTGTGATTAGAACAATTTGATCCAGAGCTTCTGGACCATCCCCCATATGTTTGTAACTACAGACCCAGAACTACAGACCTGGTAATGAAAATCATGATGTTACATGAGGATTTCAGTAAATGGTGGCCATGTTGTAGCCTGCATGTGTACTAATGGACCAGGATGTCTGGGTTTAAGGACCAGCTTAAATGGAGCTGAGAGAGCATTTGAAAACATCTGTATTCTAAAGGAAGGAATCATATTATTTTCTTGTTTTCTATAGAGAACTGGAACCCTCTGCTTATAGTTTGGTTAATAGTAGTGTGGAAGACTATGGTCCATTCTGCACAAAGGCTGTAAAACATTTGCAACAGGAAACAATTCGTATTTCAGCCTTAAATATACACATTTGTTCTGTGCGGAGTGGACCAATGTGTGGAAGATTTCATATGCATGAAGAATGTTGGGCTTGTAGTTTGGTAGTGTACATTTTTCTTCCAGTTAGCAAATGTAAAGAAGCCTGTTGTACAGTTGTTTGTAAGGTATAGTATTTGTAGCAAAAATAACAAAAAATACACAATGATAAGTTTCAGTTGTCTGAACAAGAATTATAGAGTAGGAAGAGACCCCAAGGGTCATCAAGTCCAACCCCCTGCAATGCAGGAACACACAATCAAAGCACTCCCGGCATATGTTCATCCAGCCTCTGATTATAAACCTGCAACAAAGGTGACTCCACAACTCTTCAGGGAAGTGAATTCCACGGTCCAACAGCCCTGACGGTTGAAAGTTCTTCCTAATGTTTAGGTGGAATCTCTTTTCTTGCACTTTGAATCTATTACTCCATGTCCTAGTCTCTGAGGAAGCAGAAAACAAGCTTGCTCCCTCTTCAACATAGCATCCCTTCAAATATTTAAACATAGCTATCATGCCCCCCTTAACCTTTGCTTTTCCAGACTAAACATCCCCAGTTCCCTAAGTCTCTCTTCATAGGGCATGAACTCCAGACCTTTTACCATTTTTGTTGCCCTCCTCTAGACCCGTTCCACCTTGTCAATATCCTTCTTGAATTGTGGTGCCCAGAACTGTACACAATATTCCAGGTGAGGTCTAACCAATGAGAGGTTCAATTATATCCCTTGATCTTGACACTATACTCCTATTGATACAGCCCAAAATTGCATTGGCTTTCTTGGCTGCCGCATCTCACTGCTGACTCATGTTTAGTTTATGGTCTACTAAGACTCCCAGATCTCTTTTGCATGTAGTGTTGTCAAGCCAGGTGTCACCCATCCTATATCTGTGCATTTCATTTTTTCTGCCTCAGTGTAGTATCTCACATTTATCTCTGTTGAAATTCATTTTGTTTATTTTGACCCAGCTCTCCAATCTGTCCGGGTCATTTTGAATTCTGAGTATGTCCTCTAGGGTATTAGCTACCCCTCCTAATTTGGTGTCATCTGCAAATTCGATTAACATGTCCTCTCTTTCATCATCCAAGTTGTTGATAAAAATATTTAATAGCACTGGCCCCATTGATCCATATTTGTTACCACTATATGCTAAATATATTTTAGAAATCAGATACGGAAATTGAGTTTTACTGTCCTCCTTGAAATGTAGGAGATGAGGCACGAGTCTAGACAACAAATTTGGCTGCTGGAAGCCAAGAGCCTCATGTGGAAACTGAAGATCTTTTGTGCGCATGTCAGCGCTTCCTCTGCTTCTGCTTATCAGAACAACTGATTGTAATGTATTGGGAACAGTTCTCAAAGTCTTCCTGATTTGGGGAACGGCAGGCTCATTACAAGGAGACTCAATGCAAACCCAAATAAAGTCTCACACTTCTAAATCAACTGAAATCAAGGGTATAACTCTGCTTAAGATAGCACTATGTGTTCAGGAAAACCTTTGAAGCGACACTTTGCATGTGGAAGTTCCTCCAAGGTTTGATCATGAATATAAAAATGGGCTGTTGCAATCCGGTCTCTACTGAGTACTGTATCTAAGAACAAAACTTTTTATTTCCATTATGCTCTGAATTCATATTGGAAAGTCATATTGGAAACAGTATTCATATTCATATTGGAATTCAGAATTCATATTGGAAACAGTGTTGTATGATATACTTCAATTTTGTTTTTTTGTTCTTAATGGTTCTCCACAACTAAACCTTTAATTGTGGATTTGTGGTTTACAAAAGTTAATGAAAATAGTATTCTTCTTTAATGAAAATTGTATAACTTCCCACAAAACAATTATAGGAATGTCCTATGAAAGCCATGACAGTTTAAATCCTTTAAAGATTAAATATAAATTCATTTGGAGCGGTGAAATCAGGACTTTGTAATGCCCTGATGCCATACAAATATATCAGGGAGGGACAGTTGGCGTTTTCCTCATGGCCAATATATCCTGGGATAAGGAGGTGAAACATCCCGGTTCGGCCATAACTTCATGGCTTCCGGGTCTAACTTCGGCCCGCCCCGTGAGATTTCTCTTATCTTGCGCCTTTAAAAAACCAGTAAAATTGGCGGTTCTTTTTTAAAAACTGTGCCGATCCCACTCCTATGCAAACACTGCAGGAGATAGACCAGTTTATTTTCTCCACCTCGCTGGTTGTAGCCAATCAGAACATGGGAAAAATGTCGGCAAGGAAAATGAAACTAAACCAGGGGCTATGCAAGTTCTTCATCTCGGCCTGAACGCGCTGACAGGCTGCCGTGCAGAGGGAGAAACTGAGATAGAAACATCCCAGTATGTATGATCCCGGTTTCCCCCTGGGATATATTGGCTGTGGGGAAAATGTTGTAGATGTTTTCATGCTTTCATTTGTTGTATTTTCATTGGATTCCCAGTAGGTTAGTTCATGGTGGGACTAATCTAGGATAAATTTTAACTGAGTTGTGTTGAAATTAGCATGTATGTTTACATCTTTCACATCCATTAAATACTGACTCATGTGGTGTGGTGGCACTGAATAGTGAGCAGACCTAAGTAATTGTACATGTTTGTTTCATTTGAAGCTGCTTTCTTAATGAATCAGCTAGCATTCTGAAGACTTTCTTGAAAGACAAGAATGTATCTGTTCTTAAGAATTTTATTGAATTATGTATAACTTAAGAATTAGTCATGATTTAGACCAGAATAAAAAGAGGCAGGAACAGGAAGTCAGACTCAGTAAGCATCAAAATAAAACCCTCAAGCAAGAAAGTAGCTAAAATACATACAGTTTGGTTTGTGGAGGCCTTTTCTTGGAAACAGGGCTACATTTTGACATTGGGTTATTCTTTCTCACAGAATATGTTCAAATGTTTAGCATTTATTGATAAAGCTAGAATGCTAGAATTTGTCTAGGAGGAGACACAGTGTGGCTACATCCAGCACATCAAGAAGGCCAGATAGTAGACTAGTTATCAGAAACATAAAACTGTTCCATCTGTTTACTTAAAGGAAATAGAACTACTATACCCTGAAGGTTGGCTTACATGATTCTGCATTATGTATCCTACTACAGGGAGACACTGAGGGCTAAAATACATGATACATATGGCACAAATTGGGTCAGGGATGCCCAACCTGACTTGTAGTCTCCTTTATGATGGCAGGTGAGGGTGGGGGCTGACCTCAAAGCATTCTGTTGCTCTGTTTGGCTTAGGAGTGCTGTGAGGGGAAGAGGGGCTTCTGGAAGAGTGAAGCCTAAAACCCCTTCTCCCAACCTTTGTGCTCCTGAATGAATGGAACAAAGAAACATTTTGATATGTAGTTCCCCACATTGTATGTGTGACAAATACATATATGTATTTTGGTCCTAATGATTGCTGAAACACAATCTGATACTCAGCATAGTCCAGGTGGATGTAAGACATCTCAGGGTCAAACTACACATTTGTGTTTGTAAAGTATTGGATCTGGCCCAGGTTCCCCAAGTCACACAGTAGCTGAAGGGAATAAAGGAAAAACCAAACAGGCTTGGAATGGAATGCTGCAGCGGGGGAAGAAACTTTCCTGCTTTCCTCTAAAAGCTGTTCTCTTCTGTAGAAATAGCCCAGGGGGCTTATTTTCTGGTTTTTGCAGCCCCACATTGAACCTGGATCCAACTCTTCAAAAACACAAATGGGTACTTTGGCCTCAGTATCTTGCTGAGAAGAAAAGAAAAGAGAAATAGAAGATCTTCCAAGGGACTGGGAAGAAAGTTGCAAAATTTCTGTTATTCTGAAGCATTTTTGGCAAGTATTTTGAGTCAGACATTAGAACCCTAAAGAAACGGAGGGAGAAGAAAACCAGTGTTTCCTTTATTTTGTTTATTTGATTTTGCTAATGAAAATTCAGTTAGTTTTGTGTGGACATTATATATTTTGGGCAATCAAAATGAGTTATGGATTGACTGAGGAGTCTGGGACTCCTCAGTTTTTAAAAAAGTTGACTAAGGATCAGTGGTGGGATTCAAATAATTTAACAACCGGTTCTGGTGGTGGGATTAAAATAATTTAACAACTGGTTGTCTACAAGCACCATTTTAACAACCGGTTCTGCTGAAGTGGTGTGAACCTGCTGAATCCCACCACTGCTAAGGATGAACATTATATAAATTTATAAAACCATGCATGAGACAGAGAAAATGGGTAGGGAGAGTCCCTTTCCCTCCCATAATAGTAAAACAGGAGCAATCACTGAAGATGATGGGTGATAGATTTAGGATTGACAAAAGTAAGGCAAAAGGATTGGCAAAATTTAATTATTCAGTGAGTAATTAAATTGCTGGATTCACTGCCAGTGGATGCAGTGAAGGCAACAAGTTTTGATGGCTTAAAGGGGATGAAGTTGTGGAAAATAGGTCCATCACTGGCTACTTGCCATGGTGACTAACAAAAAACAGAGGTTGGTGGCAGCATGAGGGTAAGGACTTTCAACTACGCTTTGTTTGTTGGTCCTCCAGGGATTGGTTACTGTGTGAAATGGGGTGCTGGAATAGATAGACTGCTGTTCTGATCCAGTAAGGTTCTTTTTACATTCTTAATGGAATATTGAGCATCTGGCTGTTTACCTGACCTTGTGAGCTGCTGTGCCAAGGTAAGAAAGGAGGCCATGCTAAGAAAGAGGTGTGACTAGAGATATTTATGAAACATAATATTTTACATTATGTAGGAAGATTTTTTTTTAAAAAACTTCATCCATTGGTTTTGTGCTGCACACTAGTGCATGTGCAAAATAGAGTTATGATATATGCTTCTTCTAAATGTATCCATAATATATCAGAACTCTGCCATGCTGGAAGGGGCTGATGGGAATTGTAGTCCATGAACATCTGGAGCCCATAGGTTGGCCACCCCTGGTTTATTTCAATCAAATAAAATACTACTTGGAAAGTAGAAGTATATTTGTAATTTTGCAAGCTTAAAAAATTCAATTAAATTGGAATTCTTCCCAGGAAGAATTCTTCCCTGGAAGCTGCATTTGTTTGGGTTAAATGTTAAGCTGTGGGTGGGGATTACATTTCTTTAAAAAAACCAACCCTGAATGCTTTGTAAGGGCCCTGTGGTGCAGAGGGGTAAGCTGAAGGACTGCAGTCCAAAGCTCTGCTCATGACTTGAGTTCAATCCCAATGGAAGTTGGTTTCAGGTAGCCAGCTCAAGGATGACCCAGCCTGCCATTCTTGCAAGGTTGGCAAAATCAGTACCCATTTTGCTGGAGAAAAAGTGTAGACAACTGAGGAAGGCAGTGGTATATCATCCGATAAAAATAGTCTGTCTAGTAAATGTGATGGGCCACTCAAGACCCAGTGCACAGAGGACTACCTTTACCTTTGTGCTTTGTATCTTTGTGTATGAACCTAGTTAGCTCTAGTGCATTTACAGGAGCATGGATATATACATGAAACTTTCTGGGAGCAGGAGCTGCTCATTCCTGAGGATTTTGAGAAATATATGAATGGAGCAATAATAGAAAGAATATAATAGTTCCTGTTTCTACAGAGTACTGGGTATTTACCTGTAGTTCCTCGGCTGTCATACTTTATGAATGGATCCCACAAGGTCTGCTTTCTGGTATCTTCTGACTTGGGCCTCATTGTGCATGTGTTAACAATTAGCCATGCATTTTTTCTGGTTTGATCAAAGAACCACGAACAGAAGAAAAATGGCAATTAGACTTTTAATATAAAGCATTGTCATAAACAGCATAATGGGTTCATATGTGATCGAGGAAGACAGATGGAAACTGGTACCTTGATATTCTATTGTTGTTTTCTATCATCCCAGTTTACATTGTTGTCAGGTTCAGGGTGGATTTGATTTAAATCAAATTGATTTAATCATGATTTAAATCACTAGTTAGTAAGATTTGATTTAAACAATTTTTTTAAAAAACATAAAGACTCATTCTTGCTGGTATGACCTTAACATTACAACCAGATGAAGGTTTCATTTGTTGAACAATAACTTTTCAGATTAGTTTTATAGTTATATCGAAAAATACTGATTTGGTTTTACTATTAGAAATACATAGATAAATATAAAATTATTGCAGGGTAAACTATTTCCAGTTTAATAGATTAATCATTCATATTTGGACAACTTTTCTGCTGTATTTTATTGAAAGGATAAAATTAATCATTACTTTAGTAATAATTTAAATAGTTTTATTTAGCTAAAACAATATTACAGCATATGTATTCTTATATTTGCTTAAACATTCATGTTTGTTAACTGATGTGGTTAAACAAAATATCTTTTAAAATTTTAGACTATCAGCAAAGTCTACTGTCTTCTGTATCTCACTCATTTTCATCATCTTGTTTGTTCATAATCTGGAAAAGAAAAACAAACTTTCCAGCTTTATCAGTTTCCAAATGATTTTTTTCAATTTGGAATAAGTGAGTCCAAAGGAAGAGAATATATTTTCTATGAAGTAGAAGATACTGCTGTTAAATGTGAAATCATTACTTTAACAGTCTCTAAATCAAAATGTTTAATAGGTGATCTCTACCAGTTCACTGGTATGACTTTCTTTAGGACATCATTGGCAAACATTTCTTGAATGGTTCCCTTTCAGCTCTGAAGTTTATTATAGTTGGCATCTCAGATGGATGATTCCTGGATTCCCATGTTACAGCTAACTCTTCTTTTTCAGCACTTTAAATTTGATCCTGGTACCGGATATTGACAATATTTGCAAGAAAAAGAGTTGGAGACAGTGCTTGTGCCATTCTTTTTAAAATGCTTGTAATTTAATTCGTTCATTTTGTAGTGTATGGTGAAACTGAAGCACTTTCCCTCAACTCTGTAACTGTCCCAGAACGTGAGGTATGCCCGTTATTATAACCTTTGTAAGCAAACCTCTTAATAAGGCACACAAAATAATAGTGAGACAGATTTTAAACTTAAACAGAATAAAAGTTTATTGAACAGAGAGAAGGGAATAGAGATAAACAACTTGGAGGGAAGGAAAAGATAAGGCAGAAGAAATATATTCACAGAAGAGCTTTGGCAGAGAAATTCAGTTTTTGGTTTAGGCATTGGCTTAATAAGTTTGTTTAGTTTTACAGTTAGATTAGATCAGTGGTTCCCAAACTCTTTTGAGCTGCTGCCCCCTTAGCTCCTAGGCTACATCCCTAGTGCCCCTCCCCCCCAATATCTCTTTCTTGGTATTAAGTCTACTGCAAATTCAAAACTTCTAACTCTGTAAACACACTTACAAATTTCACAAATAAAGCATGGCCTAGTAAAAGAGCCAGCGTGGTGTAGTGGTTAAGAGCAGGTGCACTCTAATCTGGAGAACTGGGTTTGATTCCCCATTCTGCCACTTGAGTTGTGGAGGCTTATCTGGGGAACCAGATTAGCTTGTGCACTCCAACACATGCAAGCTGGGTGACCTTGGGCTAGTTACAGTTCTTCGGAGCTCTCTCAGCCCCACCTACCTTACAGGGTGTTTGTTGTGGGGGAGGGGAGGGAAAGGAGATTGTAAGCCACTTTGAGTCTCCTTACAGGAGAGAAGGGGGGATATAAATCCAAGCTCCTCTTCTTCTAAAAGTAAACCAATTTATTAAGCGGTTTTAGCATTATGAAAGGGTATGTTTGTATCTCACCCATTATGTCTTCACAGTTTTATTGGGATGTATGTGCTTGGTGCAGGGCTATGAGCTTCTTAACATTAGGCTGCAAGGAACTAAGAAGTCTTAGATGCCCACGTTCAGTAATTTTCAGTCTGTTTCTCTGCTTGACAAGAAGTGGGGGGACTGCACTGAAGCCCCACTCTACTATATATGATATTGGGAAGGCAATAAA